>NC_057812.1:418683092-418987924 GCF_018294505.1 Triticum aestivum | reverse complement strand
AACCCGCGAGATCAAGACTATTCATACTTATGGGTAGGATGTGGTAATGAGGTGGAGTTGCGGAAAGCACTAGGTAAATATGGTGGCTAACATACGAAAGAAAGAATAAGATGGGAAACTACACTATGGTCGTGAAGCTAGAAGTCATCAAGAAGTGATCCTGAACTACTTACGTTCAAAGATAACCCAAACCATGTTCACTTCCTGGACTCCACCGAAAAGAGACCATCACGACTACACACGTGGTTGATTCATTTTAATTAAGTCAAGTGTCAAGTTCTCTACAACCGATATTAACAAATTCCCATCTGCCACATAAATGCGGGCACGGCTCTCGAAAGTTTATACCCTGCAGGGGTGTCCCAACTTAGCCCATCACAAGCTCTCACGATCAACGAAGGATATTCCTTCTCCCGGGAAGACCCTATCAGTCTCGGAATCCCGGTTACAAGACATTCGACAATAGTAAAACAAGACCAGCAAGAACGCCCGATGTGCCGACATACCCGAGAGGAGTTGCATGTATCTCGTTCTCAGGGCACACTGGATGTGCCAAATGTCAGGTTAGCTGAGGCCCTGGTTTCCCAGGGGGCGCCGGACATCGCCCAATTCGGACCAACACTCAGAGGAGCACTAGCCGGGGGGGTTAAAATAAAGATGACCCTCGGGTTTGCAACTCACAAGGGAAAAGGTTAGGTGGTTGTTAGGCAAATGTTAAAACCAATGTTGGGCCTTGCTGGAGGAGTTTTATTCAAAGCGAACTATCAAGGGGGTCCCATAACCCCAACCGCATAAGGAACACAAAATCAAGGAACATAACACCGGTATGATGGAAACTAAGGCAGCAAGAGTGGAACAAAACACTGAGCAAAAGGCCAAGCCTTCCACCCTTTGCCAAGTATATAGATGCATTAATTAAAATACGAGATAATGTGATATCCCAACATATCCATGTTCCAACATGGAACAACCTACAAGCCACCTGCAACTAGCAATGCTATAAGAGGGACTGAGCAAAAGCGGTAACTTAGCCGAACAACGGTTTTGTAGGAAGGTGGGTTAGAGGCTTGACATGGCAATATGGGAGGCACGATAAACAAGTGGTAGGTAGCGTGACATAGCTATAGAACAAACAACTAGTAAGAAAACATAGAAGTGATATGAGGGAAATGGTCATCTTGCCTGCAAAGTTCTTAGAGTCGTCGAAAGCTTGCTCCTCGTTAGCATACTCAAAAGGTTCCTCGTTCATGAACTCGTCTACCGGCTCTACCCAAAGCAAGAACACAAGCAACGGAACAACAATCAATCACGGGGAAATGCACAAGCAACATGATGCAATACATGGCATGGAATGCAAGGTATGATGTGCAATGCTTATGGGTACTCCGGAAGGGAAAAGATGATCAAGGCATCAACTTGGCAAACCAAGTGTGCCGCTGGAAAAATGGGGTGATTTCGGTCAAAATCGGTATAAGGATCACCGGAACCGGATGCACGGTTTGCAAATGACAAACAAAACAAGAATGATGCAAATCTGCGATTAACAGCATCATAGCACTTAGAATGCAACAAGAAACTATACTACAGCACTCCAACATAACAACAAAGCACATGGCAGTAAAGTACACATGAAGCTCTACAAGACATGAACACTGAGCTCCTACTAGAACTCACTAGAACAAGCTCAAAATAGCATGGCAAAAATGCAAATGGTATCAGCTTCACAGACTTAATGAAAATACTGAGCATGTCAAAACAACATCAGGAAGCAATGTTTAGAGCTACCAAACAACATGCTACATCAACATAAAATGGCAAACAAAGGCATGGCATGCTAGTACTAAAGACATAGAACAAAACTCCCTTACTGAACTTTAATAAAAAATGGATGGAAAATATGGTAGCACACATAGCACCCATGCAAACATGGCAAGTTATATGAACAATTTCAGATATAGAAGAGAAACATGACATGGCAGAAACAGATTCATGATAGCAACTTTGCAAGCTCATGCCACTCACCAAAAAACATTTCATGGCATAACAAGGTAACCAACAGTAAGTAGACATGTTCAAGAAGCTAAACATGTCAAGAGCAAGTTCATAGGGTGCATGGATCACTTGGCAAAACTGATTATCATGTTAACAATCTGCCAAGAACAATATTTAGCAAAAGTAAAGCAAAATTGGTAGGATACTCCTAAATTGCAACCAGAGGCATGAATTGGTAGGGCAATACCACATCTCCAAAACAGTCTTACTGAACTATCTCTAAATGTGCATGGATCGCATGGTAGAAACAAGTTTACATAGCATCAAAATGTAACAGGAAATGACCTAGCAAAATATTCTAAGTGTCTGAAAACAGCAACATTATGAAGCCTACTTTGCATGCTTGTCGTAGTTACCACATAGCTCAAAAAATATGAGGCTTGAACAACTGTAAATATGGCATGATGTAGCTCATAAAACATGTAGACATCATGCTCATAGGATGCACACAAAATGCAACAAAAATGACAAATCATCAAGTTATGTTAAATTCCAGCAGACAACATCATATAACACTTTTGCAACAAAGATTACGGCATCAATATGGACAGTAACATGCATGAAAATGGTACTACCATGAAGACCATCACAAGACAAACATTTTGACATATCATATGCACAAATCGGAGCTATGTGCATAGAGATATGACATGACAAAGAGGTGCACATTAGATAGAAATTCCTGGGACTTGGAGAAAATATACCCCTCCAAAAAGTCAACGGGACGAGGTGGAGTGGGACGCGGAGATCCGGGACGGGGCGCCGTGTTAGGTTCGGGGGAGTGGTGGATCTCGTCCCACTCCCCAGATAAGGCGACGAGGCAATGACTCCGGCGATGTTCCGGTGATGGGAGGTGACGACTCCGGCGATGTGCCAGCGACGAGCAGGCGGCAGCACGACGAGGAGGAGGCGGCGGGGCCGAGCGGGGCGCGGCGCGGCGGCGCAGCGTGGCGGCGGGGCGTGCGGGCGGTTGGCGGCGGTGCTCGGTGGAGGTGGCTGGCGGAGGCGGCGGCGTGCAGGCGGGCGGTGCTCGGCGCTCGGCGAAGGGCGGTGGTGCTCGGGTGCCTGCGGGAGGCGGCGGCGCGGTGACCTAGGCCGGGAGGGCCAGCGATGGGCCCGAGCGGGCCTGGTGGCGGGGTGGCGGCCAGGGACAGGTGGCGGCGTCTCATTGGAGCGGGGTGACGACAGACATGTCAGGACGGCGCCGGACATGTCCGGTGGCGCGGGGAGGACCGGATCTAGGGTTTGGAGTGCGAAAATGGAGGGGGAGGACCTATTTATAGGTAGAGGGAGCTAGGAGAGTCCAAATGAGGTGCGGTTTTCGCCCACACGATCGTGATCCAACGACAGAGAGCATGTAGGGGGTTTAGGTGGGCTAGTGGTCTGTTTTGGAGGGGTGCTAGGATGCAAAGTGAGAGGGGCTTTTGCGGTTACCCGGTTAACCGTTGGGGGCCTACCGGTGATGTACCAAAACAACTCGACAAATCTCAACCCATTCCGAGAATGTTTTTCTTCCGCTCAAGAAACAAGATTAGAGGGGGTGCAACGGGTTCATGTGGGAGTGTCGGATTGCGAAACGGACAACGGGGAAGATGACCGGATGCATGAGACGAACACGAATGCAAATGAGATGCACATGATGACATGAGATGAAATGCATGACATGAACAAAATGCAAAACGAAGACAAAAACCCAACCACGAAGGGAATATCATATCACATAGCCGGAAATGGCAAGAGTTGGAGTTACAAATATGGAAACTTACATCCGGGGTGTTACAACACTCCACCACTACAAGAGGATCTCGTCCCGAGATCTAGGATGCCACCGGAGAGAAGAAGAAAAGGAAGATGAGAGGTAAAACTAAGTTGCTTCTTGTACAAACGAGTGAAACCAATGAACCTTGAGAGGTTAAACCATTTTGAGAAAAGAATACAATGGAGATGAAGGAAGTTGTAAACACTCTATTAAAAAGAGGAACAAGGAACATTGCGAAAACCTTGGGGTTGCAAAGACATGAATGAAGAGCTCCAGCGACATGGAACGACATGTAACCACTCCGGCTGAAAACGGAATAAGCAAGAAATGAGAATGAAAGAATGCATGCAGCACTCTGGTCGGAAAGAGAAGCAAAACTTGACAAAACGGGAAGAACTTGAAAAGAGGACATGACACTCCGGTTAAATGGATAAGCACGAAGGTACACGATCCTCACAATTCGAGATGATGAGTGAAGAGAGCAATATCACAATGCCTCCGGAATAAATAATAGAAGATAGATCATTGGAATAGAAGAATGAAGAAGAAAATGCCAACTTCTGCCACAAATGATATTGGAAATCACCCTTCACAGAAAAGTTATAACGGAATTGTTGGAAAACCAACAACGAAACGAATAAGCTTGTAGTGGGCTTATGGAAAACTTCTCAAAATTGAGGCAAAATTCTGCCACTACGAAAACAAATAATATAATTGATAACACTAACGAGATGAAAACTTCTTCCACCAAGACTATAGATAGATAACTTGGATCATTGATAAGCACCACAATAGCAACATTCCTTAGGGAAGGCTTTAGGTGAAATATGACACAAGATAACTCCAACGAAGAGATTGATGGATTTAAAATACCTCATTCTTGACAACATATGAATCGGGAAACATGAATGGAAATTGTCAAGAGTGATATAACGCCATCTCAAAAGATAAAGTAGAAAGAATTGCACATTGGAATGCAAGATGAAGAATACTTGAACTCCTCAAAACAAAACATGTGTTGAGCACCCTGTTTAATTTTGAGTATAGCTTGGCGGATCATAACTTCGAGAGAAATCTTGAAGAACGACTGAAGAATGAAAAGAATCCTTGACAAACCACCATGTAGAGCATCAATGAAGAACTCCGGTAATAAAAGGATGATAAAAGGAAGAGAAGTTGAAAACACAAGGCGAAGTCTTCCGATGATTTAGATGGAGCTTTGCGACGAGATAATGCGAAAAACTTGGAACTCTGGAAAAGAAAAGATGATGTAATTCAAACCGAAAATGTGACATGATGAACAACTCTGGAAATAAGAAATTAGATCACTTGGATGAAACAATAATAAGAATTACGTTATGCATATCCTTCACAAATTTAGATTTATGACAAGCAACGGATTTGGCATACTACTTATTCTCGTAGAAACGATGAAGAGAGATATAGCACAAACTTGGGAAGGTCTTCAACGAACCACCGGTATGGTTAAAACAATGAATAAAATAATATGAGAACATAGGAAGAGGAATCTTGAACAAACCACCGTAAGAATTAAAAATGAACAAAGAAAAGATAGCGAAACTCCAGGAAGAATTAGAAAACGAACGAAGATACTTGAGAGAATTTAGCTACAAGTGAACGAAGAGATCCCGAGTTGATTAGAGAATACTTGAACGATCCATCGGTAAGATTTGGAGAACTAGATCCGAAAGCTGAGAATGAATAATTCTAGATGATGGGATCCGGAGAATCAAACTGAAAAGACTACTTAATTGCTCCGGATGGGTGAAAAGTATTCTCACAATCGAAAACAATTATGAGAGGATGACATCAAGCTTGAACTACGCATCTTCAAGAGAAAGGAGCAAGTTTTAAGAGAAAATCTTCTTCGGTCTTCAAATGCAGAGAATGACGATGTGAAACACCACCACGAATTGTTGAGATACTCCGGGAGAATGAAAAAACAAAGAGGTTGAGCCAACAATTTAAAATAATTTGAAATCAATCTTGGAAAATATTTGACTGATGAAATTCATTCTTACGTCAAACTTCAAAAAGAATTTGGTAATAGCTCCAGGAAAAATAGAAGAGTCAGGTAAGATCCTGGGAAAAGACCTGTGGGTTAGGGCCCACTCAAAAGATACACCGTTGAACGATTATTTGAAAGGGGGATTGCGTCGGTTTAATTAAATGGCTCAAAAGAAATAACAACCTCGAGATAGCTTGAACGGATTAGGAATGAAAACACTAATCTCCTGAGATATCTTCAGTACTCCAGAAGAAATGAATGGTGAGAAGTGGATGATTAAGAGGTTCACCGGCATGAGAAAACATTTGAAACGAGGAAAGGATATGATCAACAAAGCTTGAATTGAATCCACTGGAGAAGAAAAGAGAAGGAAGAATAATAAACTCGAAGCTTTCTTAGCATCTTGACGAGAATCGCCGGCTAAAAACATTGAAGGAAAGAAAGAAGAAACTTCACATCCATAAGATAGATACTTGATTAAGATATATGAGTCCTTGAAGTTAAGGGTGGGATGGTGGGAAAAGAAAGGCAACTTGGGATGGATGAAACATACACCATTGAGAAGAACTGAAATTTGATCTCGTGAATGTTGAAATGATCGGATCCACTTGAAGAAAAGCACACCGGTTGGAAGGAATTGAAAAGATAACCTTGATGATCAAAAGGATTAGCACTCCCATAGAAATATGAGAACACAACTTATAAAGAGGCATGGAATCAACATTTGACACTGAAGCAACTTGAATACCACAACAAAAACAAAACAAGCATTGGCTTAGGAAATAAGCCAGAACAAACACATATGATAGAGATTTACCCAATCCCATATCATGCATCTGTCGGAAACATATTCTCGGAGCTACTTGAATTCCCACCTATTAACTCCTGAAACTTTCTGGTTATGCAATCTAGTGTTGGGGATACAGGGAGGCAGAATATATATCACACAACTAACAAGCCCTATGCTCCAATTGTATCCATCCGTCAACACATAACCCAGAAAACTCTGGAAATCGTGTACCTCAACCTTCGAAAAGCATTCGTTATACAAGATATGGCAATACTCCCGAACTTCCGCCCCAGTACTGGGTGGCATCGAGGTTATCTTACCACTAGCTACATAAAAGAGATTTTCGATGTCAGTGAACTCAGGTATTCCAAAACTGCAACGATAAAATTGTGACGACAACACCTCAGAGCTCAACTCCCCGGGACACTGCCACAACCCCTAAATGTCAGGAGGCACCAAGAACAATGTTCTCGTCACAAGAATATCAGAACGATCCCAAGATACCCGCGTGATCCTAAAAAAATTAGTGAAATTTGAGGACAGGAAAGTCAAAATATCTATGTCAGGAGGCCTCACCAGAGCGACGAAGGGACTGAGGAGTAACAAGAATCCTACTCTCCGATATATATAATCCTAAGACTCAAAACATTTTGTTCTAGACTCAACAACATTAGTGATTCAATCAAGTAGGGGGCTCCAAAGTTGGGGATGGCTCCCATAACAACTTGTAACGCCCACGATGCGGCTAGAGCTCCCATGTGTCGAGGCATGACTTAGAGGCATAACCGCAAAGTGGTTTTGTCGCAACAAGGGTCATCTTCACAACATCCCATGTAATGAAAGAGAAAGGGATAAATAGAGTTGGCTTACACTCACCACGTCACACAATATCAAATAATTCAACTACGGACAAACCAAATGAAAAGAAGATAAACCCAACTGCTAGATCCCCGATCGTCCCAACTGGGCTCCACTGCCGATCATCAGGAAAAAACATGTAGTAACGGCCAAGGTCCTCGTCGAACTCCTACTTGAGTTCGGTAGCATCACCTACACTGGTATCATCGGCACCTTCAACTGTTTTGGAAGTATCTGTGAGTCACGAGGACTCAGCAATCTCAAAACCTGCGAGATCAAGACTATGCAAGCTTATGGGTAGGATGTGGTAATGAGGTGGAGTTGCATCAAGCACTAAGTAAATATGGTGGCTAACATACGAATACAAGAGTAAGATGTTAAACTACGCAACGGTCGTGAAGCTAGAAGTGATCCAGAAGTGATCCTGAACTACTTACGTTCAAACATAACCCAAACCTTGTTCACTTCCCGGACTCTGCCAAAAGAGACCATCACGGCTACACACGTGGTTGATTCATTTTAATTAAGTCAAGTGTCAAGTTCTCTACAACCGGATATTAACAAATTCCCATCAGCCACATAACCGCGGGCATGGCTCTCGAAAGTATATACCCTGCAAGGGTGTCCCAAGTTAGCCCATCACAAGCTCTCATGATGAACGAAGGATATTCCTTCTCCCGGAAAGACCTGATCAGTCTCGGAATCCCGGTTACAAGACATTTCGACAATGGTAAAACAAGACCAGGAAGACTGCCCGATGTGCCGAAAAATCCCGATAGGAGTCGCACGTATGTTGTTCTCAGGGCACACCGGATGGGCGAGACGTCGGGTTAGCTGAGACCCTGGTTGCCCAGGGGGCACCGGACATCGCCCTGTTCGTCCCAACACTTAGAGGAGCACTGGCCCGGGGGGGTTAAAATAAAGATGACCCTCGAGTTTACTACTCCCAGGGGAAAAGGTTAGGTGGTTGTTAGGCAAATGCTAAAACCAAGGTTGGGCGTTGCTGGAGGAGTGTTATTTAAAGCGGACTGTCAAGGGGATCCCATAACCCCAACCGCGTAAGGAACGCAAAATCAAGGAACATAACACCGATATGACGGAAACTAAGGTGGCAAGAGTGGAACAAAATACCGAGCAAAAGGTCAAGCCTTCCACCCTTTGCCAAGTATATAGATGCATTAATAAAAATACAAGATAATGTGATATCCCAACATATCCATGTTCTAACATGGAACAACCTGCAAGGCACCTGCAACTAGCAATGCTATAAGAGGGGCTGAGCAAAAGCGGTATGTTAGAGAAACAACGGTTTGCTAGGAAGGTGGGTTAGAGGCTTGACATGGCAATATTGGAGGCATAATAAACAAGTGGTAGGTAGCGCGACATAGAAATAGAACAAACAACTAGCAAGCAATGATAGAAGTGATATCGAGGGTAATGGTCATCTTGCCTGCAAAGTTCTCAGAGTTGTCGAAAGCTTGCTCTTCGTTAGCATACTCAAAAGGTTCCTTGTTCATGAACTCGTCTCCCGGCTCTACCCAAAGCAAGAACACAAGCAACGGAACAATAATCAATCATGGTGCAATGCACAAGCAACATGATGCAATACATGGCATGGAATGCAAGGTATGATGTGCAATGCATATGGGTACTCCAGTAGGGAATAAGATGATCAAGGCATCAACTTGGCAAACCAAGTGTGCCGCTGGAAAGATGGGGTGATTTCGGTCAATATCGGTTTTAGGATCACCGGAACAGGATGCACGGTTTGCAAATGACAAACAAAACAAGAATGATGCAAATCTGCGATTAACAGCATCATAGCACTTAGAATGCAACAAGAAACTATACTACAACACTCCAACATAACAACAAAGCACATGGAAGTAAAGTACACATGAAGCTCTACAAAACATGAACACTGAGCTCCGGCTAGAACTCACTAGAACAAGCTTAAAATAGCATGGCAAAAATGCAAATGGTATCAGCTTCACAGACTTGGTGAAAATACTAAACATGTCAAAACAGTAGCAGGAAGCAATGTTTAGAGCTAGCAAACAATATGCTACAGGAACATAAAATGGCAAACAATGGCATGGCATGCTAGTACTAAAGACATAGAACAAAACTCCCTTACTAAACTTTAATCAAAAATGCATAGACTATAAGGTAGCACCCATAGCACCCATGAAAACATGGCAAGTTATATGAACGGTTTTAGACTTAGAAGAAAAACATGACATGGCAGAAACAGATTCATGATAGCAACTTTGGAAACTCATGCCACTCACCACAAAGCATTTCATGGAATAACAAGGTAACCAACCGTAAGTAGACATGTTCAAGAAGCTAAACATGGCAAGAGAAAGTACATAGCGTTGATAGATCACTAGCAAAACACATGGCAAAACTGATCATCGGGTTAACAATCTGCCAGGAAGAATATTTAGCAAAAGTAGAGCATGGTAATGACAAGCTAGAATACTGCATAATTGCAACTAGAGGCATGAATGGGTAGAGCAATACCACATCTCCAAAATAGTCTTACTGAACTATCTCTAAATGTGCATGTATCTCATGGCAGAAACAAGTTTACATAGCATCAAAATGTACTAGGACATGACTTAGCAAAACATTCTAAGTGTCTGAAAACAACAACATTATGAAGCCTACTTTGCATGCTTGTGGTAGTCACCACATAGCTGACAAAAATACAAGGCTTGCACCACTATAAATATGGCATGATGTAGCTCACAAAACATGTAGACATCATGCTCATAGTATGCACACACAAAATGCAACGAAAATGACAAATCATCAAGTTACGATAAATTCCAGCGGACAACATCATATAGCACTTTTGCAACGAAGATTAGAGCATCAATCTGGATAGTAACATGCATGCAAATGACACTACCATGAAGAGCATCACGAGACAAACATTTTGACATATCATATGCACAAATCGGAGTTATGTGCATAGATATATGACATGTCAAACAGGTGCACATGAGATAGAAATTCCTGGGACTTGCTCCCCAGATCCGGCAACGAGGCGACAACTCCGATGATGTTCCGGCGATGGGAGGTGACGACTCCGGAGATGTGCCGGTGACGAGCAGGTGGCAGCGTGACGAGGAGGAGGCGGTGGGGCCGAGCGGGGTGCGGGGCGGCGGCGGGGCGTGCGGGCAGTTGGTGGCGGCGCTCGGTAGAGGTGGCCGGCTGAGGTGGCGGCGCGCAGGCGGGCGACGCTCGGTGAAGGGCGGCGGGGCTCGGGTGCCCGCGGGAGGCGGCGGTGCGGGGCCTCGGGCCGGGAAGGCCGGCGATGGGCCCGAGCGGGCCTGGCAGCGGAGCGGCGCCCAGGGACAGGTGGCGGCGTATCATTGGCATGGGGCGACGGCGGACATGTCCGAATGGCGGAGGACATGTCAGGCGGTGCGGGGATGAGTGGATCTAGGGTTTGGACTGCAAAAATGGAGGGGGAGGACCTATTTATAGGTAGAGGGAGCTAGGAGAGTCCAATGATGTGTGGTTTTCACCCACACGATTGTTATCCAACAACGGAGAGCATGGAGGGGGTTTACATGGGCTAGTGGGCTGTTTTGGAGGGGTGCTGGGATGCAAAGAGAGAGGGGCTTTGCGGTTACCCGGTTAACCGTTGGGGCATGAAACGACCTCCAAATGGAACGAAATTTGACAGGCGGCCTACCGGTGATGTACCAAGGCTACTCGACAAATCTCGAACCATTCCAAGAACGTTTTTGTCCCACTGACGAAACGGGATTAGAGGGGGTGCAACTCGTGCATGTGGGAGTGTCAGATTGTGAAATGGACAAGAGGGAAAATGACCGGATGCATGAGACGAACACGAATGCAAATGAGATGCACGTGATGACATGAGATGAAATGCATGACATGAACAAAATGAAAAACGAAGACAAAAACACAACCACGAAGGGAATATCATATCACATAGCCGAAAATGGCAAGAGTTGGATTTAAATGATGCAAAGTTACATCCGGGGTGTTACAACATGCTAAACATCTTATGTGCCTTCTTATTTCTTCTTTAGAATGCTGACAGTATAATGGGGAAGAGTGCCTTATTAAGCAATGGTAAAGGAAGTAATGCAGATAAGGTTCAGGATAGTGAGACATACTTGTTGGTCTCCAATAAAGCTGATAAAATAGCTAAGGAAAACTATCTTGAAGACGGTTAGACAACCCCAAAGTCCTGTCTTGGTGTAGTGTTCGAGTTACTAGCCACTACCGCTCGCACAAGCTATTCAAACTCACTGTCTAAATCGGTTCGGTTTCTTGAGTCTCAACTACAAGCCGAAAGACATCGATCAGCTATGCTGTGACAAGAAGCTGAAGGACTGCGGAAGTCTTGGAGCATTCAGATGCATACTTTCTGGTGCAACATCAAGCGTTGGAGGATTTTAGCACCAAACAGGTGAAAACTAATAAGCTTGCTAAGCTTACTGCCAGCATGGTGGACACCCAACATAACGTTTCTTGACCTCTTCTGAAGTTGTTTTAGTTATGGACTTGTTTTGCTGCCGCGTTTATTTGCACTGGTGGCCAATTTAGACGGCCAGTGTATGTAATATGCTGCTTTGTTCCCTATATTTGCACTGGTGGCGAACTTCGATGCCAGTGGATGTAATATGTGTAATAGCCATAATAGCCTAGTGTTAGTTGCTTGCTTATTTATTTCCTTATTGTCTTGTATAGTTGTTTTCTTGTAGTAACTTTAGTTCTTTTTCCGCATTTTTCTAGTGGCCATAATAACCTATTTTTATAACTAGGCCACAAAAACCATGGCAACACACGGACTGTTGTAACCATGGTCCTTCTACCTGCTGTAGTGACCATGGCCCTCCTACAAGCCATTTGATTCATGGGCCTTCTACGGGCCGTGTAATATATGGGCCTTCTATGGGTCGTATAATCATTTCGCCAAACATGGGTCGTACTATTCGTGGACCAATAACAGTCCGCAAAATGGGCCGTAAACGGGCTAGAGTGGAAATCGTCTATTTTATGGCCCGACCATAACGGGTCGTTAATAGGCCATATTTGATGACGCTATGAAAACAGCACAGCGGGTTAACGGGCCGACTGTAACCACGGGCTGAATTTGGCCCACAAGCAGAACAGGCCAGTGACGGACCATAAGTAACGAGTTCTAGAAATGAGCCCAAGAATAAATGGGCCCTTAGAAGGCTGAAAGTTAACACGGGCTAGAAATGGCCGACAGACTAATGGGTCGTTAATGGGTATAAAGCGATACATTGTTCATTATGGGCCAGTTTCATCTCGGGCCTTTAATGGGCCCAGAGTTACAAAGGGCCCTGTATGGGCCGAAAGACATGGGCCGGAAGTTACAACAGGCTGGAATCATATTGGACAGCCCAGATGACGCTACTGGGCCTAATTCGGGTAGGCCGTAACAGGCTGTGTGTTGGGGGTTGGGTGCGACATATGCCAAAGGATGGCTAATCATGGTGGGAGCGAGTAGAATGTTGTCAGTGCCTGGAAGCGGGACGAGGCATAGACATGAACACCGGCGTACTTTACCTAGGTTTGAGGCTCTCCTAGGAGATAACACCCCTAGTCCTACTCTGCGGGGTCTTTGCATGATCACTAAGGCACAAGCATGTACAATGGTGCTCCTCGAGCTGTATGCTAGAGGTCGAAGGAGGCAGGGCTTGCTCTCCTCTCCCTCTAAGTGTGAGTCTAGTCCTAACAGGTCCGAACCCTTTGCATGGGTGCCATGGGGGGTTTATATAGGCCTACCCCAAGGGGTACAATGGTAATCCGGCTGAGCGTAGGGCCCAGCCGTCAGTCTCTCTGGTCGTCGGATTCCCTGCCGACTATTGGGGCCCGCCGCCTAGTGGTCCCCGCCGGCTGGTCTTGGCGACAGGCCGCCTCCACCGCTCGTGGGTCTTTCCAGCTACGGATTGCTATAGTCGTGATGCTAATGATGCGTGGTTGGTTAGAGGAGCGTGGCTACAGTCCCGCCGCCTGGTGGGAGATCGATGTAGCCACTCTGCGTCTTATCTGGTTAATGGTGCGTGGGGCCCCGGGGAAGGAACTGGCCGGTTGCTAGGAGCCGGCCTCCCTCGGGTCTGACTGGTGAGGCTCCTGCCGTCTTCCGGGCTCTCGCTAAACGGCAGGGCCCGCCATCTCTGACCCATACCGATAGGCGGTCATGGGAACAAGGCATCGCCTAACAGGAGTGATGTCAAGGGCGGAGAGGCAACAGTGCCACGCCGGGCGGAGATCTCCGCCCGTACGGGGTACTGTGGCCACGCCCAGCCCTGGATATGGGGGGATGGGCTATACTGCAGCCACGCCCCGTCTTGTCTTCTTAATGGGGGCGCAGACTTGGAGGGCGCCATGGGCCGACTGCTAGGAGCCGGCCTCTCTGGAGCCCACCTACTTGGAGTCGGCTTGTCCTGGAGCCGTCCTCCCGAACATGGCGGTAGTCCGGGAGTCGGCCGTTCAGCCAGCCGGCTGCCAGAAGGCGGAGCTCCATCTTGACGTCTTGAGGGGAACAACTGGCCCGATGTCTTGAAAGGTTCTGGTCCTCGGGATAGGCTACCCATGGCCCATTAGTCCGATAGTAGTCCCCAAAGCTGGTGAGGCACCGCGGCTAACGAGACGAAGAGCCTCAACAGATTCCTCGCCCGGGTGCTCTGAAGGAGGCTTCATCTGACCTTTGGAAAGCCGGTTGTCAGGAGTCGGGCACGTCCAGCCAGACTTCTCCGGAGGTTCGAACGCTACGGTGGGAACCAGGTGGCGTGCTAGCTAGGCTTCTCAGCCAGCCACCTGTCGATGGTGCGCCACGTGGCACCAATCGGCCAGGCCAGCCTGCAAGCCCATACGCACGATGGGACGTGACAGCAGGCCGGGCCTGCCTCCATTGGGCCTCGGTGCGCGAGTGGATCCGCTGCGGCCGAGGCATGTGGTTGCGCTCCCCCGCGGAGTTACTATGTGTAGTCACTCACACAATAAAGGTGGGGGCGTGGGGTCGTGGGCACAATTGATCCCATGATCCCACGCCCGACTCCTCGGCTTCATAGCCCGCAGGCTATAAGTAGGGGGAGAGGGAGTGGCGGAGTACGCGCGCCCCTCCACCCCGTTCTTGCCTCCTTCTCCGTCCTCTTGCCGCAGCACCCCCGAGCCACGCCGGAGCGCTGCTGCAGTTCGTCTCTGTCGAGCCGGTCCGCCCGAGCCTTTTCTGCTTTGCCCCACTTCCCAGCTCCCTCGTCGCACCCTTTCTTCATCAAGCTCTCCATGGCGCCTGAGCGAGGAGGAGACTAGGATGGGTCCAATGTCAACGAGGATCACATCACCTTCCTCCGCGAGACGTGGCGTCTTCCCAGCATGGACCATGTGAAGGTGCGCGTGCCGCCGAAGGGAGAGATCTCGCCGGCGCTGGGTGAGGGCGAGCGGGTCGTCTTCCGCTCGCATTTCATCCGTGGCTTCGGCCTGCCGGCGAGCGACTTCCTCCGCTCGTTTCTTGAATTCTACCACCTCCAGCCCCATCACATCATGCCCAACACCGTGATGCTCCTGGCCGCCTTCGTCACAATGTGTGAAGGATACCTCGGCATCCTCCCCACCATCGAGCTGTGGGGAGCCTTCTTCTACACCAAGCTGGGCACCTCCGTCCGGGAGGTGGTTGCCCAGTGCGGTGCCTTCGTCGCGGTTCGCCGATCGTCGGCAAGGAACGTATTCCCCACCATCAAGCTGCCACAGTCGGTCAAGATGTGGCAGCAGTCCTACTTCTACGTGGAGAACATGGACCCGGCTGCCGACTTCCTCAACCTGCCAGCATGTGAAGCCGGCCGCCTGCTGAGCCTCGGGCCAGCTCGGGCTACAAGCTGAAGCCGGTATCAGCAGATGGCGCCGCCGCCATCCAACTGCTCCAGGAGCTGATCACCATCGAAGGCCTCAGGGCGTCCGACCTGTTGGTTGCCTTCGTCGAGCGCCGACTTTTTCCGCTCCAGAGCCAGCCGCACTTGATCAGCCGGATGAGCGGGCACCATGACCCGTGCTGGCTGAGCACCAAGGAGATGCCGGCTGCCGAAGTCGTGAACTTGGTGAACGAGATCACCGACCTCAAGCTGGAGGGGTCTTAGAGCTTCAACAAGCGGCCGTATTCTCGCGCCAATCCGCCGCCTGCGGTAAGTTTTCCGATTCTTTCTCTTCGATACTTGCCTTACTCTTGATCTTTGTCTTGATTAGCCGACTTCTCATCATCTGAAACAGATTTATATGTCGGACACGACGGCCGCCATCGTAGGGGCGGGCGGCGACTACCAGCCGGACCAGGCGGTGAGCGACGTGGATGACCCCGACTTGGGGGCGGCTGCCTTGGAGGACACCGCGACAGGCGCTATTTACGAAGCAGGCAGCTCCAAAGAAGCCGGCATCGAGACCTGGCCCGATGATGAGCGGGGTGCCCGATGATGAGCGGCATACTACTTATTCTCGTAGAAACGATGAAGAGAGATATAGCACAAACTTGGGAAGGTCTTCAACGAACCACCGGTATGGTTAAAACAATGAATAAAATAATATGAGAACATAGGAAGAGGAATCTTGAACAAACCACCGTAAGAATTAAAAATGAACAAAGAAAAGATAGCGAAACTCCAGGAAGAATTAGAAAACGAACGAAGATACTTGAGAGAATTTAGCTACAAGTGAACGAAGAGATCCCGAGTTGATTAGAGAATACTTGAACGATCCATCGGTAAGATTTGGAGAACTAGATCCGAAAGCTGAGAATGAATAATTCTAGATGATGGGATCCGGAGAATCAAACTGAAAAGACTACTTAATTGCTCCGGATGGGTGAAAAGTATTCTCACAATCGAAAACAATTATGAGAGGATGACATCAAGCTTGAACTACGCATCTTCAAGAGAAAGGAGCAAGTTTTAAGAGAAAATCTTCTTCGGTCTTCAAATGCAGAGAATGACGATGTGAAACACCACCACGAATTGTTGAGATACTCCGGGAGAATGAAAAAACAAAGAGGTTGAGCCAACAATTTAAAATAATTTGAAATCAATCTTGGAAAATATTTGACTGATGAAATTCATTCTTACGTCAAACTTCAAAAAGAATTTGGTAATAGCTCCAGGAAAAATAGAAGAGTCAGGTAAGATCCTGGGAAAAGACCTGTGGGTTAGGGCCCACTCAAAAGATACACCGTTGAACGATTATTTGAAAGGGGGATTGCGTCGGTTTAATTAAATGGCTCAAAAGAAATAACAACCTCGAGATAGCTTGAACGGATTAGGAATGAAAACACTAATCTCCTGAGATATCTTCAGTACTCCAGAAGAAATGAATGGTGAGAAGTGGATGATTAAGAGGTTCACCGGCATGAGAAAACATTTGAAACGAGGAAAGGATATGATCAACAAAGCTTGAATTGAATCCACTGGAGAAGAAAAGAGAAGGAAGAATAATAAACTCGAAGCTTTCTTAGCATCTTGACGAGAATCGCCGGCTAAAAACATTGAAGGAAAGAAAGAAGAAACTTCACATCCATAAGATAGATACTTGATTAAGATATATGAGTCCTTGAAGTTAAGGGTGGGATGGTGGGAAAAGAAAGGCAACTTGGGATGGATGAAACAGACACCATTGAGAAGAACTGAAATTTGATCTCGTGAATGTTGAAATGATCGGATCCACTTGAAGAAAAGCACACCGGTTGGAAGGAATTGAAAAGATAACCTTGATGATCAAAAGGATTAGCACTCCCATAGAAATATGAGAACACAACTTATAAAGAGGCATGGAATCAACATTTGACACTGAAGCAACTTGAATACCACAACAAAAACAAAACAAGCATTGGCTTAGGAAATAAGCCAGAACAAACACATATGATAGAGATTTACCCAATCCCATATCATGCATCTGTCGGAAACATATTCTCGGAGCTACTTGAATTCCCACCTATTAACTCCTGAAACTTTCTGGTTATGCAATCTAGTGTTGGGGATACAGGGAGGCAGAATATATATCACACAACTAACAAGCCCTACGCTCCAATTGTATCCATCCGTCAACACATAACCCAGAAAACTCCGGAAATCGTGTACCTCAACCTTCGAAAAGCATTCGTTATACAAGATATGGCAATACTCCCGAACTTCCGCCCCAGTACTGGGTGGCGTCGAGGTTATCTTACCACTAGCTACATAAAAGAGATTTTCGATGTCAGTGAACTCAGGTATTCCAAAACTGCAACGATAAAATTGTGACGACAACACCTCAGAGCTCAACTCCCCGGGACACTGCCACAACCCCTAAATGTCAGGAGGCACCAAGAACAATGTTCTCGTCACAAGAATATCAGAACGATCCCAAGATACCCGCGTGATCCTAAAAAAATTAGTGAAATTTGAGGACAGGAAAGTCAAAATATCTATGTCAGGAGGCCTCACCAGAGTGACGAAGGGACTGAGGAGTAACAAGAATCCTACTCTCCGATATATATAATCCTAAGACTCAAAACATTTTGTTCTAGACTCAACAACATTAGTGATTCAATCAAGTAGGGGGCTCCAAAGTTGGGGATGGCTCCCATAACAACTTGTAACGCCCACGATGCGGCTAGAGCTCCCATGTGTCGAGGCATGACTTAGAGGCATAACCGCAAAGTGGTTTTGTCGCAACAAGGGTCATCTTCACAACATCCCATGTAATGAAAGAGAAAGGGATAAATAGAGTTGGCTTACACTCACCACGTCACACAATATCAAATAATTCAACTACGGACAAACCAAATGAAAAGAAGATAAACCCAACTGCTAGATCCCCGATCGTCCCAACTGGGCTCCACTGCCGATCATCAGGAAAAAACATGTAGTAACGGCCAAGGTCCTCGTCGAACTCCTACTTGAGTTCGGTAGCATCACCTACACTGGTATCATCGGCACCTTCAACTGTTTTGGAAGTATCTGTGAGTCACGAGGACTCAGCAATCTCAAAACCTGCGAGATCAAGACTATGCAAGCTTATGGGTAGGATGTGGTAATGAGGTGGAGTTGCATCAAGCACTAAGTAAATATGGTGGCTAACATACGAATACAAGAGTAAGATGTTAAACTACGCAACGGTCGTGAAGCTAGAAGTGATCCAGAAGTGATCCTGAACTACTTACGTTCAAACATAACCCAAACCTTGTTCACTTCCCGGACTCTGCCAAAAGAGACCATCACGGCTACACACGTGGTTGATTCATTTTAATTAAGTCAAGTGTCAAGTTCTCTACAACCGGATATTAACAAATTCCCATCAGCCACATAACCGCGGGCACGGCTCTCGAAAGTATATACCCTGCAAGGGTGTCCCAAGTTAGCCCATCACAAGCTCTCATGATGAACGAAGGATATTCCTTCTCCCGGAAAGACCTGATCAGTCTCGGAATCCCGGTTACAAGACATTTCGACAATGGTAAAACAAGACCAGGAAGACTGCCCGATGTGCCGAAAAATCCCGATAGGAGTCGCACGTATGTTGTTCTCAGGGCACACCGGATGGGCGAGACGTCGGGTTAGCTGAGACCCTGGTTGCCCAGGGGGCACCGGACATCGCCCTGTTCGTACCAACACTTAGAGGAGCACTGGCCCGGGGGGGTTAAAATAAAGATGACCCTCGAGTTTACTACTCCCAGGGGAAAAGGTTAGGTGGTTGTTAGGCAAATGCTAAAACCAAGGTTGGGCGTTGCTGGAGGAGTGTTATTTAAAGCGGACTGTCAAGGGGATCCCATAACCCCAACCGCGTAAGGAACGCAAAATCAAGGAACATAACACCGATATGACGGAAACTAAGGTGGCAAGAGTGGAACAAAATACCGAGCAAAAGGTCAAGCCTTCCACCCTTTGCCAAGTATATAGATGCATTAATAAAAATACAAGATAATGTGATATCCCAACATATCCATGTTCTAACATGGAACAACCTGCAAGGCACCTGCAACTAGCAATGCTATAAGAGGGGCTGAGCAAAAGCGGTATGTTAGAGAAACAACGGTTTGCTAGGAAGGTGGGTTAGAGGCTTGACATGGCAATATTGGAGGCATAATAAACAAGTGGTAGGTAGCGCGACATAGAAATAGAACAAACAACTAGCAAGCAATGATAGAAGTGATATCGAGGGTAATGGTCATCTTGCCTGCAAAGTTCTCAGAGTTGTCGAAAGCTTGCTCTTCGTTAGCATACTCAAAAGGTTCCTTGTTCATGAACTCGTCTCCCGGCTCTACCCAAAGCAAGAACACAAGCAACGGAACAATAATCAATCATGGTGCAATGCACAAGCAACATGATGCAATACATGGCATGGAATGCAAGGTATGATGTGCAATGCATATGGGTACTCCAGTAGGGAATAAGATGATCAAGGCATCAACTTGGCAAACCAAGTGTGCCGCTGGAAAGATGGGGTGATTTCGGTCAATATCGGTTTTAGGATCACCGGAACAGGATGCACGGTTTGCAAATGACAAACAAAACAAGAATGATGCAAATCTGCGATTAACAGCATCATAGCACTTAGAATGCAACAAGAAACTATACTACAACACTCCAACATAACAACAAAGCACATGGAAGTAAAGTACACATGAAGCTCTACAAAACATGAACACTGAGCTCCGGCTAGAACTCACTAGAACAAGCTTAAAATAGCATGGCAAAAAATGCAAATGGTATCAGCTTCACAGACTTGGTGAAAATACTAAACATGTCAAAACAGTAGCAGGAAGCAATGTTTAGAGCTAGCAAACAATATGCTACAGGAACATAAAATGGCAAACAATGGCATGGCATGCTAGTACTAAAGACATAGAACAAAACTCCCTTACTAAACTTTAATCAAAAATGCATAGACTATAAGGTAGCACCCATAGCACCCATGAAAACATGGCAAGTTATATGAACGGTTTTAGACTTAGAAGAAAAACATGACATGGCAGAAACAGATTCATGATAGCAACTTTGGAAACTCATGCCACTCACCACAAAGCATTTCATGGAATAACAAGGTAACCAACCGTAAGTAGACATGTTCAAGAAGCTAAACATGGCAAGAGAAAGTACATAGCATTGATAGATCACTAGCAAAACACATGGCAAAACTGATCATCGGGTTAACAATCTGCCAGGAAGAATATTTAGCAAAAGTAGAGCATGGTAATGACAAGCTAGAATACTGCATAATTGCAACTAGAGGCATGAATGGGTAGAGCAATACCACATCTCCAAAATAGTCTTACTGAACTATCTCTAAATGTGCATGTATCTCATGGCAGAAACAAGTTTACATAGCATCAAAATGTACTAGGACATGACTTAGCAAAACATTCTAAGTGTCTGAAAACAACAACATTATGAAGCCTACTTTGCATGCTTGTGGTAGTCACCACATAGCTGACAAAAATACAAGGCTTGCACCACTATAAATATGGCATGATGTAGCTCACAAAACATGTAGACATCATGCTCATAGTATGCACACACAAAATGCAACGAAAATGACAAATCATCAAGTTATGATAAATTCCAGCGGACAACATCATATAGCACTTTTGCAACGAAGATTAGAGCATCAATCTGGATAGTAACATGCATGCAAATGACACTACCATGAAGAGCATCACGAGACAAACATTTTGACATATCATATGCACAAATCGGAGTTATGTGCATAGATATATGACATGTCAAACAGGTGCACATGAGATAGAAATTCCTGGGACTTGCTCCCCAGATCCGGCAACGAGGCGACAACTCCGATGATGTTCCGGCGATGGGAGGTGACGACTCCGGAGATGTGCCGGTGACGAGCAGGTGGCAGCGCGATGAGGAGGAGGCGGTGGGGCCGAGCGGGGTGCAGGGCGGCGGCGGGGCGTGCGGGCAGTTGGCGGCGGCGCTCGGTGGAGGTGGCCGGCCGAGGTGGCGGCGCGCAGGCGGGCGACGCTCGGTGAAGGGCGGCGGGGCTCGGGTGCCCGCGGGAGGCGGCGGTGCGGGGCCTCGGGCCGGGAAGGCCGGCGATGGGCCCGAGCGGGCCTGGCAGCGGAGCGGCGCCTAGGGACAGGTGGCGGCGTATCATTGGCATGGGGCGACGGCGGACATGTCCGAATGGCGGAGGACATGTCAGGCGGTGCGGGGATGAGTGGATCTAGGGTTTGGACTGCAAAAATGGAGGGGGAGGACCTATTTATAGGTAGAGGGAGCTAGGAGAGTCCAAATGATGTGTGGTTTTCACCCACACGATTGTTATCCAACAACGGAGAGCATGGAGGGGGTTTACATGGGCTAGTGGGCTGTTTTGGAGGGGTGCTGGGATGCAAAGAGAGAGGGGCTTTGCGGTTACCCGGTTAACCGTTGGGGCATGAAACGACCTCCAAATGGAACGAAATTTGACAGGCGGCCTACCGGTGATGTACCAAGGCTACTCGACAAATCTCGAACCATTCCAAGAACGTTTTTGTCCTGCTGACGAAACGGGATTAGAGGGGGTGCAACTCGTGCATGTGGGAGTGTCAGATTGTGAAATGGACAAGAGGGAAAATGACCGGATGCATGAGACGAACACGAATGCAAATGAGATGCACGTGATGACATGAGATGAAATGCATGACATGAACAAAATGAAAAACGAAGACAAAAACACAACCACGAAGGGAATATCATATCACATAGCCGAAAATGGCAAGAGTTGGATTTAAATGATGCAAAGTTACATCCGGGGTGTTACAACATGCTAAACATCTTATGTGCCTTCTTATTTCTTCTTTAGAATGCTGACAGTATAATGGGGAAGAGTGCCTTATTAAGCAATGGTAAAGGAAGTAATGCAGATAAGGTTCAGGATAGTGAGACATACTTGTTGGTCTCCAATAAAGCTGATAAAATAGCTAAGGAAAACTATCTTGAAGACGGTTAGACAACCCCAAAGTCCTGTCTTGGTGTAGTGTTCGAGTTACTAGCCACTACCACTCGCACAAGCTATTCAAACTCACTGTCTAAATCGGTTCGGTTTCTTGAGTCTCAACTACAAGCCGAAAGACATCGATCAGCTATGCTGTGACAAGAAGCTGAAGGACTGCGGAAGTCTTGGAGCATTCAGATGCATACTTTCTGGTGCAACATCAAGCGTTGGAGGATTTTAGCACCAAACAGGTGAAAACTAATAAGCTTGCTAAGCTTACTGCCAGCATGGTGGACACCCAACATAACGTTTCTTGACCTCTTCTGAAGTTGTTTTAGTTATGGACTTGTTTTGCTGCCGCGTTTATTTGCACTGGTGGCCAATTTAGACGGCCAGTGTATGTAATATGCTGCTTTGTTCCCTATATTTGCACTGGTGGCGAACTTCGATGCCAGTGGATGTAATATGTGTAATAGCCATAATAGCCTAGTGTTAGTTGCTTGCTTATTTATTTCCTTATTGTCTTGTATAGTTGTTTTCTTGTAGTCACTTTAGTTCTTTTTCCGCATTTTTCTAGTGGCCATAATAACCTATTTTTATAACTAGGCCACAAAAACCATGGCAACACACGGACTGTTGTAACCATGGTCCTTCTACCTGCTGTAGTGACCATGGCCCTCCTACAAGCCATATGATTCATGGGCCTTCTACGGGCCGTGTAATATATGGGCCTTCTATGGGTCGTATAATCATTTCGCCAAACATGGGTCGTACTATTCGTGGACCAATAACAGTCCGCAAAATGGGCCGTAAACGGGCTAGAGTGGAAATCATCTATTTTATGGCCCGACCATAACGGGTCGTTAATAGGCCATATTTGATGACGCTATGAAAACAACACAGCGGGTTAACGGGCCGACTGTAACCATGGGCTGAATTTGGCCCACAAGCAGAACAGGCCAGTGACGGACCATAAGTAACGAGTTCTAGAAATGAGCCCAAGAATAAATGGGCCCTTAGAAGGCTGAAAGTTAACACGGGCTAGAAATGGCCGACAGACTAATGGGTCGTTAATGGGTATAAAGCGATACATTGTTCATTATGGGCCAGTTTCATCTCGGGCCTTTAATGGGCCCAGAGTTACAAAGGGCCCTGTATGGGCCGAAAGACATGGGCCGGAAGTTACAACAGGCTGGAATCATATTGGACAGCCCAGATGACGCTACTGGGCCTAATTCGGGTAGGCCGTAACAGGCTGTGTGTTGGGGGTTGGGTGCGACATATGCCAAAGGATGGCTAATCATGGTGGGAGCGAGTAGAATGTTGTCAGTGCCTGGAAGCGGGACGAGGCATAGACATGAACACCGGCGTACTTTACCTAGGTTTGAGGCTCTCCTAGGAGATAACACCCCTAGTCCTACTCTGCGGGGTCTTTGCATGATCACTAAGGCACAAGCATGTACAATGGTGCTCCTCGAGCTGTATGCTAGAGGTCGAAGGAGGCAGGGCTTGCTCTCCTCTCCCTCTAAGTGTGAGTCTAGTCCTAACAGGTCCGAACCCTTTGCATGGGTGCCATGGGGGGTTTATATAGGCCTACCCCAAGGGGTACAATGGTAATCCGGCTGAGCGTAGGGCCCAGCCGTCAGTCTCTCTGGTCGTCGGATTCCCTGCCGACTATTGGGGCCCGCCGCCTAGTGGTCCCCGCCGGCTGGTCTTGGCGACAGGCCGCCTCCGCCGCTCGTGGGTCTTTCCAGCTACGGATTGCTATAGTCGTGATGCTAATGATGCGTGGTTGGTTAGAGGAGCGTGGCTACAGTCCCGCCGCCTGGTGGGAGATCGATGTAGCCACTCTGCGTCTTATCTGGTTAATGGTGCGTGGGGCCCCGGGGAAGGAACTGGCCGGTTGCTAGGAGCCGGCCTCCCTCGGGTCTGACTGGTGAGGCTCCTGCCGTCTTCCGGGCTCTCGCTAAACGGCAGGGCCCGCCATCTCTGACCCATACCGATAGGCGGTCATGGGAACAAGGCATCGCCTAACAGGAGTGATGTCAAGGGCGGAGCGGCAACAGTGCCACGCCGGGCGGAGATCTCCGCCCGTACGGGGTACTGTGGCCACGCCCAGCCCTGGATATGGGGGGATGGGCTATACTGCAGCCACGCCCCGTCTTGTCTTCTTAATGGGGGCGCAGACTTGGAGGGCGCCATGGGCCGACTGCTAGGAGCCGGCCTCTCTGGAGCCCACCTACTTGGAGTCGGCTTGTCCTGGAGCCGCCCTCCCGAACATGGCGGTAGTCCGGGAGTCGGCCGTTCAGCCAGCCGGCTGCCAGAAGGCGGAGCTCCATCTTGACGTCTTGAGGGGAACAACTGGCCCGATGTCTTGAAAGGTTCTGGTCCTCGGGATAGGCTACCCATGGCCCATTAGTCCGATAGTAGTCCCCAAAGCTGGTGAGGCACCGCGGCTGACGAGACGAAGAGCCTCAACAGATTCCTCGCCCGGGTGCTCTGAAGGAGGCTTCATCTGACCTTTGGAAAGCCGGTTGTCAGGAGTCGGGCACGTCCAGCCAGACTTCTCCGGAGGTTCGAACGCTACGGTGGGAACCAGGTGGCGTGCTAGCTAGGCTTCTCAGCCAGCCACCTGTCGATGGTGCGCCACGTGGCACCAATCGGCCAGGCCAGCCTGCAAGCCCATACGCACGATGGGACGTGACAGCAGGCCGGGCCTGCCTCCATTGGGCCTCGGTGCGCGAGTGGATCCGCTGCGGCCGAGGCATGCGGTTGCGCTCCCCCGCGGAGTTACTATGTGTAGTCACTCACACAATAAAGGTGGGGGCGTGGGGTCGTGGGCACAATTGATCCCATGATCCCACGCCCGACTCCTCGGCTTCATAGCCCGCAGGCTATAAGTAGGGGGGAGAGGGAGTGGCGGAGTACGCGCGCCCCTCCACCCCGTTCTTGCCTCCTTCTCCGTCCTCTTGCCGCAGCACCCCCGAGCCACGCCGGAGCGCTGCTGCAGTTCGTCTCTGTCGAGCCGGTCCGCCCGAGCCTTTTCTGCTTTGCCCCACTTCCCAGCTCCCTCGTCGCACCCTTTCTTCATCAAGCTCTCCATGGCGCCTGAGCGAGGAGGAGACTAGGATGGGTCCAATGTCAACGAGGATCACATCACCTTCCTCCGCGAGACGTGGCGTCTTCCCAGCATGGACCATGTGAAGGTGCGCGTGCCGTCGAAGGGAGAGATCTCGCCGGCGCTGGGTGAGGGCGAGCGGGTCGTCTTCCGCTCGCATTTCATCCGTGGCTTCGGCCTGCCGGCGAGCGACTTCCTCTGCTCGTTTCTTGAATTCTACCACCTCCAGCCCCATCACATCATGCCCAACACCGTGATGCTCCTGGCCGCCTTCGTCACAATGTGTGAAGGATACCTCGGCATCCTCCCCACCATCGAGCTGTGGGGAGCCTTCTTCTACACCAAGCTGGGCACCTCCGTCCGGGAGGTGGTTGCCCAGTGCGGTGCCTTCGTCGCGGTTCGCCGATCGTCGGCAAGGAACGTATTCCCCACCATCAAGCTGCCACAGTCGGTCAAGATGTGGCAGCAGTCCTACTTCTACGTGGAGAACATGGACCCGGCTGCCGACTTCCTCAACCTGCCAGCATGTGAAGCCGGCCGCCTGCTGAGCCTCGGGCCAGCTCGGGCTACAAGCTGAAGCCGGTATCAGCAGATGGCGCCGCCGCCATCCAACTGCTCCAGGAGCTGATCACCATCGAAGGCCTCAGGGCGTCCGACCTGTTGGTTGCCTTCGTCGAGCGCCGACTTTTTCCGCTCCAGAGCCAGCCGCACTTGATCAGCCGGATGAGCGGGCACCATGACCCGTGCTGGCTGAGCACCAAGGAGATGCCGGCTGCCGAAGTCGTGAACTTGGTGAACGAGATCACCGACCTCAAGCTGGAGGGGTCTTAGAGCTTCAGCAAGCGGCCGTATTCTCGCGCCAATCCGCCGCCTGCGGTAAGTTTTCCGATTCTTTCTCTTCGATACTTGCCTTACTCTTGATCTTTGTCTTGATTAGCCGACTTCTCATCATCTGAAACAGATTTATATGTCGGACACGACGGCCGCCATCGTAGGGGCGGGCGGCGACTACCAGCCGGACCAGGCGGTGAGCGACGTGGATGACCCCGACTTGGGGGCGGCTGCCTTGGAGGACACCGCGACAGGCGCTATTTACGAAGCAGGCAGCTCCAAAGAAGCCGGCATCGAGACCTGGCCCGATGATGAGCGGGGTGCCAGCAAGGCAGACGCGGGCCCCTCCGGCGAGCCGACTGCCCGAGACGGCACGCGCAAGCGTAACCAAGGCGCCGCCTTGTTCGGCAGCGCGCCGAAGAAGCCTAAGAATCCCACCGCCGCGACCAGGCGGAAGGAGGCCGCAGCGAAGGCGGCCAAGTTTCAGAAGCTCCCAAACGCGCCTCCTATGGTGTCGGCGTAAGTGTTTTTCCCTTGTGCTCTTCTTTTCTTGTTGATTCTTTATGAGCTTTCTTTGTTTTATTTTCTTGATTCTAGGGCTCCGCTCTCTCTCGAGAAGTCAGCCACCGCCTCCATCGTGGGGTCGGCGGAGACCTCCACTACCACCCGGCGAATTGATCCGGCCGCCGACCTCCGGGGGGCGACGGAGCGAAATGCGCGGGAGGTGCGTGAGGAGCGGGAAGCCGCCCGTCTGGGGAAGGTGGAAGCATACAAGGCGGAGGCCGCCGCTTTGAAGAGGCTGTCGGAGGCCGAGGCTGCCGCTGCGTCGAAGAAACAGGCTAGGGAAGACACGCACCGTCAGTCGGCGATATTCATCACGCCCCTGAACTCCGCGCCACCGCCACCAGAGTTCGTGGCGCTGACCGAGGAAGCCGACGATGAGCACCCGATCACGGAGAGGGACGGCGGCGATGTCGTCATGCCAGACGTAAACGTGCCTCCGCCACCACCTTCTGAGTAGGTGCGATACAAATAGCTGGCCGACACGCTGGCACCGCCAGCCGGAGGTGAGCCGGCGACAGGTTCAACTCCTGAGGTCCGCACACCCTCGCGCCACCGATTCGCGAAGGAGGCCTCGGCGCCGCGGCCGCAGGAAGTCGGTGCCGCAAGCTCATCGATCCCGGATGCCGAGGCGACCAGCGCCGCGCCCGTCGACTGGGTACGGGGAGGCGGGATGGGCTCCTTGAACAAGGCAATCCTGGATGTCCAGGCCAAGCTCCGCGTAGAAGCCGACGCACTCAAGCGCTGCAACAACGCGTTCCTGGAGTCGCGAGCAGCCATCCGGGTAAGCTTCTTGCTTCTTTGTTTTTTGATTCTTGTACTGCTTCATGGGGGCGCGCTGGCGCACCCACTGGGTGTCGTCCCCAAGTTTCGGGCTGGCTGCTGAGTAGGCAGCCCTGAACTTTAAATGGCAAGCTCCGAGTGCTAACACTTGTCTGTTATCCTTGCTGTAGGATTACCATAACCTCCGTGCAACCGCCTTCAACTCCAATGTCCAGGAGTTGGATCAACGGGCTGTCGATTGTTGGAGAGCCAGAGTAAGTCTTTTTCTTTCTCTGCGGGGGCGCGCTAGCACACCCGCGGGCTATAGTCCCCGAGATTCGGGTCGACTGTTGAGCAGTCGGGCCGGATCTTCCTGGCAACCGCTCTTTTTTCTCTATCGATTGCTGATATCTCTTTCTTTCTACTTTTGCAGAGGCCAACGCCACCCTTCAACGGCAGCTGGGCGAAGCCAACACTGCGCTGCATGCTAAGGAGGTGGACTGCGGCAAGCTGGCTGAAGAGCATGACCAGCTGGCCGTGCAACTGGCGGAGCAGGCGGACCTTCTCAAGAAGGCCCGGAAGGAGGCGGAGGACAAGGAGGCGGGTCTCCTTCCTAAGTTCGAGATCGAGCGCTCCGCCTGGACCGACAAGGAGGCGATGCTGACAGCCGACTTTGGCGAGATTAAAGACATGGTCGACGGTAAGCTGCCTTCTTTATTCTTTCTTCAAACCGCCAGCTTCTGATCAAGCTGACTTCTTGTTTCTGGTCCAACTCTTTGCTTTTTGTCCGAGCAGACTTCTTCATAGGTCACTCTGGTGCTGCCAACCAGGCTATTGAGGCCGACCAGGAAGGAGGAAGGGCAGAAGGTGACGAGATCGCCGCCAATGCCCCTCGCACTCTCCGCGAGCAGCTTCTCAGCATCCAGGCTCGTCTTCGGCCGACTCATCGGCTGCTGCGCCGCCTTCAGCGTGTCGGCGCCCAGGCAATCGCCACCCTGTAGCCCGACATGCCGGCTCCGTGCACTCCCAGCCAGACTGCCGACTGGCTGGAGGTGGCGGCCGGCCGCCTTGAGGCGTGGAAGGGCTCCTCGGCCCGGGCCAGAGCATGCCTGGCCCTGGAGTTCGTCAAGGCGTGGTACCCTGGGCTAAATTTAGCCCAGTTGACCACGTTTCGCTAGGAAGCCCAGGAGGAGCTGGTGGCAGTGGAGGGTGAGCTTGTCAGACGGGCGGCAGCAATCGCCGAGTACACTAACACCGGCGTTTTCATTCGGGAGCTGGCCGAGAATGGTGCCGAGGCGCCACCAGAATGGTTCGGGCTGAACCCGGAGGATGGGGAGGACTCGGCCGAGGTGATCGACTCCAGCGACGAGGGAGAAGACGACGAGGAGGAGGAAGGCGAAGAGGCGGCGCTAGAGGTCGGAGCAGACGACCAACCTCAACTCAACCGTGCCTCCAGCAACGAGCCACGCTCAAGCGAGCCGGCTGCTGCTGAAGGTGACTGAACAGAGACCGACCAGCCGGTCGCTCAACCAGCTGGCACCACTGACTCCACCATTCCGCCGAACCCGCTTGCTGCCTCCTAGGCCGCCTTTTTACCTTTATTTCTTCCGGCTTATTAGTCTCAACAAACATTATTAACTTTGCACAATTCCACCCGCGGGGTGTATTTCAAACTCATGTTGGATGTCGGCCAAGGGCCTTTTGATGTGTAAATATTTTTACCAAGTTCTATATTTCCTTGCTTTCTGCTCTCTGGCTTTTTTTCCTTTCCCGCCTTCCCTCGGTTGCCGTCTTGCCAGCCGAACAGCCGTTCCTCGGACTGTGGCTAGGTCAAGTACTTAGCCACTTTTGGGAAGGCAAGTACTTAGCCGACTAGAGTTTTCTAGCAAGTGAAGTAGAAACCGGCCGGCCGGCTGCTTAACAGCCGGTCGGCGAGGCAGGAAGCCAGCTTGGACTATGTGTATGCTTTGGGTCCTTAGCCATTTTTCATGCAGTCGCCCTTTCTGCCTTAACTCCTGCCGACCGAACAGTCGCTCTGCGAGCTGCGGCTTCTAGCAGGAGAAAGCTTAGGTGCCAACACAATACTTGTCCGGCTGCAGGAAGGATTTCATAGTACAAGGCGGCAAGTGCCCGGGTCGACTAGTTGAACCCGGTGCCAGACGGATTAATGAAATAACACAAATGACAGGCATAGTACTTATCATATAGAAAAAAGAGGGCTTCTCAGACCAATGCATGAATTCCGGGGTCTCTGATGCTACTGCATTTACTTCTTGTTGCTGCTGCCGTCTGCTACGCCTATCGCTGGCCACGCTGGTGAACACGACATAGGCTCCATGCTTGTCAGTGTCAAAACCAGCGGATCTCGGGTAGGGGGTCCCGAACTGTGCGTCTAAGGCGGATGGTAACATGAGGTAGGGGACACGATGTTTTACCCAGGTTCGGGCCCTCTTGATGGAGGTAAAACCCTATGTCCTGCTTGATTTATTCTTGATAATATGAGTAGTACAAGAGTTGATATACCACGAGATCGGAGAGGCTAACCCTATAAGCTAGCCTATGGTATGATTGTATGTTGTCCTATAGACTAAAAACCTCCGGTTTATATAGACACCGGAAGGGGCTAGGGTTACACAAGGTCGGTTACAAAGGAGGAGATAAACATATCCGTATTGCCTAGCTTGCCTTCCACACCAAGTAGAGTCCCATCCGGACACGGGACGAAGTCTTCAATCTCGTATCTTCATAGTCCAACAGTCCGGCCAAAGGATATAGTCCGGCTGTCCGGAGACCCCCTAATCCAGACTCCCTCAATGCTCTTCGGGGTAATCATCTTGTATGGCTCCAACCGGCCGAGCCGCCGGCTGCTGTGGAGGAGGAGGCAGCGGGCCGGCCGCCGGAGGGGGCTGGAGTCCGTCACCCCTGGCAATCCTGGTGAGCCAATGCCACTTCCGAGTGGTGTGATTGGACGGCGTCGCACCGATATGGAACTTGCAGGGTGCATCGAGGGTCTGCTCGTACGAGAAGGCGGGCAACTAGTTGGGCTTGCCATCCTTCTGGTGTTTGGGAGGAGGTTGCCCTTCTGGCTGTTGATCTTCGACCGTTGCCACCTGCCGGCTCATGGAAGCTGGCTGGATGGCCTTGCGCTTGTTGTCGTTTGGTTGTTGTCGCCGGCTGGCGTCGCCAGCCAAGGTCCGAGGGGCTTGGGGGGCCACCTTGCCCGACACTTTGACTTGAATCTCCACCTTCATAGAGGAGTCGGCCGTGGCGTACTTGTATGCTATGATTAGCAGTTCGTCGAGGGTCGTCGGCTCGTCGCAGAAAAGCTTGTGCTTGAGGAGGGTGCCCTCTCGGCACCCGGCAGTGAAGTACTCGATGACCTGTACCTCATGCACTCCCTCGCAAGAGTTGCACGGCTCGGCCCATCATGTGAGATAGTTGCGAGTCGACTCGTTGGAGCCTTGGACGCACAGGGAGAGCTGGCGAGGCTTGGGCGGCCGCTTGTACATGCTGGTAAAGTTGCGGATGAACACTTCGGTGAAATCAACCCAGCTGTTGACGCTGCGGGGCTTCAGGCTGTTAAGCCATGTCCGGACTGTCCCCTGGAGCATGAGCGGAACGTACTTCATGGCAACGCGCTTGTTGCCGTTGGCGATGCTGACGGCTGGGGAGTAGTCGACTAGCTAGTCCTCCGGATTCTCGGAGCCGGTGTACTTGGGTGTATCTCTTGGGAGAGTGAACCCTTTGGGGAAGGGCTCATCTCGGATGCGGTGGCCAAAACAAGGCGGACGCAACTCATCCTCTTCTTCTAGCGCCAGGGATCGATTGAGACGATCGATCCGATGGCGGGCGTCATTTTCTCCGATTCCTTCTCGGTGGCCAAGGCGGTCGCCGAGTGATGGGTGATCAACAGGAGGCAGGGAAATACGCCTCTCCCTGCGGGGAGGAGGAGGCAGACAGTCGTCTCGCCGCCTCACTGCTCTCGGGTGGCTGTCTTGGTCGCGCTCGATGGTGACGTGAGTCCGGCTGCGGCTGGCAACCGGCTCCTTGTCTCTTCTATCATGGACACCACCAGTCGGTGTCCGGGATGTTGCGCCTTGATCCCGACGAGGGGGCGGGTCATCGTTTCGCCGAATGGGCGCTTCGGTGCGGCAGCCGGCATCTTGCTGCTCAGCAGCCGCATCGAGGAGCTGCTAAACTCGCTCCGTCATGTGGCGATGCTCGTCGCCCTCGAGCTTGTCTAGCTCGTCTGCTGCCTCCTGGGCAGCTCATATGTTTTCTGCAGGCGTGGTGTAGACGGGACGATCTGTCCCAAACATGCTGGCGATGGTCGCGCCACGCTGCCGGACCAGGCCAACGCGGCTAGGCCCACCAGGAGCCGGCGTGCCGCCGCCAGCATGGTCCATCTCCCGCTGGTAGGCCTCCGAAAGGCGTCTCATGCCGGCCAGCCGGTTGGCGCTCTCGACGAGCTAGATGCTGCGTGTGTCGATGTCAAAACTGGCGGATGTCGGGTAGGAGTTCCCGAACTGTGCGTCTAAGGCGGATGGTAACAGGAGGCGGGGGACACAATGTTTACCCAGGTTCGGGCCCTCTCGATGGAGGTAATACCCTACATCCTGCTTGATTGATCTTGATGATATGAGTATTACAAGAGTTGATCTACCACGAGATCGGAGAGGCTAAACCCTAGAAGCTAGCCTATGGTATGATTGGTGTGGTCCTATGGACTAAAACCCTCCGGTTTATATAGACACCGGAGGGGCTAGGGTTACACAGAGTCGGTTACAAGGGAGGAGATCTACATATCCGAATCGCCAAGCTTGCCTTCCACACAAAGGAGAGTCCCATCTAGACACGGGACGAAGTCTTCAATCTTGTATCTTCATAGTCCAACAGTCCGGCCAAAGTATATAGTCCGGCTGTCCGACGATCCCCTAATCCGGGACTCCCTCAGTAGCCCCCGAACCAGGCTTCAATGACGATGATTCCGGCGCGCAGATTTTCTTCGGCATTGCAAGGCGGGTTCTCCTCGAAATCCTGAGTACCTGTCATAACGAGTTGTTTCCGGCCTCCCATGATTGTTGCACTCCTCGGCTTCTGTGCCTTAATAATGGCTATCTTCCACGTGTCGAGCGAATGCGAGAGGTCGGGGTGTTTTTACATTTACCACCCTAACCAGGTAGATGAATCGTCTATTTAAACAGTCGGGGATCTTCACATCTCGATCACACCACCTTCCCACAGCGAGTATCCATCGGAGCATGCCCGAAAAAATCCATCCCATCATGGCCGGCTACCGCATCTCCTCCTCTCTCCCTCGTAGCCCTAAGCCAGGTAGTTGGGAGAAGTGTTCTATTCCCCATAGCCAACTAGTAGTGTTGCAGACCCAGGGGTTTCTCCCTCCCGCGTACAGGGTCCCCGTCCGAGCCGGACTAGCCACTTATCATGGCGGGGAGCAAGCAGAAAGCTTTCCCAACCCATCCACGGGGGAGCGGGTATGCCTCGTCTCTTATTTATTGAGGGGACTAGGATTTCCAATCCATCCATTCCTCCGTGGGCTCCTGGAGTTCTATGGCCTCCAGCTGCATAATTTTACTCCCTCCTTCATATTACACATCGCACGCTACGTTGCCCTTTGCGAGCTATTTCTGGGCTGCGAAGCTCATTTTGAGCTATGGCAGAGGCTATTCTGCCTCATGCCCCGTACACATAAGGGGTCAATATTTCAAGTGGGCGGAGCCGAAATATGGCGCATCGCCAGGACCGGATACCTGTTCGGTACTCCAAAGAAGACATTCGAAGACTGGCCTTCGGAGTTGTTTTATATGGAGGACGTTCCCCTCCCAGACCCTATTCGGATGGGCCTTCTTGAGTTCAACAATGCCGCGTTGAAGAAATGCCGTAGCTGGCACCCTCGGAGCCCCCAGGAGGAAGATAATAGAGAAGTCCTTTACCTGATGAGCCGGATAAAGACACTAGCCGAATTAGGACTGACAATAATCGAGGTTATGTCAATATGTATAATGCGGGGGGTGCAGCCACTTCAATATAGGGGACAACCCATATGGCACTTCAATGGAGAAGATGATGCCACCCACTGCGGCCGTAAAGGTCCATACAGCGCCGGCGCTCTGGCGAAAATACTGTCCAATTTTTATAAGGGAGAGGAAGAGGAGCTCATCCGCATTAATCCGCGGGATGGATTCTCCATGTACAACCCCCCAAACTGGGTGAGCTGCTGCTTTTTACTCCAAACCTTCCAGCTTTGTTTCTCATAAATATTTACCTTGCTATTTCATAGCAGGAACTATGAAAATCTGTGAGGGAGATTCACAGCCCATCTCCACAGCCAGAGTACCCTGATCGGGCCCTCGATCCTGGACTCGAAGAAGATCCGGACATATTTGTGAAGCTCATCGACAGGATGTTTTATCAGTTAAGTTGCGAGGGTGCCTTGGTGGCCATCACCGCCGATTATCCTGGACTGCTCACTGCATCGCATGTAAGTAAAACCGAAGTCCCAACTTCCGAGAAGGATCCCCTTTTTCGCACTTCACCCACCGCACACGTATGGTGTCTTGTAGGGAAGGCCCTCGAGACGCCATGCCAAACCCGCAGTGACTCACCAACAAGGGGCACCGAAACCGGGTAGGCTTAAAAGGAAGGCGGTTAGGACTGAGACATCGTCACAGAGGTATGAAATAGAACCCTGTTCCGTGGTTATTGTCTTTAAAATATAATAACGTCTATGGTTAAAAACAAGAAAAATGCTCGCCGGACCATATCCGGAGAGCCTGTCGGCCATGCCTCCACCAGCCGGGCTCCGGAGCCGGACTTGGAGGCAGACGCTAATGTGGGGACAACGCCGGATATTCCTCCTACCGAGGATGCGGATAGGCTGTCCGCTACAAATTCCGAAGTGGAGAGTGCCATGAAGCACAGGCGTCGCCGGGCTGTACTCCGCGACCCCGGTTTTCTGAAGAGGCATTTGATGCCTTCAACTCAGGGGACGCGTACATCCGAGCTGCTCAAAATGGTCTTGCCAGAGCCACGGACCGGTATGTAAAGGATATACGGGTAAGAAAATATGATAATTATATATACCAGTAGCCCCTAAGACTTGAAACAGTTGGCACAACTGATTTAAGGATCATTATTTGCATAGGTTCTTACTGAGAAGAATACGCAGTTGTCTCAAGAGCTGGAGGAGTGCAAAGCCCAGCTACGGGCCGCAGTTGCCAAAATGGAGGAGTCCAAGAAGGCCCCATCTGGTAACACTTGTTCCTATCGAAAAGAATGAGATATACCAGTTAATATTTGGCTTGCATGCTAATCTAATAATTAGATTCTACAGATGATCCCAGAGTGAATCCGGAAGAGCGACATGCTCAACGACAGTTGAAGGCTGGCGAGTGCGTGCTTACACAAGTTAGGCGGGAGAAAAACAATCTCCAAGATGCCAATACCCGGCTGGATGTTGAACTAAAAGATGTTCGGACCCAGCTGGCTGACTCCGTAAAGGAGAATAAAAGGCTTTGACGCGGCATTTTCAGTAAGTGCTTGAGCGAACTTCTATAGAGTTCGGCGAAGAAACCAGCTAACAGAGCTATATCTATAGGTATGCTGACAGGCCATCCCGGAGAGGAGATGCCCAGGTCTGCGGGAGATCTTCTGCCAGAGCTCTCACAACTGCACGAACAAGTTCACAGGTGATGCAGGACCTTGCCCAGGCCTTGTGGCCATCCGCTTCCCTGCCAGGAGGCATGGGGGAGCTTGTAGAGATACTCAAGGGAGCGCGGCAACACTTCCGATTATGGAAGATATCTGCCAGTCGACAAGGTGCAAGGGAAGCCTGGGCCATGGTGAAGACTCGATATACCGAGGCTGACCCGAACCATATGGCCGAGGTCGGACCTGTAGGGCCTAACAGGAAAGAGATCCCCGTCAGCTTGGTGTATGACCAGGTGAAATTAGCCACAAAGTATTCCCAACAGGATTGTAGGCTAGACAACCTGTTGGATGGTATAGAAGAAGAATTTAGTCAGTCTAAGTGATTGTGTACTTCGAGTGACATATATTGTCCCTAGCCGGATTGTAAATCATTTGTCATGGCGGACCTTTTCACTTCAACCTTCGGACCCGACAGTCCGGAGTGTATCCGAATACCCGCTCAGTTATGTAAAAACCGGGGTACCCGTGGAAACCAGACGTAGGGGTCATAAGTGCTTGAACAGACAAGTACCCAACTAGTTATGTCATATTACATGGATAGTAAGAAACATCTTCCAGGGAGAATAGTTCCGTTAAGGGTTCCTTTCCGTGGGTACGCATGCATTAATGTGCATGTCCGAACTGCGACAAGAGACGCAGGATATAAACATCTGGGGGTATGTATTCTAATAAGTAAAAAAGTCATCCTTTGTTTCACGACCGAATGTTCCCTTAAGAACGCTAGCTTTCGGCTTCACCCAGTCTGAGGTACACATCTCGCTGACCCGGTAGTAACAATCGCAGAGGTGCTCCCCTTATGCCCTAGCCGAATTAACAGGAACATAGGGCATAAACACAAGAGCCAGGCAACCCAGCTTGGCCAAAACTTAAGTCATATTGATGCATATAATGGCGAAGAAAAGGTGCATGTGTAAAAATAACACATGTGCGGCAGGCATAGAGCCCAGATCATAATTATATTAAGCTTCTATATAAGAAGCCCCCAGGTATAATGAGCGCGCTTAGGGCGTATAAATTGTGTAGTCAAGACACATTTTACCCTTTGAAGGCCGCGAAGAAAAGCAAGAAAGACAAAAAATATAGATAATGAATATAAAAAAATTGACGGAGGTAAGGAGACGAACACAGAGTCCGGCGCTAGGCATAGAACCTTCGGAGTCTGGCCGCATTCCATGGGTTTGGCTCGAGTCGATTGTCGAATGCATCCCGCAGGCGGTACGCTCCACCGGTCAGAACTTTGTCAATAACAAAGGGACCTTCCCTTTTGGGTTTGAGCTTGTCCTTTTTCTTCTCTGGTAGGCATAGAACGAGTTCGCCAACATTATAAGTTTGGCCCGTACTTCTCTGCTTTGATATCGTCGAGCCTGTTGTTGATAGAATGCGGATCGGGCTTTTGCCACGTCACGCTCCTCCTCCAAGGCGTCCAAACTGTGCTGCCGATCTAACTAGGCTTCTTTCTCTTAGTACATGCGCATGCAAGGTGAGTCATGAATGATGTCGCATGGCAGTACCGCCTCTGCACCGTACCCCATAAAAAAGGTGTGTATCCAGTAGTGCGATTTGGCGTGGTCTGCAGCCCCCATAGTACGGAGTCGAGCTCCTCGACCTAGTGCGTATCTGATTCCTTCAAGGACCGCACTAGTCTGGGTTTAATGCCGCTCATTATAAGATCATTTGCTCATTCGACTTGACCGTTAGTTTGAGGGTGATAGACGGATGCATAATCGAGCTTAATGCCCACGTTGCCGCACCAAGTTTTTACCTCATCGGCTGTAAAGTCCGAGCCATTATCGGTGATGATACTATGGGGGACACCGTAGCGGTGTACCACCCCGGATATGAAATCTATCACTGGTCCGGATTCGGCCGTTTTAACTGGTTTGGCCTCTATCCATTTGGTGAATTTATCCACCATGACCAATAGTTACTTTTTCTTATGGCTTCCTCCTTTAAGGGGTCTGACCATATCAAGCCCCCAGACCGCGAAGGGCCAAGTAATGGGGATTGATTGGAGAGCGGTAGATGGCATATGGCTTTGGTTTGCAAAGAGCTGGCAACCGACGCAATGTTGAACGAGGTCTTGTGCGTTTGCTCGAGCTGTCGTCTAGTAGAAACCTGTATAGAAGGCCTTACTTACAAGGGCCCGAGCTGCGGCGTGATGGCGGCCGAGTCCAGCATGAATTTCTGCCAAAAGTTGCCATCCTTCCTCCTCGGAGATGCACCTTTGCAGTACTCTGGTATCGCTTTTCTTATAAAGCTCTCCCTCGTGGACCTTGTAGGCTTTAGACCGCCGCACATTGCAACATGCCTCGTTTTGTTCCTCAAGGAGTTCTTGCCTATTTAGGTAAGCCAAGAAGGGTTCTGTCCACGGGGCGATGACAGCCATAATCATGTGGGCCGAAGGTGTTATCTCGGTGGCGGAGCCTCCGATTATATCAGAGTGTTCGGGGTCTGGTGTTGTGGCTGGATCCGGACTATTATTGCTGGTCTCCCCTTCCCACACGACGGATGGCTTAAACAGCCTTTCCAAGAAGATATTTGGTGGGACAGGGTCGCGCTTAGCGCCGATTCGGGCAATGATATCCGCCGCTTGATTGTTTTCTCGGACCACATGGTGGAATTTGAGCCCCTCGAATCGAGCTGACATTTTGAGGACGGCTTTGCGATAAGCCGCCATTTTTGGGTCCTTGGCATCAAAATCTCCATTTATTTGAGATATTCCGAGGTTCGAATCCCCACGCACCTCTAGGCGTTGAATGCCCATGGAGACTGTCATCTGGAGACCATGCAACAGGGCCTCATATTCGGCTGCGTTGTTGGAGTCTGTGTATAATATTTGGAGTACGTATTGGACTGTATCTCTGGTTGGGGATGTCAGGACGACACCTGCTCCCAGACCTGCCAGCATTTTAGAGCTGTCGAAGTGCATGACCCAATTGGAGTACGTGCCGTATTCTTTAGGGAGTTCGGCTTCTATCCATTCGGCGATGAAATCGGCCAGTACTTGTGACTTAATGGCTCACCGTGGTTTGTATGATATGTCGAACGGGAGGAGCTCAATAGCCCATTTAGCAATCCGGCCCGTGGCATCACGGTTGTTTATAATGTCGTTGAGTGGAACCTCGGAGGCCACCGTGATTGAACACTCTTGAAACTAGTGTCGTAGTTTTCGGGATGCCATGAAGACCGCGTATGCTATCTTTTGATAATGTGGGTACCGGGATTGGCATGGGGTGAGGATAGTAGATACGTAGTATATCGGCTTCTGAAGCGGGAACTTATGTCCATCCGTTTCTCGTTCGACGACGAGCACTGCGCTTACAACCTGGTGTGTTGCCGCTATATATAATAGCATTGGTTCGCCGATATTTGGCACAGCCAAGATTGGGTTGCTGGCCAAGGCAGCTTTTATTTCTTCCAATCCGGCCATAGTCGCGTCTATCCACTCGAAGTGTTCGGTGTGCCGAAGAAGGCGATAAAGTGGTAATGCCGTTTCTCCCAATTGGGAGATAAAGTGGCTTAAGGCAGCCACGCATCCAGTTAATTTCTGGATTTTCTTGAGGTTTGTTGGGATAGCCAACTGTGACAGAGCTTGGATTTTAGCCGGATTCGCCTCAATTCCTCTGTTGGACACGATGAAGCCCAAGAGCTTTCCGGCGGGTACGCGGAAAACGCCTTTTTCCGGATTGAGCTTAATGTCATATGTTCTGAGATTGTCGAACGAGAGCCTCAAGTAATCTATCAAAGATTCGATGTGTCTGGTTTTAATTACCACATCGTCTATGTATGCCTCCTCTGTTTTGCCGATTTGTGCTTCCAGGCATGTGTGAATCATGCGTTGATTGGTCGCACCGGCATTTTTGAGCCCGAAAGGCATGGTGTTGAAACAGAAGGGGTCATATGGAGTAATGAATGCCGTTTCGGCTTGATCGGGCTCCGCCATCTTGATTTGATGGTATCCGGAGTATGCATCGAGGAAACACAACTAGTTGTGTCCCGCGGTAGCGTCGATAATTTGATCGATGTAGGTGAGGGGGGAGGGATCCTTGGGGCAAGCCTTGCTAAGGTCCTTAAGATCGACACATCAGCGCCAGGATTTGTCCTTCTTTGGTACCATCACCAGGTTTGCTAGCCAGTCCGGGTGTTTTATTTCTCTAATGAATCCGGCCTCAAGTAATTCGGCTAGTTCTTCTCCCATGGCTTGTCGCTTCGGTTCGGAGAAACGTCGAAGAGTTTTCTTGACCGGATTGTATCCCTTTAGAATGTTTAGGCTATGCTCGGCCAGCCTGCGTGGGATGCCTGGCATATCTGAAGGATGCCTGGCGAAGATGTCCCAATTCTCGCGTAAGAACACCCATAGTGCGGCGTCTGTTGTGGGGTTCAGGTTTTGTTGGATTTCGGGTTCTGGCAGACCCTTGAGGTTCAAACACTGGGCTGCGCGCGGAGATTTCGCCTCCTACCTACCTGCACTCCTCCGCCTTGCTAGGATCTAAACTATGGAAAGAACAACACAAGAGACACAGGGTTTATACTGGTTCGGGCCACCGTTGTGGTGTAATACCCTACTCCAGTGTGTGGTGTGGTGGATTGCCTCTTTGGCTGATGATGATGAACAATACAAGGAGGAACAGCCTCGCGAGGGTCTGTTCTTGGCTGGGGTGATGAACTGCTGGGAGGAGCTCAGTCACCTTTCTCTCTCTCTCTCTCTTTCTGATCTTCTCTCTCTCTCTCTTTCCCTGCCTCCTTCTCTGTCTCCCCCTGCCTTGTGGGTGGCTGGTCCTATTTATAGAGGCCCTGTTCCTCTTCCCAAATATCGAGCGGTAAGGGAGCCAACAATGGCGGGCTAATTTGAAGGGGGACAACTAGTATCAACTATTCTGACAAAAGTAGTCTCCACCTGCGCAAAGCTCTGGTGATGACGCCGTCTTGGGCTCTACGGTGAACTCCGTCTCGTAGTCCTCCTGGTCTTGGTATCGTTGCACCGAAATGGCAACCTTTGCCTGATGCCTCGGTACTCCGCGGCTGCGCTTGCCCCCTTTGCACCAAAGAGGAAGGGAGGACGTTGCGCGGGCTGGCACCCGCCTGGCGCCCCCGGTCATCATGGCTTGCATCACGAGCACCTCGTGAGGTACCCTGCCTTGATCTCTTCCCCTCCTCGTGAGCCAGCCTGACGAGGCCGCGCCTAAGGAAGCTCCGCGTCGTCCGCCCCGCGAGGCTTGGCCCCTTGCGAGGGTCTTGGGTTTGTGTTGGTGAAGATGGGCCGCGCTGGGCCCCCCTTTGAGCCACGCCACAGGCCGCAGGCAGGCAAGTCTGGGGACCCCCGTTCCCAGAACGCCGACAGTAGCCCCCGGGCCCAAGGCGCGCCCGGACTTGGCCGTGCAGGGAGGCGGAAGGGCAAGAGCGAAGCGCCGAGGGCCCTAACAGCCCGCGGCCTTGGGCGCCGCATGGCGGTTGACTGGACGTGGGCCCTATCAACCGCGCGAGTTGATAAAGGAGTGGCATCCACCTAGGCTTTGCTTCTTGCTTTCCCCGGTTGCTGCTCAGATCCCCTTTCTTGCGCCTCTCCTTCCTTCCTCCAAAATTTCCAGATCCACTCCGACCGTGTGACCTAGGAAGCCATGGCGCCTCGTCAGCCCCCGGCCGTAGCTTGGTACTCGTCTGCCCTGGATCCGCCGAATGTGTCAGAGGCGAGCCTCGCCCGGTTGCGCTGGATGTCGACGGCGTGGGGCATCAACGGGGCGAAGGTGTTTAAAGCCGGCTCCGCCACCCTGAGGGTCAAGGGAGCACCTTCTATCCGCTCTTCGTAAGTGCCATTGCTGCTGGCCTTGGTGCCTCCCTTCTCCGAGTTCTTCTTCTCTGTCCTCCGCCACTATAAGCTACAAGCCCTGCATCTCCACCCCAACTCCGTCCTTCTCCTGGCAATCTTCGCCTATTACTGCGAGGCTCACGTAGGGGTGCAGCCCTCAGTGGCCTTGCTGCGCCACTACTTCTACCTCCGGACCTCTCGTGGTACTGCTTCCGCGTGCGCGAGCTTCGTCGCGTACGGTGGCGCCATTGCCATTTCGAACCCCGGGAAAAGGATTGAGGGCTTCAGGAGCAAGTGGGTCTTGGTGGATGCTGGGCGCATCCACCCTCGGCTGATCTTGCCCATGGAGCAGCCCACGAGCTCCAGCGATTGGGGTCGAGCGGAGCTCACGGACCCCCGCGCGAAGCTGATGTTGGAGAAGATGGACGCGGATCTGAGGCCGGCCAACATGGCGGCGGCGAAGCTGACCGGTGCATCGCTGCTGAGGGAATTCCTGGAGCACCAGCTGGCCCCGCTTCAGCAGTACTCACTTCCGATGTGGAGGCCCCGTCCGAGCCCCGCGGCCTTAGCCGACGGAGATCTGGCCGCTGTCCTCCAATCTCTGGTCGGGGGCGATGTGGCGAGGTTGGCGGGCGCTCCTACGCCCTTGTTCCTCCGTGACGACTGGGAGCAGGTAGTGGAGTCCATGCCCGTCTTCAACGGGGATGGGCCCGTGCCCGTGGAAACTCCCGAGGAACCGGTGGACGTGCCCTCCGACGACTCCAGCGAAGAGGAGGAAGGAGGGCAGCGGGGAAAAGGGCCTGACTCCGAGGCGACTGACGGAGAGTCGAGGGCTCCCCTCCCCCGGCGCCGGTCCCGCGTTCTCCGCCTCTCTCCGAGCGATGGCGACGAGGACGACGATGAAGACGACGATGAGGACAACGATGAGCAGGACGGCGGGAGCTCACCCCCGATCCTTAAGAAGGACAGGACCGGGCTGATCTCCCACGGGTCTGCCCCGGCCCCGGGGCGGACCGCAAATGCGCCTTCCGCCTCCAAGCTTCCCGAGGTTGACCCGTCCAGCCGGCTTTCAGGCTTCAAATTTGGCCGGAGGCCGCTTGAGCTCACTGGCGACGACCCATAAGTATTCGATTCTTGTCTTTATCTCTTGCTCTACTTCCGAAGCTTGACATCCGCATCTCTTGGATAGGTTGGCGCCCGCCGCAAAGAAGCTGAAGGGGGCTCCCGAGGTTCCATCCATGGCAGCGCTTCTGCCCGCGAAGGAGGGTGACTGCGACGTACAGGCTTCTCCTGCCCGGTCGTCCTCGCGAGGCCTGGCTGAGCCGGCTGGAGCGAGCTCAGCCCCACGGCCCAAGTGGCTCCCGAGGTGCTCTTGCCTGCCGCCGCCATTTCGGCTGTCGGGGCGCGGCAGACTCCGCCTTAGGATGCTGTGGCCGCGCTGCCGTCTTCTCCTCCTACTCCACCGGCTGCTGTCTCTCCGACTCCTTCTGCCATTCTGGATCGTGCTGTTGCTGAGATGGACCAACTGCATCAGGATCTTCTTGGCGCCGACCCCCGCTTGGTGGCCGGGCGCTTGGAGCTGGCTTCAGGATGGGTTCGCTCCGACGCTTCGATTCGGGCGGCGCTGGTCCAGGCCTCGACGGCGTGCGACGAGGAGAAGCAGGCCGTCCTTGAGGCGAAGGATGCTCATGATGCAGCCCTGGGGGAGGTGGTCGACGTCCGTGGTCGTTGCAAGGCGCTGGAGGGCGAACTGCAAGGTCTGCAGGATCAGCTCGCGAACGAGGTCCGCCTTCGCCAAGAGCAGGAAGAAGGCGTGAAGGCTCGCGAGGCGGCTCTCAAGGAGAGGGAGGTCAAGCTCAAGAAACGCCGCGACCGCCTAGGCGCGCTGGAGCAGGAGTTGGGGGCGAGGAAGGCCAAGCTGGACGACGAGGCCCTGGTTCTTGCCGAGGACCGCGTGGCCTTCGCGGAGATGGAGGCGAGGGCTCGCTCCTCACTGAGGACGCTTTACGATAGCGGCCTGGAGAGCCCACTGGTTGGCGCCGAGGACGGCCCCGCCAAGCTGCTTCCCTTCCTGGTTCACGCTCTTGAAGATGTCGCCCTTGGCCTGGGCCCCGCGGCCGAGGCCGAGGCGCGTGTCCTGTCTTCTGCAGCAATGACGTGGGTCCTCACCCACATCTACCTTCACGATCCCGGTGTCGACCTTGACAGCCTGCTGGAGCCAGTGAGCGGCGAGCATGACGCTGCCGCTGCCGAGGCCGTGAAGGGTCACGTAGAGGCCCTGCTGGGGATGTTCCGGGCCTTCAGCACCAAGCCGAAGCAAGGCGCTGCCGACCCCACCGCTCCGTGAGGCGTACCCAATCCTCGCTGCTCCATCGCCGACAAGTGACTCCATCGCGGCGCCTGTCCTGCCTTTAATTCTTGCACATGTATCATGCCTTGAGGAGGCGTTTAATCTTGCGTTTGGCATTGAGATAACAGTGTGGACTGTAATATTTGCTTTTGAATTCCTTGAAATTTGTGCCTTTCCTTCCTACTTGCTTATGTTCTACGCCGGCAGAGCCCGGCCCTGCGCATGCCTCACCCAGCATTGGTCCGGACCGGAAACCAGGACGGGGCCAAGGAGTGAGGGGCCACGTGACAAGTTAGGCTCATGAGTCGCGATGCTCAGGAGTCCCTCTTGGCGCACGAACAGCAAGTAGGGAGGTGTGATGCAGGTGGATCTATTGTTCTACGTTTGCAGAGCCCGGCCGCACGCGTACCTCACCCAGCGTTGGTCCCGACCGGAAACCAGGACGGGGCCACGGAGTGAGGGGCTATGTGACCAGTTAGGCTCCTGAGTCGCGATGCTCAGGAGTCCCCCTTGACGCACGCACGGCCTTCGTACCTTGGCTCCGCTCGGGGAGAGACGCGTGACGAACCAGGCTGAGCGGCATGCGTCTGGGTGTGACCCAGGCGCAGCCCTCGTGCCCAACCCCCACGTGCGACACTCCCGAGGGGAGGCGTTATGATGAGGCTAGACACTGAGCTCTGGGCTCCCAGAGGTTGGTGCGGCCCGGGGGCCATCCTCAGTTGTTTATCACCAGCGCGGAGCATAGCGCTACCGTATGTGTACGGGCATAGCCGCTCCTCGGCAGTGTCGTCAGCCAGCGCGGAGCATGGTGCTTCCACTGGTATGTGGGAGGGGGCCCCCTCTGGCAGGAGCCCCCGGGGCGTGTACAGCCCCGCCCTGACACGTGGCTGGCACGGTAGGGCCTGGCGAGGTGTATCTGGGCACTCGTGAGCCAGCGCGGGACTCACGGGGCCCTACCTCTAGGCGGGTTGCGCCTGGCACTGGGCCTTATCTTGTGATGTGTCCCTGCAAATTTGGTTAGATGTCGGCACTCTACGTCCTCGGGTCCCGGCCCTCGAGCTGGTCTCAGCCGTCGCTGGTATGCCAGGTCGCGATGCCATGGACAAGGCCAGAGGGTGAGGGCTGGAGAGCCAGTAAGAGCCCTGAGTCGCGATGCTCAGGTACCCCCCCTTTAACGTGCAAGTGGTCGGCATGGAGAAGAAGAGGTGCCGTGGACCGGCATCAAATAATCAAGCATGGTGGGTCTAACGCATAATCGGAAATAAACGCAAATGGGATACATGCCGCTGGGCCTGGCCCGAGCGGCTTGGGGATCATGCAGCCCGAGGGGCGCCCCCAACAAGGTAAGCTAACAACATGGAATAAAAAGGGATACACGCCGCAGGGACGGACCCACGCGGCCTGGGAATAATGCAGCCCTGGGGGGCGCTCCCAGCTGGAAATAAAACTCGAAAGATGTCACCTGATGATGTTGAGGACGAAGGAGCGTTGGTGTAGCAGGCTCGGTGGGCTGCGGGAGCCGATCCTCACGAGCCCCCAGGCCCAGGGGCCTCGGGAGGCTCCGGAGGCGCTGGCGGCTCCTCGCGGGCCATCTCCATCCCTGCCAGGGCTGCGGAACGCCTGGCCTCTCGTGCCTCCGTGATGCCCCTCATGAGGCGCTGGTACGTGTCAGCCGCGTTCGGCAAGCCGTAAGGCATGCGAACGTAGCTGTGGGGTGGGCCTCCGCAGCGCCCCACTCGCGAGGGCCAGAGGCGCTCCAGAGAGGCGACTCGGTTGAGCCCTGGTATGTCGATGCAGACGCGCAGCCCACCATCCTCGCCTGGATGGGGAGCCACTGCTGGTAGGCGGCGGCCGCCTTTCATGACTCTTGACTCCTGTAGCTCCTGAATGGCCTTGCTGACGAACTCCTGAGGGTCTGGATCTCCTTGCCTTGCTCCTTCTTGAGGGAAACGTGCTTCGAAACACGCCTCCATGTGGTGCCCAAGCGCCTCCCTCGTGACCCTAGCTAGGTCGGTGGCCCTCCAGGGGAGAGCCCCCGAGCCCTGCCTGAGGAGGGCGCCGGGCGCGCTTTCCTATGCGATGGAAGGAGGTTCCCCCTGGGCAGGCGCGGGCCCAGAGGGGCCTGCCTCCTGAGTGGTCGGGCCGGACGATGTCTTCTTCTTCTTAGGGGCGGTCTCGGGAGGCCTCCTGCTTCCACGATCCGGGTCTTCCAGTGACGCGGCCTGAAAGGCTCGTTCCAGGGAACACACCGCGTCCTTCTCTTCACATGGCACCGTGATGACTCCGCCGCTTCCTGGCATCTTGAGGACGTTGTAGCCGTGGTGAGTTACGGCCATGAACTTGGCCAGCGCTGGGTACCCAAGGATGGCGTTGTACGGCAGGCGAATGTGAGCGACGTCGAAGTCGATGAGCTCGGTGCGGTAGTTGTCGCGTGCCCCGAAGGTGACAGGGAGGCGGACCTGCCCAATCGGGACCGTGGAGCCGTCGGTGATACCGGAGAAAGGCTTGGTTGGCTGAAGCTGGCTGTAGGGCACTTGGAGGTTGTTGAATGTTTCCACGGACAGGACGTTGAGCCCTGCCCCGCCATCGATGAGGGTCTTGGTGACCACCACGTTGCTGATGATTGGGGAACAAAGCATCGGGAGAACTCCGGCTGTAGCCGCACACTTGAGCTGATCTGCTGAGCTGAACGTGATGGCGCACGCCGACCACCTGAGAGGGCGCGTGGCTTCGAGCCTGGGGAGGACTGCGTTCACTTCGCGGGCGAACTGCTTGAAGATGCGCTGAGAGGCTGGGGCTTGTGCCCCGCCCAGGATGCAGGCGATCGCGCGCGGCTCCTGGAAGCCCCCAGCCCCCTCGTCCTGGTGGCGGTCCTCGTTTCTCCTTGGCTGCGGCGGCAGCGGTGGGAGGCCTGCGTTGCCTTGCGGGCGATCCTCGCGAGGCTGATCCCTCCAGTCTCCCTCGCGAGGCTGATCTCTCCAGCCTCCCTCGCGAGGCGGGTCTTGCCAGCGATCCTCGCGAGGTTGATCGCGCCACCCTTGGCGCGGGCCACGGTCTTCCCAGCGTCCTGCGTTCCTTCCTCCTCCTCGGCCGTAGCCCCGGTCACTGCGGTCAGGGCGACGGCCGATCCTTCCTTCTCGCACGGCTCGGAGCTCTTGACATTCGTTGGTGTTGTGGGTGTGGAGGTCGTGGTACACACAGTACCGGCTGCCCTTGGAAGGTTCGGGCTGATCTCTGCCCCGCTTGGTGTCTGGTTCTGCCGCGAGCACGGCAGCCCCCTTGCGCTTCACATCCTTGGCCTTGGGCTTCTTCTCTTCTGGGTCTGCGGCAGGCAGCTCGAGGAGGGAGAGACGCCCTTCCTCGGCCCTGGCGCACTTGGTTGCCAAGTTGAACAGCTCCAGGGAAGTGCACAGGTCTTCATGCATCGCCAGCTCCTCCTTCATCTTGACGTCGCGCATGCCGTCGGAGAAGGCCGAGATGATGACCTCCTCAGTCACCTTGGGAATCTTGAGGCGCGCGCTGTTGAAGCGCTGGATGTACTTCTACAGGGTCTCCCCGGGCTGTTGCTTGATGTGGCGCATGTCGCTCACGGCGGGTGGCCGGTCGCGAGTGCCTTGGAAGTTGGCAATGAAGCGGGTGCGCATCTTGTCCCAGGAGGAGATTGTGCCTGGAGCCAGGTTCAGGAGCTAGGTGCGGGCCCCGTCCTTGAGTGCCATAGGGAACCAGTTCGCCATGACCTTCTCGTCTCCTTTGGCAGCTTCGATGCCCAGCTCGTAAAGCTGGAGCAACTCCGCAGGGTCAGCCGTGCCGTCGTAGCAAGGAGGCAGGTCTGGCTTGAACTTGCCGGGCCACGCGACGTTGCGTAGCTTGGCAGTGAAGGCGTGACAGCCTGCTGTGGCCACAGGAGGCCTTGGATGATGGGGAACTTGGTCTGGCATGTCCCCACACGCTGCTGCAGGGAGCAGCACGGGGTCCTGACGCGCGGGAGCAGGAGCGTGGTCGTGACGTGCTGGAGCAGGGAGCACCCGGGCAGCTTCTTGCGGGCGAGGGACTTCTTGACAGCTCTGCTCTTGCTGCCCTGGCGCCTGACGGAGCGGGTTCCGCCCAGGGGCCACGCACCTTGGGGCCATGGCGCCTTCCTGAGGAGGAGGTGGCCGGGGCGCCGCCGGGGCTTCACTGCCCGTGCGGGGCGGGGTGCGGTGCAGCGGAACGGACGACGCAGGAGAGCCCCCTGCGGCGCGGACAAGCTCGGCGACGCGGTCAAGCCATTCTTCGTAGACGTCATCGACGGGACGGTACTGCAGGAGCTCGTTCGCCGCGATGAGTGCAGCCCGAGCCTCCATGGGCGCGCGGAGCGCATGGGACAAAGAACCAGCTGGGGTGAGCGAGGGAGTTGCGGTGCGGCCGTCTTGCCGCACGGACGGATGCTGGGACGATGCGTGATGCTCGTCCCCCGCCGGGCCGGTGGTGGCGTTGACGGCAGGTGACGGGGAACGGCGAGGTCACCCGCCGACAGGGGCCTCCTGGGCGACGCGGGAAGCGAGCGCGGCCCGGCGCTCGGCGCGGGCCCGACGAGCGTCAGACATGGGCGTGATGGTCGGAGGAGAATGGGGTGGTGGAAGACGAATCCCGGCGCACCCCTACCTGGCACGCCAAATGTCGGATTTCGGGTTCCGGCAGACCCTTGAGGTTCGAACACTGGGGTGCGTGTGGAGATTTCTCCTCCTACCTACCTGCACCCCTCCGCCTTGCTAGGATCTAAACTATGGAAAGAACAACACAAGAGACACAAGGTTTATTCTGGTTCGGGCCACCATTGTGGTGTAATACCCTACTCCAGTGTGTGGTGTGGTGGATTGCCTCTTGGGCTGATGATGATGAACAATACAAGGAGGAACAGCCTCGCGAGGGTCTGTTCTTGGCTAGGGTGATGAACTGCTGGGAGGAGCTCAGTCACCTTTCTCTCTCTCTCTCTTTCTGATCTTCTCTCTCTCTCTCTCTTTCCCTGCCTCCTTCTCTGTCTCCCCCTGCCTTGTGGGTGGCTGGTCCTATTTATAGAGGCCCTGGTCCTCTTCCCAAATATCGAGCGGGAAGGGAGCCAACAATGGCGGGCTAATTTGAAGGGGGACAACTAGTATCAACTATCCTGACAAAAGTAGTCTTCGCCTGCGCAAAGCTCTGGGGATGACGCCGTCTTGGGCTCCATGGTGACCTCCATCTCGTAGTCCTCCTGGTCTTGGTCTTGTTGCACCGAAATGGCAACCTTTGCCTGATGCCTTGGTACTCCGCGGCTGCACTTGCCCCCTTTGCACCAAAGAGGAAGGGAGGACGCTGCACGGGCTGGCACCTGCCTGGCGCCCCCGGTCGTCATGGCTTGCGTCACGGGCACCTCGTGAGGTACCCCGCCTTGATCTCTCCGCCTCCTCGTGAGCCAGCCTGACGAGGCCGCGCCTGAGGAAGCTCCGCGTCGTTAGCCCAGCGAGGCTTGGCCCCTCGCGAGGGTCTTGGGTTTGTGTTGGTGAAGATGGGACGCGCTGGGCCCCCCTTTGAGCCATGCCGCAGGCCGCAGGCAGGCAAGTCTGGGGACCCCCGTTCCCAGAACACCGACAACTGTGCCCCGATGGATGTTGTTTTTGTAGGGTCCGTTGGGTGGACTTGGAATTTGACTATTTCGTTCGCTGGTTACAAGAGGTGGACTTGGGTCTTTTGTCGAGTGTCACGCCATCCCTGTCCACTGTAGAGCGCAGCATAGTTAGTTCTTCGGCCGCGAGGGCTTCGGATAACGCTTCAAGGGCCAGTTCGATAGTTTTATTTTTGACGCGGAGTGCTATGTCCGGATTACTAGCTAGAGTGATGATTCCATTGGGCCCGGGCATCTTGAGCTTCTTGTACCCGTAATGGGGTATAGCTTGGAAGATCGTGAAAGCCTCTCACCCTAGAAGGGCGTGGTATCCACTACTAAGCGGGGCCACCTGGAATGTGATTTCTTCGGACCTGTAATTCTTCAGCGTGTCGAATACCACATCTAGTGTGATTTTTCCTGCACATCGTGCCTCCCGACTAGGGATGATTCCTCTGAAGGTCGTGCTACTTTGCTCAATGCCGCTCTTGTCTATTTCCATTTTTCTAAGAGTCTCCTCATAGATGAGGTTTAATCCGCTGCCACCGTCCATGAGTACTTTAGTAAGCCAGAAGCCGTCCACAATTGGACTAAGGACCAAAGTGGCCGGAGCTCGGGCTGTGCAGAATTGAGGTTCGTCACTGGCATTGAAGGTTATGGCCGTGTCGTTCCATGGATTTATCATTGCAACGTGGCAGACTTCGGCGAGGCTGCGAATTGCCCGCTTGCGCCTATTGTTTGAGGCGAAAGTCTCGAAGACTGTTAGTACTGTATTATTATTTTCTGTGGGAGGGTGCTCTGTGGTATGGTTGCGAGGAGATCCTCGCCGCTCCTGGCCACCTGCCGGAGTATCGAACATGATCTAAGGCTGTGTGTTGGCATGGTATCTGATGTACTGTGAATTTTGCATGGCCCATTGAGCCATCCCTCCAATACGGTTCCGCGCCATGTAGTTGTATTTTGGCTTCCTTGTAATTGGATTGGGTGACTTACGAGAGTACACACTTTTAGTTTGGACAGAGGGTTTAGTGTGAGCCGGAGGATCCCAGAATCGTGTTTGGGTTTTCCAAGTGCTTTCCATCGCACAGTACTTCCGTACAATGGACGCCAAGTCAGCGAAGTGTGTTATATCACGGCGACTTATGGCGTTGAGGATTCCCTTCTCCATGTAATTTTTGCAAAAGAATGAAATTGCGTCTTCCTTGTGACAGTCCTTCACCTTGCTTATTGCAAGGAGGAATCTGGCCCAATAGTGATGTACTTTCTCTTGGGGCTCTTGTCTAATATGGGAAAGATCACTTATGTGAGGGTGGGTGGGTAGATTTAAGTCCAAACCCTGACCCGGTCCGAGGCCCAAAGGATTTTCCGAGCTTGGTAGCTCGGGCTTAGGGACGTTGCCCAATGTTACTAGCCCGCTGTTCGATTCCAGGTTCAAAGCTTGGGCCATGTCCTCCCGTAGAAGGGTATCTGGCTCGGAGAGCTCGGGAATCCGGACATAGTTTGTCCTCAAAATAGAGGAAGAATCGCTGGATCACTCCTCCACCACCGCTATTTGATGGGTAACCGGCAGAGAGTTAATCTCCCTTTGGTCGGGTTTAAGCCCGATCCGATCATAGTCTATAGTGAATCCCAAGGCGGCGATGCGATCCAAGAGCTCGTTCAAAGAATAGAGCTCCATTGGATCCATCTGCTCGGTGAATCCCGAGCCAATGTGGAGGCTATTTTTGATGACCCGAGAAGTCGTCGTCGGCGCGACGGCCGACGGGGCGGTCATGACGAAGCCGCCTAATCGGAGAGTTTGGCCTATAGCCAGGGCTCCCCCAGAGGTAACGTTGTCCCTGACAACGAGACAAGCCATCATGCCTTATCGTGACGGCACAGTGGAACTCTCAATGAAAGCACCAATGTCGGTGTCAAAACCGGCGGATCTCGGGTAGGGGGTCCCGAACTGTGCGTCTAAGGCGGATGGTAACAGGAGGCGGGGGACACAATGTTTACCCAGGTTCGGGCCCTCTCGATGGAGGTAATACCCTACTTCCTGCTTGATTGATCTTGATGATATGAGTATTACAAGAGTTGATCTACCACGAGATGGGAGAGGCTAAACCCTAGAAGCTAGCCTATGGTATGATTGTTGCTGTCCTACGGACTAACACCCTCCGGTTTATATAGACACCGGAGGGGCTAGGGTTACACAGAATCGGTTACAAGGGAGGAGATCTACATATCTGAATCGCCAAGCTTGCCTTCCACGCAAAGGAGAGTCCCATCCGGACACGGGACGGAGTCTTCAATCTTGTATCTTCATAGTCCAACAGTCCGGCCAAAGTATATAGTTCGGTTGTCCGAGGACTGCCTAATCTGGGACTCCCTCAGCATGCTTCCAGCATCTCAGTGTCGGCATCTTCTGGGATAGGTGCGGCCAGATCTTACTTCGCCGTCTGCAACGGATCATGGTCACCTCCGCCAGAGTGCTCGCCATGGCTGATGACGAGCACTTCCGTGACGGTGCTGCCACCGCTTTCCGCGTGAGGGAGCGGCTCATCGTAGACCACTACGCTGGTGGGGAATGCGCCAAGAGACATCGTGTCAGAGTCGACCAACATCGGGTCGGTGGAGCCAACCGACTCCAAGTCAGCAGGAGGCACGCTGGCGACGTAGAGCTGATCGAGGAGGCTCAGGAGGCGGCTCTCGGGGCCATCGGTGCCCGCATCAGATGCGGGCTCGTCGAAGAGGCGAACCTCACTAACAAGATCGGCGAGGCAGCTCGCCGTGCAGGCAATCTCCGCTCCGTGCAGCGCGTCGGTGCAGACGCCGTCTGGCTTGCCGGGCTGGCTATGCTCGCCAGGAAGGACAGGGTTCCCGTCCAGAATAGGTCTCCGGGAGACGGTGCACCTCGCCCCACGGTGGGCGCCAAATGTCGGGGGTTGGGTGCAACATATGCCAAAGGATGGCTTATCATGGTGGGAGCGAGTAGAACGTCGCCGGTGCCTGGAAGCGGGATGAGGCGTAGACATGAACGCAGGCGTACTTTACCCAGGTTCGGGGCTCTCCTAGGAAATAACACCCCTAGTCCTGTTCTGCGAGGTCTCCGCATGATCACTAAGGCACAAGCGTGTACAATGGTGCTCCTCGAGCTGTATGCTAGAGGTCAAAGGAGGCAGGGCTTGCTCTCCTCTCCCTCTAAGTGTGATTCTAGTCCTAACAGGTCCGAACCCTTTGCATGGGTGCCCTGGGGGTTTATATAGGCCTACCCCCCAGGGGTACAATGGTAATCTTTCTAGGCGTAGGGCCCAGCAGTCAGTCTCTCTAGTCGCCAGCTTCCCCGCCAACTGTTGGGGCCCGCCACCTGGTGGGCCCCGCCGGCTGGTCTGGTATGGAGCTGACAGGCCGCCTCCGCCGCTCATGTGTCTTGCCGGCTACGGATTACTGTAGCCGTGATGCTAATGACGCGTGCTTGGTCCGAGGAGCGTGGCTACAGTCCCGCCGCCTGGTGGGAGATCATTGTAGCCACTCTGCGTCTTATCTGGTTAATGGTGCGTGGGGCCTCGAGGAAGGAACTGGTTGGTTGCTGGGAGCCGGCCGACTAGTGAGGTCCCTGCCGTCTTCCGTGCTCTTGCTGACCGGCAGGGCCCGCCATCTCTGAGCTGTACTGACAGGCGGTTGTGGGAACAGGGCATCGCCTGACAGGAGTGATGTCAAGGGCGGAGCGACAACAGTGCCACGCCGGGCGAAGATCTCCGCCCATACGGGGCACTGTGGCCACGCCCGGCCTTGGATACATGCGGGATGGGCTATACTACAGCCACGCCCTGTCTTGTCCTCTTAATGGGGGCGCAGACTTGGAGAGCGCCATGGGCCGACTGCCAGGAGCCGGCCTCTCTGGAGGCCGCCTGCTAGGAGTCGGCCTGTCCTGGAGCCGTCCTCCGAAACATGGCGGCAGTCTGGGAGTCGGCCGTTCAGCCATCCGGCCGCCAGAAGGCGGAGCTCCATCTTGACGTCTTGAGGGGCACAACCGGCCCGATTTCTTGAAAGGTGCTGGGCCTTGGGATAGGCTACCAATGGCCCATTACTCCGACACTGTGAGTTAGCGGGCTGTAAATGGGCTATATGTGAACAATCCATTAATAGGATTTCCGTGGGCCGGCCCGCTACCATTTGACCAAGTTAAACGGGCCGGCCTTTTCACCGGAGTGGGCCTTTGTTGGGCCGTGCCGCGTGTCGACGTATCGTAGGCTCCTTCGATCCAATGAGTGGATGACATCTGTCCCAACAGTGAACCAACACGTGGTTCCACTAGCCATTGAGAATTTTACACGTGGAAAATCCCCATTGGTTCGGGCTGTTAACGGGTTATCAGATCCAAATTGGAACCCAATAGCTTAACGGCGACCCGTTACGGTGAATGCCACGTGTCGGTTACCCCTGACAAAAGCACTTCTATGACGCGCGATTTATTGTCATGGAAGTGGACCCTTCCATCATGATAATTTTTGTAATGTCATGGAACACTTCTATGACAGCACAGGTATGACTATCTTGATTCTATCATAAAATCATCATGGATGTACATGCATGATAGAAAATGTGACCTACTATGACAAACACGTATCATCGCGGAAGTGTTTTTTTGTAGTGCCTCCCTCGTCATCCCACTCTGCACACTCACTAGCATCAACAAGATCAAGAGGGCATTCCTCTGGTGCGGGATGGACAAGACGACTGGCGCCAAGTGCAAGGTTAATTGGGAGGTAGTGTGCCGCCCTATGGATCTTGGTTGCTTCAGTGTGCTTCACCTTGGCAAATTTAACCCAGCCCTAAGATTATATTGGCCTTGGTATAAGTGGAATGATCCATCACGGATGTGGGTGGGGATGGGTAGTCATTGCGACGAGGAAGACATGCACTTCTTCTATGCTTCGACCTCTATCCCTATTGGCAATGGTGTTATTGCACCCTTTTGGGACACCCATTGGCTACTTGGAAAGAGACTTAAAGATTGGCTCGGCTCATTTTTGAGTGCTCTATGAGGAAAAAATGGAAGGTACGTGAAGCCTTGCTTGAGGGCGCATGGATTGCCAAAGTCAAAATCCGCCTTTACCTTCGACCATATCTGCTAATTCATCCTATTTTGGGGCTTTCTTCGGGACGTCCACCGCCATGAGGATACATAGGATTCTATCACTTGGGCGCACACAATAAATGGTGAATATACCATGGCATCGGTGCATAAGGCACAACTCTTCGGAATTGTTCGCATAAAGATGAATAACACCATTTGGATTGGTTGGGAACCCCCAAAAATGAAGTTCTTTGCTTGGCTGGCAATTCAAAATCGTGTATGGACCATCAACTGCTTGGCCAAGTGAGTTTGGGACAATTGCGGGCTTTGGCCGTTATGCAAGAGGGGGCAAGAGTCCGTTGCACACCTCTTTTACATGTGTCGTTACACGTTAAGACTTTGGTAAATGTTGAAAGATTTCTTCCAATAGGATAGCATGGATATTGCCACTTGCCCGGTGGAAAGATTGATCAAGGAGTGGTGTACATACATATCTAGTGTGGCGATGGTGCATAGGAAAGCAATGGCCTCCTTAACAATGCTTGTTTGTTGGACTATTTGAAACAAGAGTAACGTGAGGATATTCTGCAACAAGTTCAAGCCACCTAACATCCTACTGACCAACATAAAGGGCGAGGCTAAGCTAATTTTGTGTCATTTAATGTCGGGAGATTAATGACCATGTTGTACTATTTTTTAACTTTTCTCTACAAACTCATGCTCGTCTTCCTTAATTAATGGATGAGGCAACGCTTTTGCCTCATGTCCCTTTTCAAAAAAATTAGATTATAAAAAATCTCTAAGGGAAATTCTAATGGGGTTCATTAAAACGCCCCAAAATGTTCGGAGAACATGGTTCAAACACTTTTGGCCATCCAACATCGTGCAACAAATCCATCTAAAGATTTTTTTGACTGAATACTATGTGGCAACAGCCTCACAATCTTTTATTAAAACTCAAATAAGAGGTATGTACAAACAAGAAAGAGAGAAGGCCTACCTATGGAGATATGTACAAGGACAACTTTTTACAAAGTAAGCCAATAGAGAATAACCAGCTAAGTTTCCTGACTCCTCATCCAGGTAAGTTATTGATCGAAGCCAGCAGTAGTGGCCTCACAGAGGTCTTAAACCTATGTGGTAAGAGGGATATGTCATGGATGAAATTCCTCTTCCATGCTCTGAAGGATGGATTCTCATCCCTGAAGATTTTTCCATTTCGAAGAATCCAAATGTTCCATGCAAATGTGAAGACCACTTCCAAGAAGAAAGGGTGCCCAAAGCTTCTGCGACCTGCAAGGATACATTCCTTAGGGGAAAGACCAGCCCGCCATGTGATCTAAAGATAGTTCCAAACCCTCATTGCAAATACACATTTGAAAAATAGATGGTCTCTAACTTCCAAAGTTTGCATTGGGCAGACAAGACACGAATTATCCTCTTCTGTTGACCTCCAGTGTCTTCTCAACAACATATCCCTTGTATTCAATCTGTCATTTAGCATTAACCAAGCAAAAACTTTGATCTTCATGGTACATCTACAAGCCCAAAGCCATTTACATGGTTCATCCAGAGGGAGATGTGCATGCATCATCTTGTAATAGCTTTTTGTAGAGTAAGGACCTTTCCCACGTATCCACAGCCATAAGTCAGGCGCCTATTCATTCCTTTGCAAAGATATCGAACCAGCTAGGATAACTTGGAATTCCTAGAAAGCATCTATGGATAAAGGCAGATGGAATAGAGCACCAGGATCAGGGTTGGAGATTATGTCATAAACATATAGTTTGTCATCTATCACAAAAGAGGATAACCTTGGAAACCTGTCCTTGATAGGCGTTGAAGAGCCCATCATGCCAGAACAAAGCAAAGTCTCCCATGTTGACTATTATCTCAGAATTAGCTTTGAATGGGTCATTTAATTTCATGATGTCCCTCCACCAAAAGGAACCACACAACACTATTGCATGAGGTGTTACACCATCATATTATGCGGACCATATAAGGGAGACCCACGGTATGTCAACCTTATTGTAAAATTTTGAGAAGTGCTTTGTGAGAAGAGCTTTGTTATGTATGCCTAGGTTTAGGATTACCATTCCACCATATTCCTTAGGTCTACAAACCATTGGCCAAGCCGCTAATGATTGTTTAGGTGTATTAGAGTTACCTCTCCACAAGCATTGCCTCAAAATCCTTTCCAACTGCTTAATAATGCCAACTGGCAGGCTTAAACTACATAAGAAAGAGATTGGCATGGAGGAAAGAGCATATAGTACAAGTTGTAATCTAGCTCCTTGGGAGAGTAAACATGATGTAGCTGTTAAACTCCTCTCCAATTTATCCACCACGGGGTTTACATCTTGGATTCTTGGCTTGGTTGTTCCCACGGGTAATCCTAAATATGTGAAGGGCAGGGAACCCACCTGGCATCCAAACAGAGCAGCTAGCCTGGCAGTTTCCTCTAGGCTGACATTAATGGGCAGAATACAAGAGTTTTGGAAGTTAACTTTGAGACCAGTTGAAACCTAGAAATATTGTAACATTTCCTTGAGAGCAACAAGCTGTGATTGGCAGGCTGACGAGACCTCTACTAAGCATGTTTTATGGTTTGGAGAAGATCAATAGCTATAAGAAATAGCAAGGGAGAGAGAGGGTCATGCTCCACAGGAAATCCATTTATCATAAAAAACTTTGTACTTAAGCATCAAAAGGATTAGGTCATGCTCCACAGTATCAAAGGCTTTAGCAAAATCGAATTTCAAAATTAAAATTGGTTGTTTGGAAGCATGGCACTGATGTATGTATTCTAAAGTCCAAGCAATGCAATCCTATATCGACCTGCATTTGTGGAAACCATACTGATTCTTATGGATGCAGGATAGAATGACCTTTTGGAGTCTGTTGGCAAGCGGTTTGGTTATAAACTTTATACATACATTTGTGAGAGATATAGGTCTGAAATCATTTGGATCACAAAAAATACAAGGCTTATACCTCTGTAAAGATGGCATGGTGTAGTTCAAAACACATGTAGACCTCAAGCTCATATGATGCACATATCAAATCCAACAAAAAAGACAAAACCTCATGATCTGATAAGTACCAGCAGCTAACATTTTATAGCACTCTTGCATCAATGAAAATGGCATCATAATGGGAAGCAACATGCATGGAAATGCTGCTGGCATGAAGAGCTCGATGATACGAACAATTTGACATATCATATGCATGATTTGGGGCACCGGTCATCGAGATACGACATAACAAAGGGGCCACCAAAATATAACAGAAAAGGACTTAGTGGAATTTTTGGGGTCAACCTTTTGGATCTAGGGTTTGCACTCACTTCGAGGATCGCCGGAGATGTCGCCGGATCTGCGGGGCTCGCCGGAGGAAGGAGCCGGCGAGGTCTTGCCGGAGGCGTTCACCGGAGACCGGAGCTCGGGCGGTGGAGGAGCTCGGTGGCGCGGCTCCGGCTGGACGACGCGGGGTTCGCGGCGGCCGGCGGTGGATGTGGGCGACACCGGAAAGGGCGCGGCGGCGCCAGGCAGAGGACGGGCGTGGGCGTCGCGGCGGGAGGAGGCGGAGGCCGGATGTAACGCCCCAAGACCGATGTGCCAGGTGTCTTCCAGTTTTTCACTGTTGTTGCCATGTCTTTTGCTTGCGTGTCATGCATGTCATATCATGTCATCATGTGCATTGCATCATCATGTTTTCAAAACTTGCATTCGTCCGGGTCTCCCAGTTCCTTCCGTGGTCCGTTCTGAGGCCAGACTCACTTGCACGCGCCCGCGGCATGTCCGAAATATTATTTTATAAATGGCCGGGAAATGTTCTCGAAATGAGATGAAAGTTGGCTTGTGGTCTTATTATAGTGTAGGTAGACCGCCTGTCAAGTTCCATCGCATCCGGAGATCGTTTGATGCCCCAACGGATAACTATAGCGACAGTATAGCTGGTCTAACGTCGGACGTTTTCGGTCTACGGAAATAGTCGCCGGGTCCTTCTCTTCTCTTCTCTCAGCTCGAGACCGTCTAAACAGCCCATTACTCACCACCAGGTCCAACCTAACCTCTCTCGTCAGCCCGCAGCCCCCCTCGTGCGTGTCCGAAATTGTCCCGAACCCAACCCGGGCAGTTGTCACCGTTGGACTCAAAACATCCCCAAACGTCTACAAAACATCACCGTTTTCTTATTTGGACTCCCTAACTATTTTATACGCACCGTATGATTGCGATCGTAGGGACGTGATAGTCTCTACCCTAAATCACTTTGCAATATTAATAGTGGGCAACCCTAAAACCTAGGGATCTGTCCCATCCTCTCAGCCGCCGCCGCCAGTCCTCTTCCACATCGGGATCCCTCCCGATCCCTCTCCACCCAACCAGATCGCGGCCGAGCCACCAATCAGTGGGCGCTTCCAATCCCAAGCTCATGAGCACCTCATGCTCGTCCTCCTCGCCCGAGCCTCCTTCTAGGGCAGCAAAGGACCAAACCAGCACAGCCGCGCTTGAGCGCTCCCGAGGTCGAGCTCCTCCAATGCCGCTCTGGTGACCCCGTCCTCAGACCGGCCCCGTCGCTCCTCTTCCTCGCCTGTCTCTCTCTCCCTGACCCTCTCTCTGCCCTTGGACAGGCACCGCTGTCGGAGTGCCGTACCTCACCGCCCTATCGTCGCTTCCCCGCCGTCTGCCGGCGTCCTGCTTCTCTGGAGCCGCTTCCGCGCCATCCTTCATTGCGCCGACCAGCAGCAGGGAACCAGGCCAGCTCCGCACTGCCCATCTCTCCTTCCTCCTCCCCGCGGCTCTCTCATTTCTCTAATCCTCTGTCAATTTGTTCCTCAGCCACCGCCATGGAGGCCAAGCTCCAAGTTCCTGTTCACCCGCATCCGGCCATGCATCCGGCGAGGACCGGCCATCCCACAAACCAGCAAGCCGCCAGGGGCACCCGAAGCATGGACCCCAATGCCAACACCGCCCAGCTCCTCTGCCACCAAAAACGGGCTCCCCACGTTCGGATCTGACTCCCCCGCACCTCGATCCGCCTGTTCCCACCGTTTTCCGTCGACCCCGTCGCCGGGACTCCTGTCGTCGTCCTCTGCATCACCATGGGTGTGGTGCTGCTTCTGTCTTCAGTACGAGCAGAGTGCAGCCCGCTCGCCCACGTTGACCGTATCACCAGGCCTGGGCCTTTTCCCTGCACAGCTCAGCAGAGCGAAGGTCGCGCCAGGCCTCTCCTTCAACCGGGCCGAGCCCATGGTAAAGGCCACCCCGCCGAAGCCCTCTGTTTTTTTCCTGTTGTTGGGCCAACAGATTCGGCCCGAGGTGTCTTTTTCCCCCGCTGCGAATTTGTCTAATTTCCAGAGTTTGCCTGTTTTGCAGGAAAACCCTCAGCATTCATGCATTTAATAACTAATTAGCCATGCATCGGAATTAATCAAACTTAAAAAGAAAGTTGCTTAGAATCTTGTCTAGTTTAATAATCGGCAACTTTCATCCATGTTTAACATGTTTAAAATGTTGTTTGATTAATTTTTGCTCTATGTCATGTTAAAATGCTTTAATTCATAACTAAATAACCGTAGTTCCAAATTTAATAAACTTTATATGTAAATGGGGTAGAATTTTGCCTAGTTTAACATGGTGGCATCATCTTGCATGTTTAACAACTCTAAAATATGGCTTAGGGCAGAACAGTACCAAACCTAATATATGCACATGAGGAGTTTTCGGACTTGTTGTTTGTTGTTTCGGCCTCATTTAAACTTGCCTAGATAGGTAGTTTTCTTTGCTTCACCCTCTTGCCATGTTTAACAACATTTAATATTGTTGGGTACATAAACGAGATCGAACTAAATAACTTAAATGTGGTGTTTCGTCAATATGCAACAGAGTTGCATATTGAGCTCCACTTAATTTGTAGGGTTGTTTGTGCACTTTGCCATGCCATGCCTCTTTAAACCGGACATACATCATAATTTTTTGTGCATCATGACATGCTTATGTGGTGGTTGTTTACTATGTTGTTAGCTTCTTTCCGATGTGGCTTCTTCGGGTTGGTTCCGATAACATCGCGTTTGTGAGGAACCATTCGACTACGTCAGATTGTCTCCTTCATGGACTCGTTCTTCTTCCTTGCGGGATCTCAGGCAAGATGATCATACCCTCGAAATCACTTCTATGTTTGCTTGCTTAGTTGCTCGCTCTTTTGCTATGCCTATGCTATGATGCCTACCACTTGCTTATCATGCCTCCCAAATTGCCATGTCAAACCTCTAACCCACCATGTCCTAGCAAACCATTGTTTGGCTATGTTACCGCTTTGCTCAGCCCCTCTTATAGCATTGTTAGTTGCAGGTGAAGATTGAAGTTTGTTCCTTGTTGGAACATGGAGATGTTGTTCCTTGTTGGAACATGTTTACTTGTTGGGATATCACAATATATCTTATTTAATTAATGCATCTATATACTTGGTAAAGGGTGGAAGGCTCGGCCTTATGCCTGGTGTTTTGTTCCACTCTTAACGCCCTAGTTTCCGTCATATCGGTGTTATGTTCCCGGATTTTGTGTTCCTTACGCGGTTGGGTAATAATGGGAACCCCTTGACAGTTCGCCTTGAATAATACTCTTCCAGCACTGGCCAACATTGGTTTTACCATTCGCCACCTAGCCTTTTCTTTCCCTTGGGTTCTGCAGACTCAAGGGTCATCTTTATTTTAACCCCCCCGGGCCAGTGCTCCTCTGAGTGTTGGTCCAACCTGTCAGCTGCCGGTGGCCACCAGGGGCAACTCTGGGCTGGCCTACCCGTACCTAAGACAATCTGAGTGTGCCCTGAGAAAGAGATATGTGCAGCTCCTATCGGGATTTGTCGGCACATTCGGGCGGTGTTGCTGGTTTAGTTGTACCCTGTCGAAATGTCTTGTAACCGGGATTCCGAGTCTGATCGGGTCTTCCCGCTTGAAGGAATATCCTTCATTGACCATGCGAGCTTGTTATGGGCTAAGTTGGGACACCCCTGCAGGGATTTGAACTTTCAAAATCCGTGCCCGCGGTTATGGGCAGATGGGAATTTGTTAATGTCCGGTTGTAGAAAACATGAAGTTGAGCTTTATTAAAATACATCAACCGCGTGTGTAACCGTGATGGTCTCCTTCCGGCGGAGTCCGGGAAGGGAACACGGTGTTGGAGTTATGTTTGACGTAGGTTGTTCTAGGATCACTTCTTGATCATAGTTTCACGATCATGCTTTGCCTTCTCTTCTCGCTCTCTTTTGCGTACATGTTAGCCACCATATATGCTAGTCGCTTGCTGCAGCTCCACCTCATACCTTTACCTTACCCATAAGCTTAAATAGTCTTGATTGCGAGGGTGCGAGATTGCTGAGTCCCCGTGACTCATAGATACTTCCAAAACCAGTTTGCAGGTGCCGATGTAACCGAGCAGGTGATGCAACCAAGCTCAAGGAGGACCTCGTTGAAGATCTTGTCCTTTGTGTTGTTTCGTTCTAGTTGATCAGTAGTGGATCCCAGTTGGGGTCGATCGGGGACCTTTGTCGCATTTGGGGTTCTTCTTTTATTTTGGTTCCATAGTCGGACCTTGATTGTATCTGGTTGATGTAATGCTTTATTCCTGTAATTGTGTGAAGTGGCGACTGTAAGCCAACTATGTATCTCTTTCCCTTATGTATTACATGGGTTGTGTGAAGATTACCTCACTTGCGACATTGCTTTCAATGCGGTTATGCCTCTAAGTCGTGCTTCGACACGTGGGAGATATAGCCGCATCGAGGGCGTTAGAAGTTGGTATCAAAGCCTTCCCCGACCTTAGGAGCCCCCACTACTTGATCGAATTAGCGGACGAGTTGAGTCTAGAAAAATGTTTTGAGTCATTTAGGAATTATATATCGGACAGTTTAGGAATTCTTTTTACTCCCCAGTCCCTTCATCGCTCTGATGAGGCATCCTGACGTAGAGTTTTGACTCTTCTCTTCTCAAATTTTCACAAAAAAAATTTAGGATCACGCGGGTATCTTGGAATCGTTCTGATGGTTTTGTGATGAGAACATTGTTCTTGGTGCCTCCTATCATTTAGGGGTTGTGGCAGTGTCCCGGGGAGTTGAGCTCCGAGGTGTTGTCGTCACAATTTTATCGTTGTAGTTCTAGAATACCTGAGTTTAGTACGCCGACATCGAAAATCTCTTTTATGAAGTTGTTGGTGAGATAACCTCGACGCCACCCAGTACTGGGGCGGGAGTTCGGGAGTATTGCCATAACTCGTATAACGGATGCTTTTCGAAGGTTGAGGTAGATGATTTCCGAAGGTTTCTTGGTTATGTGTTGAAGGATGGATACAACTGGATGTAGGATTTGCTAGTTTTGGGTGAGATATTATGCTTCCCGTGTATCCCCAACACCTGATTGCATAACCGGAAAGGTTCAGGAGTTTCATAGGTGGGAATTCAAGTATATCTTAGTATATCTTTCCGACAGATGTATGATATGAAATTGGGGTTCGACGTCTAGTGGTCCGCCTATTCACGGTCGATTTTACAGTGGTCTCGTTGTGTCTTAAAGAGTCCTTGGCTATGCCGACTCGGGGACGCTTCGTATGTCATGTGCACTGCCTTGTACATGATGGTGCTGTACGATCGAGCCCGTGTAGGCCCCACCACAAAAACTTCGGACGAAATCTCTATCATGTGTTTGTTCCGGCTTATTCTGCAAGCCAACCCTTTGTTTTTGTTTTGAGCTGTGGTATTTGAGTTGCTTCGAAGTCAAATGTTGATTCCATACCTTCCCCTAGCGGTGTTCTCATACTCCGATGTGAACATTAATCTTTCTTGATCATCGAGATTGTGCCGTCAATCCTTTTCATCCGGCGTGTTTCTCTTCAAGTGAATCCATTTGTTTTCAACATCCGCTTGATCAAGTATCAGTTCTTCTCAATGCTGTTTGTTTCATCCATCTCCAAGTTGTCTTTGTTTTCCCACCCACCCAGCCTTTTCTTCAAGGATTCACATTTCTTTATCACTATCCATTTTATTGATGGAAGTCTCTCCATTCTTTTTCCTTCATGTTTTTACCCGGTGTTTCTCATGAAGATGCTCTACTCGTTCGTCATTCTTCATTCTTTTTCTTCTCTGGTGGTTTCAATTCAAGCTTTTGGTGTTGATCATATCCTTTCCTCGTTTCAAATGCGTTCTCATACCGGTGCACCTCATAATGATTCATTTCTCGCTATTCAATTATTCCGGAGTGCTGAAGATGTCTCAAAAGATTTGTGTCCCCATTATTAGTCCGTCCAAAAATCTTTCGAGGATGTTATCTCATTCAAGTCATTTATTTCAATCGGTGCAATCTATCTTCTAAATCATTCAACAATGTTTCTTCTCAGTGGGCCCTAACCCACAGGTCTTTTCCCAGGATCTTACCTGACTCTTCTTATTTGTCCGGAGCTGTCCTCAAATTCTTTCAAAGTTTGACGAAAGAATGAATTGTCATCAGTCAAATGTCTTTCTCCAAGATCTTTCAAATTCTTTTCATCGTTGGCGCAACCTTTCTATTCTTCATTCTGGAGTGCCTCAATAATTTTTGTTGGTGTTTCTCATCATCATTCTCAGATTTGAAGCCCGAAGAAGATTTTTCTCTCAATCTTGCTCTTTTCTCTTCAAGATTCGTGATTCTAGCTTGTTGCCATCCTCTCGTAATTATTTTCGATTGTGAGAATCCTTTTCACCCATCAGAAGATATTCAAGGGTATTTTCAGTTCGATTATCCGGAGCCCATCATTTCAGAAGACTTGTTCATTCTTAGTTTTTAGCTCTCGTTCCCCAAATCTCACCGGTGCATCATTCAATATTTTTTTAATCAGCGCGTGATCTCTTCGTTTCAGTTGTATCTAAATTCTCTCAAGTATCTTCATTCTTTTTATAATTCTTCCTGGTGTTTTCTTCATGTTTCAATCGTTCTTTTTTCAATTCTTACGGTGGTTCGTTCAAGAGTTCTTCTTCCTTCGTGTATCATATCTATGCATTCGTGCTTTTCAAATCTTACCGGCGGTTCGTCAAAGACATTCTCAAGTTTATGTTATATCTCTCTTAATCTTTTCTACGAGAATAAGTAATATGTCAAATCCGTTGATTGTCATCAATTTAAATTGGTGAAGGATAAGCATAATGTAATTCTTATTCTTGTTCATCCAAGCGATTAATTCCTTATTCCAGAGCTGCATCAACTTCTTGATTCCAATTGTGTTCAGCTTTTTCTTTTCCCAGAGTTTCAAGATCTCTCTTTTATCTCGTCGCAAGCTTCATCTAATCATTTCAAGGCTTCAACCTTATTCTTTTCATCCTTCACTTCTTTGTGATCATTCTTTTAACTGGAGTTCTTCATGAGGGTTCTACATGATGGTTCATCAAGGATTTATATTCCTTCTCGAAGTGTTCATCGAGATTCTTTTCTAAGGAGCTCAAGCATTCTTCATCTTGTAATCCGGAGTGCAGTTCTTCCTATCTAATCTTTTGAGGTGGTATTATGTCATTCTTGATAATTTGAGTTCATGTTTCATGATTCACATGTTGTTAAGAATGAGGTATTTTAAATCCATCAATCTCGTCATTGGAGTTATCTTGGGCTATTTTTCACCTTAAGCCTTCCCTAAGGATTTTGCTATTGTGAGGCGTATAAAGGACCCAAGTTCTTCTTTATCCTCCCGGTGAAATACTTCCTCGTCTGCTTGTTCTTATCAATGCAATTCTTTTTCCCGTGAGTGGCAGGTTGTCACCTCATAATTTTAAGATGTATTCCATAAGACCATATCAAGATTTTTCTTTTCATTGTTGGTGTTGCAACAACTCCGTTCAACCCGTCTCCTAAAGATGCCTTTCAAGATCTTTTGTAGCAGAAGTTGGCATTTGCTTCTCCATTCTTTTATTTCAATTATCTATATTCTATTCTTTCGTTCCGGAGGCATTGTGATGTTGCTCTTTTCAACCCATCATCTTGTTTGTCAAAGATCATGATCTTTTCGTGCTTATCCATTTAACCGGAGTGTTGTGTCCTCTGCTCAAGTTCTTTCATTTTATCAAGCCTTGCATATCCTTCCAACCGGAGTGCTGTTCGAATTTTTTCTTCCTTGTTCTTTTTTCCTAACGGAGTGCTTTCAACTTCGCCCTTTCTCATTGCATTCTTTCTTTCTAGTTGCTCAACCTCGCAAGGTTCGTAGTTTCACTCGTTTGTAAAAGAAGCAACTTAGTTTTTACTTCTTCTCTTTCTCGTCTGTTTTCCCTCCGGTGCCATTCTAGATCTCGGGACGAGATCCTCTCGTAGTGGTGGAGTGTTGTAACGCCCCGAGACAGATGTGCCAGGTGTCTTCCAGTTTTTTGCTGTTGTTGCCATGTCTTTTGCTTGCGTGTCATGCATGTCATATCATGTCATCATGTGCATTGCATCATCATGTTTTCAAAACTTGCATTCGTCCAGGTCTCCCAGTTCCTTCCGTGGTCTGTTCTGAGGCCAGACTCACTTGCACGCGCCCGCGGCATGTCTGAAATATTATTTTATAAATGGCCGGGAAATATTCTCGAAATGAGATGAAAGTTCGCGTGTGGTCTTATTATAGTGTAGGTAGACCGCCTGTCAAGTTCCATCGCATCCAGAGATCGTTTGATGCCCCAACGGGTAACTATAGCGGCAGTATAGCCAGTCTAACGTCGGACGTTTTTGGTCTCCGGAAACAGTCGTCGGGTCTCTCTCTTCTCTTCTCTCAGCTCGAGACCGTCTACACAGCCCACTACTCACCGCCAGGTCAAACCTAACCTCTCTCGTCAGCCCGCAGCCCCCCTCGTGCGCGTCCGAAATTGTCCCAAACCCGACCCGGGCAGTTGTCACCGTTGGACTCAAAACATCCCCAAACGTCTACAAAACATCACCGTTTTCTTATTTGGACTCCCTAACTATTTTATACGCGACCGTCCGATTGCGATCGTAGGGACATGATAGTCTCTACCCTAAATCACTTTGCAATATTAATAGTGGGCAACCCTAAAACCTAGGGATCTGTCCCATCCTCCCGGCCGCCACCGCCAGTCCTCTTCCACATCGGGATCCCTCCCGATCCTTCTCCACCCAACCAGATCCGGCCGAGCCACCAATCAGTCGGCGCTCCCAAGCCCAAGCTCCTGAGCACCTCGTGCTCGTCCTCCTCGCCCGAGCCTCCTTCCAGGGAAACAAAGGACCGAACCAGCACAGCCGCGCTTGAGCGCTCCCGAGGCCGAGCTCCTCCAATGCTGCCCCGCCCCGGCGAACCTGCCAGCCGGCGACCCCGTCCTCAGGCCGGCCCTGTCGCTCCTCTTCCTCGCCTGTCTCTCTCTCCCTGACCCTCTCTCTGCCCTTGGACAGGCACCGCTGTCGTAGTGCCGTACCTCGTTGCCCTATCGCCCCTTCCCTGCCGTCTGCCGGCGTCCTGCTTCTCTGGAGCCGCTTCCGCGCCATCCTTCGTCGCGCCGACCAGCAGTAGGGAACCAGGCCAGCCCCGCACCGCCCATCTCTCCTTCCTCCTCCCCGCGGCTCTCTCATTTCTCTAATCCTCTGTCAATTTGTTCCTCAGCCACCGCCATGGAGGCCAAGCTCCAAGTTCCTGTTCGCCCGCATCCGGCCATGCATCCGGCGAGGACCGGCCATCCCATGAACCAGCAAGCCGCTAGGGGCACCCGAAGCATGGACCCCGATGCCGACACCGCCGAGCTCCTCTGCCACCAAAAACAGGCTCCCCACGTTCGGATCTGACTCCCCCACACCTCGATCCGCCTGTTCCCACCGTTTTCCGTCGACCCCGTCGCCGGAACTCCTGCCGTCGTCCTCTGCATCGCCATGGGTGTGCTACTACTTCTGTCTTCAGTACGAGCAGGGTGCAGCCCGCTCGCCCATGTTGACCGTATCGCCAGGCCTGGGCCTTTTCCCTGCACAGCCCAGCAGAGCGAAGGTCGCACCAGGCATCTCCTTCAACCGGGCCGAGCCCATGGTAAAGGCCACCCCGCCGAAGCTCTCTGTTTTTTTCCTGTTGTTGGGCCAACAGATTCGGCCCGAGGTGTCTTTTTCCCCGCTGCAAATTTGTCTAATTTCTAGAGTTTGCCTATTTTGCAGAAAAACCCTCACCATTCATGCATTTAATAACAAATTAACCATGCATCGGAATTAATCAAACTTAATATAAAAGTTGCATAGAATCTTGTCTAGTTTAATAATAGGCAACTTTCATCCATGTTTAACATGTTTAAAATGTTGTTTGATTAATTTTTGCTCTATGTCATGTTAAAATGCTTTAATTCATAACTAAATAACTATAGTTCCAAATTTAATAAACTTTATATGTAAATGGGGTGGAATTTTGCCTAGTTTAACATGGTGGCATCATCTTGCATGTTTAACAACTCTAAAATATGGCTTAGGGCAGAACAGTACCAAACCTAATATATGCACATGAGGAGTTTTCGAACTTGTTGTTTGTTGTTTCGGCCTCATTTAAACTTGCCTAGATAGGTAGTTTTCTTTGCTTCACCCTCTTGCCATGTTTAAGAACATTTAATATTGTTGGGTACATAAACGAGATCGAACTAAATAACTTAAATGTGGTGTTTCGTCAATATGCAACAGAGTTGCATATTGAGCTCCACTTAATTTGTAGGGTTGTTTGTGCACTTTGCCATGCTTAAACCAGACATACATCATAATTGTTTGTGCATCATGCCATGCTTATGTGGTGGTTGTTTACTATGTTGTTAGCTTCTTTCCGGTGTGGCTTCTTCGGGTTGGTTCCGATAACGTCGCGTTTGTGAGGAACCATTCGACTACGTCAGTTTGTCTCCTCCATGGACTTGTTCTTCTTCCTTGCGGGATCTCAGGCAAGATGATCATACCCTCGAAATCACTTCTATATTTGCTTGCTTAGTTGCTCGCTCTTTTGCTATGCCTATGATACGATGCCTACCACTGGCTTATCATGCCTCCCAAATTGCCATGTCAAACCTCTAACCCACCATGTCCTAGCAAACCGTTGTTTGGCTATGTTACCGCTTTGCTCAGCCCCTCTTATAGCGTTGTTAGTTGCAGGTGAAGATTGAAGTTTGTTCCTTGTTGGAACATGGAGATGTTGTTCCTTGTTGGAACATGTTTACTTGTTGGGATATCACAATATATCTTATTTAATTAATGCATCTATATACTTGGTAAAGGGTGGAAGGCTCGACCTTATGTCTGGTGTTTTGTTCAACTCTTGCCGCCCTAGTTTCCGTCATATCGGTGTTATGTTCCCGGATTTTGCGTTCCTTACGCGGTTGTGTAATAATGGGAACCCCTTGACAGTTCGCCTTGAATAAAACTCTTCCAGCAATGCCCAACATTGGTTTTACCATTCGCTATCTAGCCTTTTCTTTCCCTTGGGCTCTGCAGACTCAAGGGTCATCTTTATTTAAACCCCCCCGGGCCAGTGCTCCTCTGAGTGTTGGTCCAACCTGTCAGCTGCCGGTGGCCACCAGGGGCAACTCTGGGCTAGCCTACACATACCTAAGACAATCTGAGTGTGCCCTGAGAAAGAGATATGTGCAGCTCCTATCGGGATTTGTCGGCACATTCGGGCGGTGTTGCTGGTTTAGTTTTACCCTGTCGAAATGTCTTGTAACCGGGATTCCGAGTCTGATTGGGTCTTCCCGCTAGAAGGAATATCCTTCGTTGATCGTGAGAGCTTGTTATGGGCTAAGTTGGGACACCCCTGCAGGGATTTGAACTTTCGAAAGCCGTGCCCGCGGTTATGGGCAGATGGGAATTTGTTAATGTCCGGTTGTAGAAAACCTGAAGTTGACCTTAATTAAAATACATCAACCATGTGTGTAATCGTGATGGTCTCTTTCCCGCGGAGTCCGGGAAGTGAACGCAGTGTTGGAGTTATGTTTGACGTAGGTTGTTCTAGGATCACTTCATGATGATAGTTTCATGATCGTGCTTTGCCTTCTCTTCTCGCTCTCTTTTGCGTACATGTTAGCCACCATATATGCTAGTCGCTTGCTGCAGCTCCACCTCATACCTTTACCTTACCCATAAACTTAAATAGTCTTGATCGCGAGGGTGCGAGATTGCTGAGTCCCCGTGACTCACAGATACTTCCAAAACCAGTTTGCAGGTGCCGATGTTACCGAGCAGGTGATGCAACCAAGCTCAAGGAGGAGCTCGTTGAAGATCTTGTCCTTTGTGTTGTTTCGTTATAGTTGATCAGTAGTGGAGCCCAGTTGGGGTCGATCGGGGACCTTTGTCGCATTTGGGGTTCTTCTTTTATTTTGGTTTCGTAGTCGGACCTTGATTGTATCTGGTTGATGTAAAGCTTTATTCCTGTAATTGTGTGAAGTGGCGATTGTAAGCCAACTATGTATCTCTTTCCCTTATGTATTACATGGGTTGTGTGAAGATTACCTCACTTGCGACATTGCTTTCAACGCGGTTATGCCTCTAACTCATGCTTCGACACGTGGGAGATATAGCCGCATCGAGGGCGTTACACCAGAGGCGGTTGTCGCGGGGCACGGTGAGGCCCGGGGCGGGCCGGATCTGGGCCCCGGGCGGCGGCGGCGACGAAGTGGGCACCGGGAGGCGACGTGGCAGGCGGTGATAGGCCGGAGCGGCGGCGGCACTGAGGTGGCGGCACGTGATTGGTCACGGTGGCGTGGCCGTCGGACGTGTCCGGCGTGGATGGACGCGTCCGGCGGCGCGGGGAGGAGTTTGACTAGGGTTTCATCTGCGCGAAAAATGGAGGGGATCACATATTTATAGGTAGAGGGAGTTTGGAGTGTCCAAATGAGGTGCGGTTTTCCCCCACACGATCGTGATCCGGCGACGGGGGACATGAAGATGGTTTAGATGGGTTATTGGGCTGTTTTGGAGGGGGTGTTGGGCTGCATAACAAAAGGGGCTTTTGCGGTTACCCGGTTAACCGTTGGAGCATCAAACGGGCTCCAAATGGAACGAAATTTGACAGGCGGTCTACCGGTGGTGTACCAAGGCCACTTGGAAAATCTTGGTCCATTCCGAGAACATTTAACACCCGCTCACAAAAAGAGACAAAAGGGGTGCGCCAATGCATGTGGGAGTGTCAGATTGTGAAACGGACAACGGGGAAAATGCTCGGATGCATGAGACGAACACGAATGCAAATGCGATGCACATGATGACATGAAAAAAATGCAAAACAAAGACAAAACCCAACCAGGATGGGAATCTCATAAATTAAAGCCGAAAATGGCAAGAGTCAGAGTTACAAATATGGCAAGTTCCATCCGGGGTGTTACACAGTAGGGGTAGCAAGGCATGTATTGTATTGTTTCCATCGAGGTTAAAAAGATGGGTTTTATATCATATTGCTTGAGTTTATCCCTCTACATCATGTCATGTTGCTTACAGTGTTACTCTGTTCTTATTAACTTAATACTCTAGATGCATGCTGGATAGCGGCCGATGTGTGGAGTAATAGTAGTAGATGCAGAGTCATTTCAATTTACTTGACACGGACGTGATGCCTATATTCATGATCACTGCCTAGTTACTCTCATAACTATGCGCTTTTCTATCAATTGCTCGGCAGTAATTTGTTCATCCATTGTAATATTTGCTATCTTGAGAGAATCCACTAGTGAAACCTATGGCCCCCGGGTCCCTTTCTTATTATATTGCATCTCTTTTATTTACATCGCATCTTGTTTACTATTTTGCAATCTTTACTTTCCAATCTATACAACAAAAATACCAAAAATATTTACCTTACTATCTTTATCAGATCTCACTTTTGCGAGTGACCGTGACGGGATTGACAACCCCTTTATCATGTTGGTTGCAAGGTTCTTGATTGTTTGTGTAGGTACTAGGTGACTTGTGCGTTGTCTCCTACTGGATTTGTTGGATATTGATGTCTAATACACAAACTTATTCTTGTAGACATTGTTGGGCCTCCAAGTGCAGAGGTTTGTAGGACAGTAGCAAATTTCCCTCAAGTGGATGACCTAAGGTTTATCAATTCGTAGGAGGCGTAGGATGAAGATGGTCTCTCTCAAGCAACCCTGCAACCAAATAACAAAGAGTCTCTTGTGTCCCCAACACACCCAATACAATTGTAAATTGTATAGGTGCACTAGTTCAGCGAAGAGATGGTGATACAAGTGGTATATTGATAGTAGATAATGGTTTTTGTAATCTGAAAATATAAAAACAGCAAGGTAACTAATGATAAAACTGAGCGTAAACGGTATTGAAATGCGTTGAAACAAGGCCTAGGGTTCATACTTTCACTAGTGCAAGTTCCCTCAACAATAATAACTTATTGGATCACATAACTATCCATCAACATGCAACAAACAGTCACTCCAAAGTCACTAATAGCGGAGAACAAACAAAGAGATTATGGTAGGGTACGAAACCACCTCAAAGTTATTCTTTCCAATCAATCCATTGGGCTATTCCTATAAGTGTCACAAACAGCCCTAGAGTTCATACTAGAATAACACCTTAAGACACAAATCAACCAAAACCCTAATGTCACCTAGATACTCCAATGTCATCTATTCAACCAACACATAGAACCTCAAAGAGTGCCCCAAAGTTTCTACTGGAGAGTCAAGACGAAAACGTGTGCCAAACCCTATGCATAGGTTCATGGCCGGAACCCGCAAGTTGATCACCAAAACATACATCAAGTGAATCAATAGAATAACCCATTGTCAGCACGGTTATCCCATGCAAGACATACATAAAGTGTTCTCAAATCCTTAAAGACTCAATCCGATAAGATAACTTCAAAGGGAAAACTCAATCCATTACAAGAGAGTAGAGGGGAAGAAACATCATAAGATCCGAATATAATAGCAAAGCTCGCGATACATAAAGATCATGCCGACTCAAGGACACGAGAGAGAGAGAGAGAGATCAAACACATAGCTACTGGTACATACCCTCAGCCCCGAGGGAGAACTACTCCCTCCTCGTCATGGAGAGCACCGGGATGACGAAGATGGCCACCGGAGAGGGATTCCCCCTCCGGCAGGGTGCCAGAACGGGTCTAGATTGGTTTTCGGTGGCTACTGAGGCTTCTGGCGGTGGACTCCCGATCTATTGTGCTCCCTGAAGTTTTTAGGGTATATGGGTATATATGGGAGGAAGAAGTACGTCGGTGGACCTCCGGGCTGTCCACGAGGCAGGGGGCGCCCAGGGGGGTGGGCGCACCCCCCACCCTCATGGGCAGCCCAGGACTCTCCTGGTCCAACTCCGATACTCCGTGGGCTTCTTCTGGTCGAAAAATAAGTTCCGTGAAGTGTCACGTCAATTGGACTCCGTTTGATTTTCCTTTTCTGTGATACTCTAAAACAAGGATAAAAATAGAAGCTAGCACTAGGCTCTAGGTTAATAGGTTAGTCCCAAAAATATATAAAATAGCATGTAAATGCATATAAAACATCCAAGGTTGATAATATAATAGCATGGAACAATCAAAAATTATATATACGTTGGAGACGTATCAGCATCCCCAAGCTTAATTCCTGCTCATCCTCGATCAGGTAAATGATAAAAACAGAATTTTTGATGTGGAATGCTACCTAACATATTTATCCATGTAGTTCTCTTTATTGTGGCTAGAATATTTAGATCCATAAGATTCCAGACAAAAGTTTAATATTGACATAAAAATAATAATACTTCAAGCATACTAACAAAGTAATCATGTCTTCTCAAAATAGCATGGCCAAAGAAAGCTATCCCTACAAAATCATATAGTCTAGCTATGCTCCATCTTCACCACACAACGTATTTAAATCATGCACAACCCCGATGACAAGCCAAGCAATTGTTTCATGCTTTTGATGTTCTAAAACTTTTTCAATCATCACACAATACATGAGTGTGAGCCATGGACATAGCACTATAGGTGGAATAGAATGGTGGTTGTGGAGAATACAGAAAGGAGAAGATAGTCTCACATCAACTAGGCATATCAACGGGCTATGGAGATGCCCATCAATAGATATCAATGTGAGTGAGTAGGGATTGCCATGCAACATATGCACTAGAGCTATAAGTATATGAAAGCTCAACAAAAGAAACTAAGTGGGTGTGCATCCAACTCGCTTGCTCATGAAGACCTAGGGCATTTTGAGGAAGCCCATCATTGGAATATACAAGCCAAGTTCTATAATGAAAAGTTCCCACTAGTATATGAAACTGATATCATAGGAGACTGTCTATCATGAAGATCATGGTGCTACTTTGAAGCACAAGTGTGGTAAAAGGATAGTAGCATTTCCCCTTCTCTCTTTTTCTCTCATTTTTTTATTTTTTTATTTGGGCCTTTTCTCTTTTTTTATGGCCTCTTTTTTTCTCTTTTTTTCGTCCGGAGTCTCATCCCGACTTATAGGGGAATCATAGTCTCCATCATCCTTTCCTCACTGGGACAATGCTCTAATAATGATGATCATCACACATTTATCTATTTACAACTCAATAATTCGAACAAGATATGACTCTATATGAATGCCTCCGACGGTGTGCCGTGATGTGCAATGACTCATGAGTGACATGTATGAAAGAATTATGAATGGTGGCTTTGCCACAAATACAATGTCAACTACATGATCATGCAAAGCAATATGACAATGATGGAGCGTGTCATAGTAAACAGAACGGTGGAAAGTTGCATGGCAATATATCTTGGAATGGCTATGGAAATTCCATAATAGGTAGATATGGTGGCTGTTTTGAGGAAGGTATATGGTGGTTTTAAGGTACCGGCGAAAATTGTGCGGTACTAGAGAGGCTAGCAATGGTGGAAGGGCGAAAGTGCGTATAATCAATGGGCTTAATAGTCATAAAGAACTCACATACTTATTGCAAAAATCTATTAGTTATCGAAACAAAGTACTACGCGCGTTCTCCTAGGGGGGTAGATTGGTAGGAAAAGACCATCGCTCGTCCCCGACCGCCACTCATAAGGAAGACAATCAATAAATAAATCATGCTCCAACTTCATCACATAACGGTTCACCATACGTGATTGCTACGGGAGTCACAAACTTTCACACAAGTATCTCTCAAATTCACAACTACTCAACTAGCATGACTCTAATATCACCATCTTTATATCCGAAAACTATCATCAAGTATCAAACTTCTCATAGTATTCAACACACTCATAAGAGAATTTTATTATTAATCTTGTATACCTAGCATATTAGGATTATTTAACCAATTTACCATGCTATTTAAGACTCTCAAAATAATCTAAGTGAAGCATGATAGATGAATAGTTTCTATAAAACAAATCCACCACTGTTCTCTAAAAGATATAAGTGAAGCACTAGAGCAAAACTATATAACTCAAAAGATATAAGTGAAGCACATAGAGTATTCTAATAATTTCTGAATCATGTGTGTCTCTCTCAAAAGGTGTGTACAGCAAATATGATTGTGGTAAACTAAAAAGCAAAGACTCAAATCATACAAGACGCTCCAAGCAAAACACATATCATGTGGCGAATAAAAATAGAGCTCCAAGTAAAGTTACCGATGAACAAAGACGAAAGAGGGGATGCCTTCCGGGGCATCCCCAAGCTTAGGATTTTGGTTGTCCTTGAATATTACCTTGGGGTTCCTTGGGCATCCCCAAGCTTAGGCTCGTGCCACTCCTTGTTCCATAGTCCATCGAATCTTTACCCAAAACTTGAAAACTTCCCAACACAAAACTTAACAGAAAACTCGTAAGCTCCGTTTACGAAAGAAAAAAAACACCACTTCAAGGTACTGTAATGAACTCATTATTTATTTATATTGGTGTTAAACCTACTTTATTCCAACTTATTTATGGTTTATAAACTCTTTTACTAGCCATAGATTTATTAAAAACACAAACTTCTGGAACCCCAAAAATTCTAAAATAAACTTCTGGACGTCAGGAATTTATCTATTAATCATCTGAAAAAATAATTAACTAAATATCACTCTCCAATAAAAATGGCAGAATTTCTCGTGAGCGCTAAAGTTTCTGTTTTTTTACAGCAAGATCAACAAGACTTTCCCCAAGCCTTCCCAATGGTTCTACTTGGCACCAACACTAACTAAAACATAAAAACTCAATCATAACAGAGGCTAGATAAATTATTTATTACTAAACAGGAACAAAAATCAAGGAACAAAAATAAAATTGGGTTGCCTCCCAACAAGCGCTATCGTTTAACGCCCCTAGCTAGGCATGATGATTTCAATGATGCTCACATAAAAGATAAGAATTGAAACATAAAGAGAGCATCATGAAGAATATGAGTAGCACATTTAAGTCTAACCAACTTCCTATGCATAGGGATTTTGTGAGAAAACAACTTATGGGAACAATAATCAACTAGCATAGGAAGGCAAAACAAGCATAACTTTGAAACTTTAAGCACATAGAGAGGAAACTTGATATTATTGCAATTCCTACAAGCATATATTCCTCCCTCATATTAATTTTCAGTAGCATCATGAATGAATTCAGCAAAATAACCAGCACCTAAAGCATTCTTTTCATGATCTACAAGCATAGAAAATTTACTACTCTCCACATAAGCAAGATTCTTCTCCTTCGGAATGGTGGGAGTATCATAAGAGACTCGACTACTATAAATTGTTTCCACATTAAAAGAGCAATGTTCAGAAAAAGGGTAATCATAATCATGACAAGTTTTATAAATATAATCATCACTACTTTTTATATCATATGTATCATCACAATAATTATCATAAGTAGCAACTTTGTTCTCATCATAATTGATTGAAACCTCTTCCAAGATAGTGGAATCATCACTAAATAAAGTCATGACCTCTCCCAATCCACTTTCATAATTATCATAATAAGATTCAACATCCTCCAAAATAGTGGGATCATTACTTCCTAAAGCTAACACTCTTCCAAACCCACTTTCATCAATATAATCATCATAAGTAGGAGGCATGCTATCATCATTATAAATTTGCATATCAAAACTTGGGAGACTAAAAATATCATCTTCATTAAACGTAGCATCCCCAAGCTTTGGAGAAACATTAATTGCATCAAATATATTCTCAAAAACATCATCTTCATCAAACATAGCATCCCCAAGCTTGGGCCTTTTCATATCATAAGCATAATCACTCTCATCATTAATAGTATGGATAGCACCAATTGTATAGCAATTATCATATTCTTCCAAGCTTATGCCAAAAAGATTTTCAAGATCATAAGAAGTATCATTATATTCCCAATCATAATCATCACAACAAGCAATAGGCATAATGAGATCATCATCAAGTGCATCATCTTCCACAATATATTTTCATGAGGCACAACATTAATAGGAGCAGCATTATTTGGGAGAGATATCTTTTTACCTCTCTTCCTTTTTCTTTTCTTCTTCTTCACCACATCAAATGTGGGGTCAATCCTCTTTTTGTTTTCCTTTCTTTATGTAATTGGCAATATAAGGGTTTTTGTCGGGGAAACTGATCCACGAACACCTATGGGGCCGGCGGACCGGGCCCCTTTCGGTTCGGTGGGGGGCGGAGATCGCACGAAGAGCAGATCGAGGCGAGGCACACGAGCAGTTTACCCAGCTTCGGAGCTCTCCGGAGAGATAACACTCCTACTGCTGCTTGTCTGGTTGTATTATCTGGTGTTCTTGCTCTCGAGCGAGAGTGTGATGTTCTCTGGGCTACGAATGAATCGAAGCTGACTGTCCGAACCTACCAGCCGAACCCCCCTTTCGTTGCGCATGGGCCTCCTTTTATACACTAAAGGGGTCACCGACAGGTGGCAACGCAGAGGAGGGTAAAAACGTAAAAAGCGAGGTAGTTGATACAGTTGCTTGTACAGTGCACCCTACCTAACCCTGACGGCAGGGGACAAGGGCATTAAATGCCCGTCTGAATCGCCCGAACAGTGCAGAAAAGGACCGTTAGGGGCGCCACCGTTCGCCACGATGGCGATCTTGTCAGCTTCGCATGCCACTGCGCACCGCTGGCTGCACAGCCTCCCGCCACGCACGCCCGGAGAGGTCCCCAGAGCGACACGTTGGTGGATGCGCTGGAGCGCGGACGCAGAGTGGCCGCCTGCCGCGGCAAGCGCCTTGCCGCTGTTGTTATCTTGTCGGGTCCGGAAGCTTGTCGCTCACCGGGCCTCGAGGTACCTTGGTTGGTCTTCCCGGCAAGCTCCTCTTGCCGGGGCCTTGTTGCCTTGCCGGAGCGCGTGGCGCGTCGCGGCAAGTTCCTTGGAGCGCCTTGGTTGGCCTTCCCGGCAAGCTCCTCTTGCCGGGATCTTGTCTCCTTAGCTTAAATACTTTGTTCTTGGATGGCTCCAAGGGAACCTTGGGGGATCTTGGCGTTCGCCCGGCAAGCCTTTGCCGCGGGGTGCTGCAACTGCCCGTGCACATGTTCGGGGTACTAGGGTACCCCTATTCTAGTACACCGACAGGAGCCCCCGGGCCTGGGCCAGACACGGTGCCGAGCGCTGTTGGGCCAGGCCCAAGACAGGGCATGAGCACACGCGGGCTGGGCCACGCCAAATCTTGTTCCGTATCCACCGCACTCTCCCATAACGGCACGCGTTGAATGCGGCATCATGGGAGAGATCGTGGGTGGTTGTTTAAGCGGAAGGCCGAAACGTCCGCCTCGTCCCTCTTTATAAGGAGAGGAAACAGGGGCAGTTCATTCCCCCTCGTTGTTTGCTGCTACTCCTTCTTCACAAACTCCGCCGCTCCCCCCTTCTTCACAAACTCCGCCGCTCCCCCTTCTTCTCGAAGCCGAGAGAGCAGCGTTCCGCCCCCCCCCCCATTGCCACCAGCATCACCACGCCGTCGACCTTCTCCACCACCTCCGCCATGGCCCCGAAAACCAACAAGGGAAAGGGCGTGAAGTCGGCCGAGGCGCAGTGGCTCGCAGCGCTGCGGAAGGAGCGGGCTATCTTCACCCCCCCAGCTCGGCGTGCAGGAGCTGAGGGAGTACTTCTACCTCTTTTGGGCGACGGAGACGCGTGCGCATCCGCGCACGAGGGTACTTCCGGCCGCTGCCTCGGAGTCGGCTCCAAATGGGTACCCGTTCTTCTTGGAGTTCTTTTGTGATATTATGAACACATATGGCTTCCGCCTCCTTGACTTCACCCCCAATGCTGTCCTGACCATGGCGGTTTTCGCACACTTGTGCGAAAACTTTGTCGGAGTCCACCCTAGTGTAGCCCTTTTCCGCCACTTCTTCATACCTCGGGTAGAGAGAGGAGAGCCGCTTGCCGGAGGGATTGCCTGGGTCCCGAGAGTCGGCAAGAAAGAGGCGTACTTGGAGGGTGAGCTTCGCAGCAAGTGGGAGGAGTGGAGAGCGGAGTGGTGTTGGATCGTCGAGGAGGATCCGCAGCCCTTCACCACCGTGCGCCAAACTCCAATAGTGCGCGGCAATGATTGGAGCAACATGGCCCTGGAAGACGAGAGGCTGAAGATCGCCATCACTAGGATTCTTCGCCTCAGGCTTGCCGGGCTCACCGTAGGTGCTGTCGGGGCAGATTTCCTCCGCCGCCGCATTGCCCCCCTGCAGGAGAGGAGGAGGCCCGCCTGGGAATTCAAGAATTCGGCGGACATCATGAGGCTGCGGCCGGGCCTCAACTACAACTTCACTGTCTTGGAGTTGGACGCAATGCTCTTGGAATTATTCAAACGCGACCCCCAGCACCCATTCACACTGCCGAGGGGCGTAGTTCCTTTGTGCAATAACTCTTCGCTTGACCGGATCCGCGCCATGATGCCGTTGTGCGATTCACACGGCATCGTCCCAACTTGGCAAGAGCCTGCGGATGACGTTGTGCGAGCGTTCTTCGACACCTTGGAGGAAGTGCCAGTCCGCGCCGACGAGCAGAAGAGCCTCACCCGTGACACCACCGACGAGGAGCTGCAACTCATCGCTACTAGGGCGGAAGAGGCTGCGGCCGCAGCTGCTGCGGGTGTGTTTGGGTTCACTGTGGAGGAGGCGGAGGCTGCAGAGGCGGCAAACCTTGCCGAACGCGCGGAGTTCATGGGCGAAGAGGAGCCTGCCGGTTCGGAAGCCGAGTCGAGCGAGGCCGGCGAGGAGGAGGCTGAGCCTTCAGAGAGCTTGCCGCAGGCGGAGCCCCCGGCCCCGCCAAGGAGGCGCCTTCGCAGGGCCGGGGACGCAGTGGGGCGGCAGCCGGCTCCACAGCCACCGAGCCGCACGACGCGCTCTACCGCGGCCAGCAATGTTGCCGCGGGAGCGCCTCACGCAACAGCGGCAACTGGAGCGGGATCTTCCCGGGCCACCGCCACTGCCCCCGCCAAGCGGGCAAGGGATCCTACTCCTCCACCTCGCCGCACCGGAGGAGGGCCGGACTTCGATCTTTCCGCGCTCAGCTCCGACGAGGAGGAAGAAGAGTGAGTTTCTTTAGTGCTCTTATAATCCTTCAATCTTGCTGTTTATATCTTGTATCTGACTTGCTCCCATCTGGACTCCTTTCTTTTCAGAACACTGGCCCAGAGAGCGGCGAAGAGGGCCAAGGCCGCGGTGATCGTCATCGAGGATGACCCCATCGTGTCGGCAGGAGGTGGGTCCAAGACCACCTTGACGGACCCGGCAATCACCCCTCAGAGCAGCCCCCAGCGCAGCCCCCAGCGTAAGTTCATAGTTTAGCCTTCTGCTGCCGGGCGCGCTTGAGTGCTTTTTTTCCTTTGTTGATATCTTGCTTGTTGACTTGTGCAGGAGCAGAGCAGCCTCATCAGGAGCGCCCGGAGGCCGGTCCCGAAGTGCCACCTGCTTCGACTGCGCCGCCAAGGGAGGAGTCCCCGGCAAGGGAGCGCTCTCCGGCAAGGGGGGACTCTCCGGCAAGGGACGGCACTGCTGATCCTGCGGCGACCAAGGCCGGAACTGAAGATCTTGGCGCAGGTAATCCACTTGCCCAAAAAATTTCCCTTGGGTTCTGCTTCTTTCGTTTTTCCTTTCTTGGATTTTTTGATTGATTTTCCTCCCCTCTTCGTTCTTCAGACCCATCTTCGGCTGAGCCAATGGAGACTGAGGGCGCCGGCGAGGAAGGTGCCGGTGCTGATGTGACCGCCGGCGAGGAGGCCGCCAGGGCTGCTGCTGCGGAAGCCGGCGAGGGGTCGGGCGATCGCACTGACGACCCTGAGGCCGCAGGAGCGCCGAGCGCTGCACCGACCGCCGAACCCTCTGCCGCTTCTGCGGAGCCGGGCTCCGAGGAGCCCCATTCCGGTGCCTATTTGAAGGCCGGCGACGACATCTTCATCAAGCTACCATGGGCGTCGAGCTCCAGGGCGCCGGTCGAGGGGGAGACTTTTGACGGGGAGGTGCTCGCCTCTGCCGGACTGTCATTGGTTGACGCGCCCGGCAGCAGCAGCGGCGAGCCTGAGGAAGAGCAGCTGCTGCGGAAGCTGCTGTCACTCTACCGCACCCGGCAAGCCAAGCTGGCTTCCCGGGAAGCGCTTGTCGCGAAGGCGGGAGTTGACATGGAGAAGCGCGCGGAGGAGCTCCGGGGACAAAATCAAGAAGCTCTTCGGTCCCTGGCGCAAGAGCGGGAGCGAGTCGACGAGGAGCGCACGGCCTTTCTTCTCGAGAAGGCCGAGGCTGAGGAGGAACAAAGACTTGCTGCCGAGAAGCAATCCGCGTGGGAAGGCGAGCTAGTGCAGCGGAAGGCCCACCTCGACAGCTACGAGGAAGAGCTCGCCGAGCGTGAGCGAGCACTTGGCGGGGCGCTTAAGGAGGCAAAGGATGCTGCGGCAACTGCAGAGGCCGCCAATAAGGAGCTAGAGGAGAAGGTGGCGCGGCTGGAGGCCGATATTGGGAAGAGCGGCGAGGAGATTGCCGCGCTCAAGCGTGAGCGCGAGAAGGATGCTGCCGCCCATGGTGAGCTGCAAGGCCTTCTCGCTGAGAGGGGCAAGGAGCTCAGCGCCGCCAAGGATTCCAAAGCAGACCTGGAGCTGAAGCTGGCCACGCTGACGCAGACGCTGGAGGCCGCCAAGGAGCGGGAGAAGACCTTGGCGGAGAAGGTCAAGGCTGACGCGGCGCTGCTGGAGAGCATTGCAGTTACCCAGAACTCGTTCAGAGACACGGTGGAGCACTGGACCGAGGGCCTGGTGAACACTGCCGCCGTCATCAACGAGGAGCTGGCGCAGCTGGGGATGGATGACTTTGGGTATCCTTCCGACGAGAGCCTTCAACCCAGCGCCAAGCTCAGCCTATTCTTCAAGGGCGTGGCGACGGCACTCCAGCGGCTCCGGGAGAGGATCCCGAAGCAGCTGGCCGACGAGTCACGCAAAATCTGCGCCGGGGTTCTCCAGAAGGTGCTGATGAAGGTAGCCTTCCGCAATCCAGGCCTCAGCTTCACCAACGTCCTCCGATCCTTGCCGCCTGACGCCGATCTGGATGCACTCAAGGCCCTTGTCGCACCCATTGTGGACAAGGTGAGCGAGATCAAGCGAGTCGAGGGCGGACGCGTAGATTAGGCCGCCCATTTCTTCTTTTCCCTTGTCGCTGCTAGTCATGTTATGAGAACAGTCTGTTAGAGCTGCGACAAGTTATCTTTGTAATATAACTTTATTTCTGTCTATCAATTGCAATGTTATTTCCTCTACTAGATTCCTTCCTTTGTATGTTTTCACCCTACGCTTCTAGGGAACTTGTCGGTGCAGGTGCCCGAGCCGCGAGCGCTGAGTGCGGAACTTCAGCAGCCTGCTGGCGGCGCTGCTTCCGACAAGAAACCTTGTCGTGACTAGATGCAGCACGCTTAAGCTGTTGAGCGGACTCGAAACAAAGTAAGGGCGCAACTAGCCACGAGTTGGTTCCTCCGCGCACAGGTTTTCCATACAAAGCAGGGTCGTTCGAGGAAGATAACTCAAAAATTTTAAAAAGTGATTGCTCAAACTTTGGCAACTTAGCTTTTCTGTCATCTGCTTCCTGGTAAGGCAAGTCTTTGCTTGAACGACGCCTGACCCACACCACAATCTTCTCCTCCCCCTGGCAAACTTGTGTGCGAGAGAACCTTCTTTTCCTTTAAAAGAAAAAGAAAGAAGAGAAAATAATAATATGGAGCACTTCGGCTCGTTACTGCTTACCGGATGTAAGTGCTGCACAAAGTGTCAGATAATCACATGCAAGAAAGGAATTAACGCATGTAATGGACAAGCTGTGCGGAGCACATGGGGTTTTACTTATGCCCGGGGTCTGCGCCCGGCTTTGTACAAAGTATTACATGCAACAGCGGCAAGACTTGTACAAAAGGTGGTTGCCGGAACGGGTTCCGGCAACCGCGCCTTATGGGAAAAACTTACGAAGATGTTCTATGTTCCAGGAGTTGCTCACTGGAATGCCATCTTCGGTCTCAAGGCGGACAGCACCAGGCCTTGTGACTCGTCTCACCCGATAAGGGCCTTCCCACTTCGGCGTCAACTTGTTGGAATTCTTGGCGGACTGAGCGCGCCGAAGAACAAGGTCGCCTTCCTCGAAGCTTCTGGCTTTAACTTTGCGGCTATGATAGCGGCGCAAAGCTTGCTGGTATCGAGCAGCTCGTACAGCAGCCTGAAGACGATCTTCCTCAAGGAGCAGCGCGTCGTCTTGCCGCAGCTGTTCTTGCTCAAGCTCATCATAAGCGAGCACTCGAGGTGATCCGTATACGAGTTCCGTGGGGAGAACTGCCTCTGCTCCATAGACTAGAGCGAAAGGTGTCTGGCCAGTGGCTCGATTTGGCGTCGTTCTGATCGACCAAAGAACCACCGGCAGCTCCTCGATCCAGTTCCTTCCGCACCTGTGCAGCCTGTCGAAAGTTCTGGTCTTGAGCCCGCGCAGCACTTCAGCATTTGCCCTCTCTGCTTGACCGTTGCTTCTCGGATGAGCAACAGAAGCGAAGCAGACCTTGGCGCCAAGGTCTTGGACGTACTGCATGAAGGTGCGGCTCGTGAATTGCGTGCCGTTGTCGGTGATGATCCTGTTAGGGATCCCGAAACGGCAAACAATTGACCTGAAGAACTTGACTGCTGACTGTGCTGTCACCTTCCTCACTGGCTGCACTTCCGGCCACTTTGTGAACTTGTCGATTGCGACGTACAAGTACTCAAAGCCCCCAACAGCTCGGGGGAAGGGCCGAGGATATTGAGCCCCCAGACCGAAAATGGCCAGGATAAAGGGATTGTCTGGAGAGCTTGAGCTGGCTGGTGTATCTGTTTGGAGTGGAACTGGCACGCTTCACACTTGGTTACTTGTGCAGTTGCATCCTGGAGGGCTGTCGGCCAAAAGAAACCTTGCCGGAAAGCTTTGCCGGCAAGTGCTCTTGCGCCTATGTGGTGGCCACATATGCCTCCATGTATCTCTGCCAACAGCTTTTGTCCATCTTCCCGGCGAATACACTTCAATTTCACACCGTTGAGTCTTCTTCTGTACAGTATGCTATCGACAAACTGGTACATACTTGACTGTCGGGCTACTCTTTCCGCTTCTTCTTGTTCTTCGGGAAGTTCTCCTGTCTGAAGGAAGTGGACAATCTGCTGTGCCCATGCTGGAGCTTGTGGCTCGACAACAAGGACTAAAGGCACATCTTCTGCTGTGGGAACATCCGCTTCCACGGTAAGGACTTGCGGCCCTGCCGGAGCTTGATGTTCCCCGGCAAGCTTGCCGGAGCAAAACTTGTCGGGAGCGTCTGCTTCAACGGAACAAACCATTAGGCTTGCCGGAGCAGACTGCCCCTCAGCATCCTTGGTGTTGATCTTGGGGACTTTCTTGGCGGCGGCTTCGGGGAGCTCTGCCGGAAAGTAGTCACCAGAAACCAACTTCCTCTTTTTGCTTTGTCCAGTTGATGGTGTTACGGATGGTTGAGTCAACTTAAGCACAAAGATCCCTGGTTCCACAGGTAACTTTAGTGCGGCGCACTTTGACAGGCCATCAGCAATATCATTCTGAGCTCTTGGGATATGCTCCATTTGTAGGCCGTCAAAGTGCTCTTCTAGCTTCCTCACTTCATCAACATACGCTTCCATCAACGGACTCTGGTAGTTCTTGTTCACTTGTCGGACGACAAGCTGTGAGTCACCCCTGACAATGAGCTTCTTAATCCCAAGGTCTGCTGCGATTCTGAGACCGGCAAGTAATCCTTCATACTCTGCAGTATTGTTGGTTGCTTGCTCTTTGGGAAAGTGCATCTGGACTACGTACTTGAGGTGCTCTCCGGTGGGTGCGACAAGCAGCACGCCTGCACCGGCGCCTTGCAGCGAGAAGGCACCATCAAAGTACATCAGCCACTCTTTGCTTGCCTCTTTGACGGGGATGCTCGTTTCTGGAATTTCTTCATCTGGGGTTGGCGTCCACTCTGCTATGAACTCTGCCAATGCTCTGCTTTGGATAGTTGAGGTGCTCTCAAACTTGAGGCCAAAGCTTGACAGTTCCAGCGCCCACTCGACAATCCTGCCCGTTGCTTCTGGATTTTGCAGTATCCTCTTCAGCGGAAAGCGAGTGACGACTGTGATCTCATGTGCTTGGAAGTAATGGCGCAGCTTTCTCGAGGCCATGAGGAGGCCGAAAAGCAACTTCTGCACACCAGAGTACCTTGATCTAGCCCCCTGCAGAAGAGAACTGACAAAGTAAACTGGGCGCTGCACCATTCTCCTTGGCATCTCATCATGTTCCTGCGCAAACCTATGTTTGTCGGGACCAGAGCTTGTCGGCGAAGCCCCCTGCTTGTCGCTGGATGGATCTGCCGTGGTTGCTGGCTCATCATCCGCCTCCCTCTCCGCCACTAACGCAGCACTAACCACTTGATTGGTTGCCGCTATATACAGCAGCAACTTCTCTTGCGGCTTAGGTGCGACAAGCGTTGGAGTGGAGGACAGGTATCTCTTCAAGTCCTGCAGCGCAGCCTCCGCTTCCGGAGTCCATTTCATTGGACCTGCCTTTTTCAAAATTTTGAAAAATGGCAGGGCGCGCTCGGCAGATCTAGAGATAAACCTGCTGAGAGCAGCCACGCAACCGGCAAGCCTTCGTACATCCTTGACGCGCTTTGGTGCTTCGATCTGCTCAATGGCTTTGATCTTGTCGGGATTGGCTTCAATTCCCCGCTGAGACACGAAGAACCCGAGAAGCTTGCCGGAAGGGACTCCAAACACGCACTTCTCGGGGTTAAGCTTGAGGTTGATCTTGCGCAGGTTTGCAAATGTTTCGTCTAAATCTTGAATCAGGGTCGCCTTGTTCTTGCTCTTGACCACTATGTCATCCATGTAAGCTTCCACATTTCTGTGTATTTGTGGCTCAAAAGCATGGTGGACTACCCTTGCGAATGTTGAACCAGCATTCTTCAAACCGAAAGGCATCCGTACGAAGCAGTACGTGCCACACGGGGTGATAAATGCGGTTTTCTCTTCATCTTCTTCTGCCATGAAGATCTGATGGTATCCTGAGTATGCATCAAGAAATGAAAGCAAATCACATCCGGCTGTGGAGTCAACAATCTGGTCAATACGCGGCAAGGGAAATGGGTCTTTGGGACAAGCTTTATTAACATCAGTGAAGTCAATACAAAGTCTCCATTTCCCGTTAGCCTTGCGCACAACAACAGGATTGGCCAACCACGTGGGATGGAGTACTCCTCTGACAAGGCCTGCTGCTTCCAACTTCTTGATTTCTTCTGCGATGAATTCTTGGCGCTCTACTGCCTGCTTCCTGACTCTCTGCTTGACGGGCCGCGCATGAGGACAGACGGCAAGGTGGTGCTCAATCACTTTCCTGGGAACACCGGGGATATCAGACGGTTGCCACGCAAACACGTCGACATTCGCCCGCAGGAAAGCAACGAGCGCGCTTTCCTATTTGGGGTCAAGAGTGGCGCTGATGGTGAAGGTACCACCAGTGCCATCCTCCTTGGCGGACACCTTCTTAGTCTCAGGTGGAGCTGCCATTGCCTTTTTACACTTGCCGGTGGAGCTCGATGGTGCGTCCTCGACGGTAGCGCAGCACTCCGAGGAGGTGCGCTTGCCGGAGCGGGCATCAGAGCTCTTGCCAGATTTGGTCTTCTTCTTTCCCCCGGGAGCTTCAGCGGCAAGTGTCCTCCGTTCTGCTGCAGCTGCTGCTTCCCGGTAGATCTTGTCGGCACAGATAAGAGCATCCTTCTTGTCGCCAGGGACAGAGATGACACTTATTGGGCCTGGCATTTTCAGTACGTTGTACGCATAGTGAGAGGCTGCCATGAACTTGGCGAGTGCCGGACGGCCAAGGATTCCATTATAAGGTAATGGAATGTCGGCAACGTCAAACGTGACCCTCTCAGTCCTGAAGTTCAGCTCACTGCCAAATGTTACCGGCAACGTGATCTTTCCCTTTGGCTTGCTCCTTCCCGGGTTGATTCCTTGAAATGTGCCGGTCTCTTCGAGCTCGCTGTCAGGGATCTGGAGCTTCTGGAGCACCGCGGAGGAGATCAGGTTCAAGCCGGCCCCGCCGTCAACTAGCATCTTAGTGACCTTGAGGTTGCGGATTGTTGGTGAAACCAACATCGGCAAGCACCCGACCGCAGTTATGCGATCCGGGTGGTCCTCAATATCAAAGATGATAGGCGTGCTGGACCATTTCAGAGGCTTGCGTGACTCGACGGGTGGTTCTGCTGCATTAACCTCCCGCACCCACTGCTTGAGCTGGCGGTGTGAGGCATGCAGAGAAGCACCACCGTCAACGCACAGGACCTCTGTGGCTTTCTGGAACTCCTGCTCATCAGTCTCCTCATCATCCATATCTTCATCGTCGCCGTCATCTTCATCCTTGTCGCGGCCGCGAGGAGGTCTGTCTCCTTGCCGCTGCTTGGCCTTGCCGCGGCGTCCTCCTCGGCCGGGACGTTTCTTGCCGGATCCACCAGCTCCTTCCTGGGCCTTCTCTTTGTCGCGCCGCTCGTATTCAGCTTTCTGTTGCTCAACAAGCTGCTCGACTCTCTTACAGTTCTGAAGATCATGGCCCTTGGTGCGGTGAATCTTGCAGTACTGCTTGTTGGTGCCGTCCTGCTTGTCGGCGACCGCCACCTCCGCGGCAACCTCCTTGCCGGAGTCACCAGCTTTGGCTTCCTTGGCGCCGCCACCGTTGCCGGACTGCTCAACAACTAGCACTTCTTTGCCTTTCCTCCTTCTGTTGTTCCGCCGCCGGTTTTTCCTTGTCGGGGCAGCATCTTCACTGTCAGATCCTCCCGCTCCTATATTTTCTCCGGGGAGTCTCCTCCCTTCCTCAGCACGCGCACACTTGTCGGCCAGTGCATATAACTCACTGACGTCCCTGATCTTGCACATCGCCATTTCCTCCCGCATCCTGCGGTTCCGCACGTTCTGATGGAACGCGCTGATCACCGCGGCAGGGTGGACGTCTGGGATGTTGTGCTGCACACTACTGAATCTCTGAATGTACTTGCGCAGGGCTCTCCTTCCTTCTGGGCGAGCAGATGAAGATCACTCTCCTGGCCATGAGGCTTGTGTCCGCCTGTAAAGGCGCCGACAAACTGATGGCACAGATCAGCCCAAGAGGATATGGAGTTGTCCGGCAAGTGCATGAGCCAGGATCTGACATTGGGCTTGAGCACCAGCGGGAAGTAGTTGGCAAGGATCTTGTCATCTCGTCCCCCGGCAGCTTGCACCGCAATGGTGTAGATGCTGAGGAACTCTGACGGATGCGTCTTGCCGTCGTACTTCTCCGGTACGTCTGGCTTGAAGTTCTTTGTACTGGGCCACTGGACTTGCCGCAGCTCACGAGTGAACGCAGGACAACCTACCGCGTACGGCAGATCGCCTGGTTCCCCTGGCGCATGCATGTCAACAGAGGGCCCAGCGCGCTTGTCGGATTGACGTCGCGCTTCTCTTCGGCGCTCGATGCGGGTTCGAGCGTCTTCTTGTTGTCGATCATGAAGAACTTGGCGCTGATCGCGACGAGCTCGTGGATCCGACGATGCAGTGGAGTCGCTGTCGAGGTGGATCCGGCGAGTCGGCGATCTTGGCCTTCGGGGCGGTGATTGCATGGTAGTTGCACCTCCGCCCGTTTCGTCGCCACCGGCTCGCGTCCGGCGGTCCTGCCGCGGCGGCGACGCGCTCGGCCGCCGTGGAGTGTCGCCGTTGGCGTAGCCGATGAGACTCTGAATGGTGGCTCTCCATTCGTCGATCTTGTCTGACGTCGGAGGGTAATCTAGGAGAAGTTGAGCTCGCGCCAAAGCTTCTGCTGGAGTGGTGGGTGGCAGTGGCGGACGGCGCGAGGAGCGGGACGTGCTCGAACTTCTAACTATGTTAGAAGGAGCAGTATCCCGTCCAGGCGACCGTGCCCCGCTCGTGCCAGCACGCTGGCGTGCATGCTGGTCTTGAGCGCCCGAGATCCACCAGCTTGGTCTTGGGCTATCATGCGTATGGCACTGCTAGTGCCATGACGCTGTTGATCTTGCGCCTCCTGAGAGTGGCGTGGAACATGTACAGTCGCCGAGGTTTGTGCAGCCTTGTTCTTGGACCTGGCGGCATCATGAGCTTCCTCGTCGACGTCCTTTCTTCCGCCGGCGTCCATCCCACCACTCGTTTGCTCCAACGGTGGCGGAAGTGACGTGGATGGAGCGGCTGCCGCCGAAGTCTTCTTCTTCGGTGGCATGTTGATGAAGGGAATAAGGATCTAGCTCGTGTGAACGCCGGATCAGGTTCACGCAATCTCGACGCCCCCTACCTGGCGCGCCAAAGATGTCGGGGAAACTGATCCACGAACACCTATGGGGCCGGCGGACCGGGCCCCTTTCGGTTCGGCGGGGGGCGGAGATCGCACGAAGAGCAGATCGAGGCGAGGCACACGAGCAGTTTACCCAGCTTCGGAGCTCTCCGGAGAGATAACACTCCTACTGCTGCTTGTCTGGTTGTATTATCTGGTGTTCTTGCTCTCCAAGCGAGAGTGTGATGTTCTCTGGGCTACGAATGAATCGAAGCTGACTGTCCGAACCTACCGAGCCGAACCCCCTCTACGTTGCGCATGGGCCTCCTTTTATACGCTAAAGGGGTCACCGACAGGTGGCAACGCAGAGGAGGGTAAAAACGTAAAAAGCGAGGTAGTTGATACAGTTGCTTGTACAGTGCACCCTACCTAACCCTGACGGCAGGGGACAAGGGCATTAAATGCCCGTCTGAGTCGCCCGAACAGTGCAGAAAAGGACCGTTAGGGGCGCCACCGTTCGCCACGATGGCGATCTTGTCAGCTTCGCATGCCACTGCGCACCGCTGGCTGCACAGCCTCCCGCCACGCACGCCCGGAGAGGCCCCCAGAGCGACACGTTGGTGGATGCGCTGGAGCGTGGACGCAGAGTGGCCGCCTGCCGCGGCAAGCGCCTTGCCGCTGTTGTTATCTTGTCGGGTCCGGAAGCTTGTCGCTCACCGGGCCTCGAGGTACCTTGGTTGGTCTTCCCGGCAAGCTCCTCTTGCCGGGGCCTTGTTGCCTTGCCGGAGCGCGTGGCGCGTCGCGGCAAGTTCCTTGGAGCGCCTTGGTTGGCCTTCCCGGCAAGCTCCTCTTGCCGGGGTCTTGTCTCCTTAGCTTAAATACTTTGTTCTTGGATGGCTCCAAGGGAACCTTGGGGGATCTTGGCGTTCGCCCGGCAAGCCTTTGCCGCGGGGTGCTGCAACTGCCCGTGCACAAGTTCGGGGTACTAGGGTACCCCTATTCTAGTACACCGACAGATGTTCAATGTTCACTTCGTTAAATCGGCATTAAATTCTCCTCTAGATCAAAATGCAAGATTTATCAGAACTAAATTTATCAGGAATCCCTACTTTCATGTCATCATCTAGCCCCAAAATAGAACATTAGCAATCATAATGTATGATATGTCATTCAAGTTTCTACAAGTATGAACGCTTGATATAACCAAATAGCATCTGGAGCTTTTTTGTGAATTCCGCAATTCATAAGAGCCATAAATATTGAATCTTCGCAAAACATTAAGCTTTCTGCAACACAAGGTTAAGTTTCAAATAATGATTTTAAGCCTTGCATGCAACTATTATCATCCTATTTGGTGTTACACCAAACCATCGGTCACCAAAATACATTCATATGGAGATACATTTCATCATAACTATGCAATCATCATTAGTACTTTGGTAAAGGAGATTCATATAAACATTGCAATCATGCTCATCATTCCAAGATTTAGTGCCAAACATTTTAATGCATTCTTCTTCTAACACTTTGGCACAATTTTCCTTTCCATCATACTCACGAAAAATATTAAAAAGATGAAGCGTATGAGGCAAACTTAATTCCATTTTTTTGTAATTTTCTTTTATAAACTAAACTAGTGATAAAACAAGAAACTAAAAGACTCGGTTGCAAGATCTAAAGATATACCTTCAAGCACTTACCTCCCCGGCAACGGCGCCAGAAAAGAACTTGATGTCTACTACACAACCTTCTTCTTGTAGACGTTGTTGGGCCTCCAAGTGCAGAGGTTTGTAGGACATTAGCAAATTTCCCTCAAGTGGATTACCTAAGGTTTGTCAATCCGTAGGAGGCGTAGGATGAAGATGGTCTCTCTCAAGCAAGCCTGCAACCAAATAACAAAGAGTCTCTTGTGTCCCCAACACACCCAATACAATTGTGAATTGTATAGGTGCACTAGTTCGGCGAAGAGATAGTGATACAAGTGGATATGATGGTAGATAAGGTTTAATCTGAAATATAAAAACAGCAAGGTAACTAATGATAAAAGTGAGCGTAAACGGTATTGCAATGCGTTGAAACAAGGCCTAGGGTTCATACTTTCACTAGCGCAAGTTCTCTCAACAATAATAACATAATTGGATCACATAACTATCCCTCGACATTCAACAAAGAGTCACTCCAAAGTCACTAATAGCGGAGAACAAACGAAGAGATTATGGTAGGGTATGAAACCACCTCAAAGTTATTCTTTCCAATCAATCTGTTGGGCTATTCCTATAAGTGTCACAAACAGCCCTAGAGTTCGTACTAGAATAACACCTTAAGACACAAATCAACCAAAACCCTAATGTCACCTAGATACTCCAATGTCACCTCAAGTATCCGTGGGTATGTTTATATGATATGCATCACACAGTCTAAGATTCATCTATTCAACCAACAAATAGAACCTCGAAGAGTGCCCAAAGTTTCTACCAGAGAGTCAAGACAAAAATGTGTGCCAACCCCTAGGCATAGGTTCATGGGCGGAACTCGCAAGTTGATCACCAAAACATACATCTAGTGAATCAATAGAATAACCCATTGTCACCACGGTTATCCCACGCAAGACATACATCAAGTGTTCTCAAATCCTTAAAGACTCAATCCGATAAGATAACTTCAAAGGGAAAACTCAATCCATTACAAGAGATTAGAAGGGGAGAAACATCATAAGATCCAAATATAATAGCAAAGCTCGCGATACATTAAGATCGTGCTGACTCAAGGACACGAGAGAGAGAGAGATCAAACACATAGCTACTAGTACATACCCTCAGCCCCGAGGGAGAACTACTCCCACCTCGTCATGGAGAGCACCGGGATGATGATGATGGCCGCCGAAGAGGGATTCCCCCTCCGGAAGGGTGCCGAAACGGGTCTAGATTGGTTCTCGGTGGCTACGGAGATTTTTGGCAGCGGAACTCTCGATCTATTGTGCTCCCGGAGTTTTTAGGGTATATGGGTATATATGGGACGAAGAAGTACATCGGTGGACCTCCGGGCTGTCCACGAGGCAGGGGGCACGCCCAGGGGGTGGGCGCGCCCCCACCCTCATGGGCAGCCCGGGACTCTCCTGGTCCAACTCTGATACTCCGTGGGCTTCTTCTGGTCCAAAAATAAGTTCCGTGAAGTTTCAGGTCAATTGGACTCCGTTTGATTTTCCTTTTCCGCGATACTCTAAAACAAGGGAAAAACAGAAACTGGCACTGGGCTCTAGGTTAATAGGTTATTCCCAAAAATCATATAAAATAGCATATAAATGCATATAAAATATCCAAGGTTGATAATATAATAGCATGGAACAATCAAAAATTATAGATACGCTGGAGACGTATCAGAGATATGCCCTAGAGGTAATCATGTATGATGATATGCCCTAGAGGTAATCTATTGCCCTAGACGTATGTTGGAATTTGTTATCCAAGGATCCCTTATTTATTCACCTTTATTCATATTTGAAGTGTAGAAGATATCTTATAAGATTCGTGTTTCCATTCTTAATTTGTTCAGGTTATTTCGAGGTTGTTATCTCATTCAAGTCATTTAATTCAACCGGTGCAATCTCTCTTCAAAATCATTTCAACAGTGTTTCTCTTGAGTGGGACCTAACCCACTGTTTTATCCCCAGGATCTTACCTAGCTCTTCTAATTTTTCGGAGTTATTCTCAAATTCTTTTCAAAGCTTGACATAAGAATGAAGTTTGATCAGACATATGCCTTCTCCAGGACTGCTTTCCAATTATTTTCATCGTTAGTTCAACCTTTCTATTCTTCATTCTAGAGTGCCTCAACAATTCATGGTGATGTTTCTCATCGTCATTCCCAGCATTACAGACAGAAGAAGAGTTTTTCCTCCAAATCTTGTTCGTTCTCCTGAAGATCCATGCTTCTAGCTTGTTGCTACCCTCTCAAATTGCTCTGATCGTGAGGAATTCCTTTCATACCCATCTGGAGCATTTTATCCAAAGGCCATCATTTCAGAAGATTTATTCATTCTCAACATTCAGCTCTCATTCCCCAATTCTACCGGCCGGTGCATCGTTCAAATATCCCCTAATCAGTTCATGATCTCTTCGTTCTTTCATATCTGAATTCCCTCAAGTATCTTCATTCGTTTGCTAATTTTCCCAGTGTCTCGTTCTCTTTTCTTTGATCGTTTTCAAAGTCTTACGATGGTTCCTTCAAGAATTCTCTTCCTTGGTTATCACATCAATTCATTCATTCTTTCCAATCCTACCAGTAGTTCACGAAGATTTTCCCAAGTTTGCGCTAAGTCAATCCTTTTTCAATGAGAATAAGTAGATGCCAAATCCGTTTGTCATCAATTTAAATTGTTGAAGGATACCCATGACATAATCCTTATTCTTGTTTTCCCTCGAGGTGATTTAATTCCTTCCTTCGGAGTTCATTCGTCGTATCAATTCTTGATTCAAGTTGCTCACCTTTCTTTTCTGGAGTTCCAAGTTTTCTTGGATGTCTTGTTGCAAAGCTCCATCTAAGTCATTGCAAGGCTTCACCTTGTTCATTCAACTTCTCTTTTCTTTCTATCATTCTCTTTTTACCGGAGTTCTTCATGGAGACTACACATGGTGGTTCATTAATGATTTGATTCATTCTCGAAGTGTTCTTCAAGATCTTTGTTGGAGGTGCTCAAGCTTTCTTCATCTTGAATCCGAAGTGCAATTCTTTCTATCTTATCTTTTGAGGTGGTGTTATGTCATGTTGACAGTTTCCTTCATATTTCATGATTGACAAGTTGTCAGGAATGAGAAATTTAAACCCATCATTTCTTCCTTGGAGTCATCTTGGGCACCTAAAGCCTATCCTAAGGATGGTTGCTATTGTGGTGCTTATCAATGATCCAATCTTCTCCTTCCCAACTCGGTGAAGAAGTTTTTCATCTCTTCATTGTTCTCTATCAATCGTTGTTTTCGGTGGAAGAATTTCACCTCAAGTTTTGGGATATTTTTCATAAGCCCACAACAAGATTATTGTTTTCATTGTTGTTTTTACAGCAACTTTGTTCAACCCTTCTTCGTAAGGATGCTTTTCCAAATCATTTGGTAGAAGTTGTCATTTTCTTCTCCGTTCTTTTCTTTCCAACGATCTAGCTTCTAGTCTTTCGTCCGGAGGCATTGCGATGTGACTCTCTTCGACCCATCCTCTCGTTTTGTCAAGATCATGTTCTTTTCCTTCTTTATCCATTTAAACGGTGTGGTGTCCTCTACTCAAGTTCTTTTCATCTTATGAAGTCTGGCATCTCTTTTCAACAGGAGTGCTGTTCGAATTTGTTCTTCCTCATTCCTTGCTTATCTCGTTTCAACCAGAGTGGTTCCAATTCCTTCTTGTCCATTGTCCTCGTCATTCATAGCTTTGCAACCCCGAGGTTTTCGTAATGTTCCTTGTTCCTCTTTTCTAACAGAGTGTTTTCAACATCGTTCATCTCCGTAGTATTCTTTTCTCAAAGTTGTTTAACCTCTCAAGGTTCATTGGTTTCACTTGTTTGTCCAAGAAGCAACTTTGTTTTACCTATTCCTCTCCTGCTTTTCTCCGATGCCATCCCTAGATCTCGGGGTGAAATCTCTTGTAAGTGGAGGAGAGTTGTAACGACCCGAGACCGACGCTCCAGAATCCTTCCATGTTCTTCGTTGCCGTCATGTGTTTTTATTTTGTTCTTGTTGCATTTCATCATCATATCATGCGCTTTGCATCTGCATGTTTTCATAAAGCTTGCATACGTTTGTAGTTGTCGTGTTCCCCCTTGTCTCCGTTGACTTTTCTCAGACCAACAAGGTTCTCGTTTCCCTCTTGTTTGATCGCATTACCTATCTACACGGCCATGGACCCCCCCCCCTCGCAACCTCGCGTGTGCGTCGAAACTGCCCTAGACCCGAACCGCTCAGTCATCACCGTTGGATTCGGATCATCCCCAAACATCCCTAAAATATCTTTGTTTTCTTATTTGGACTCCCTAAACCATTTATTCCGAACCGCCCGATCGTGATCGGAGGATCCAATCATCCCCCTTTCGTATATATATATAGACCCCTAGTCCATCTTTAGACCCAAACCCTAAAACCTAGGGACTTTGTCCCCCGCAGCCGCCACCAGCAACTCCCTTCTCTCTCGGGATCCTCCTAGATTCATCCCTCCCCAACCAGCTCTCGCCACCCACAGCCGCCACCCACCTCCCTCGATCTATGTGCCTACCCAACCGGCATTGCAGCTCTCAGCCTGCCCGATCCACACCACCACAACACCTCATCTCCCCACTCGCTCGATGTGGGATCGAGAGGGAGCTCCTCCCTCCATGGCATCGTTGCCGCCGGCGCACCGAGCCACCTAAATCGCGCTCCATCTTCCTCCGTCAGGCTGGACCACGCCTCCCTTGCTCCTCCCTTCTCCTTTGTTTTCCTTCCACTGGCTTCTGCTCACCTCTCGATCTCTCTCTCTGGTTCTTTGTAATAGCAGTCGCCATCAAGCTCCTGCAGGGCACCGACGTGCCAGCCCGCCCCGTCTGGAAAGCTTTGGTGCCGCCACCCACCGGACCCAGCTGCCTCGCTTCCGATTCTTCCGTCCTCGGTGAAATCCACCACGTCCCTGTCGGAGTTGACCTCCAGTGCCGCCCAGCCAAGACCTCGTCGTCCCGCTGCTCGCTCGAGCGCTAGCTGGACCGCCTCCCTTCGTTCATCTCCTGGAGCCGCTCCTGTTCGCTGCTGCTCCTCTTCATCAAGTCGCCAGCAGCGCCGCAAATGTCCTCGTCCTCGCCCGTGAGTCAACGAGCGAGGGCCTCGCCACCAGCCACTGCCTTTTCCTCACGTTGACCGGAGCCACGCAAGTGCCGGCAGCCGTTGCGTGCATCAGGCCCAGCTCAGCCACTTCCTCCACCACCGCCCCATTGGGCATCCATCGATTGGGCTTGGCCCATGGGTGAGAAGCCCCCCAGCTCTATTCAGATTCATCCCACCATGTGTTTTTTTCCTGCCTGTGTCTTTAACCTTTATCCAGGTTTTACAGATTTGCAAAAAAAACCTAATCTTCATGCATATAATAACTTAATAACCATGCAAAATTTGTAAAAACATTATATATGTAAAATGCTTAGAATTTCATCTAGTTTCATTATATCCAACTCTCATCCATGTTTAAAATGTTTTTCTTGCTGTTTGAATTAATTTGCTTAAATTACATGGTAAAATGTTTTATTTCATAACTAAACAATCGTAGCTTTGAATTTAACAAACTTTATATGTAAATGGGGTAGAAAATGCGTAGATTAGCTTCGTGCACTTTGTTTTACTGTTTGACAACATTAAAATATGTTTTAGGGCAGAACAATACCAATTCCAAAATATGCAAATGAGGATTCTCCAGAATTGTTGTTTCTTGTTCCGGCCTCATTTAAATTGCCTAAAATGTGTAGTTTACTTATGCCTCACCTCTTGCCATGTTTAACAACATTTAATATTGTTGTGTACCTAAACGAGAGTGAGCTAAATAATTGAATGTGGTGTTTCGTCAATCTGCAACTCGTTGCATATTGAGCTCGACTTAAGTTGTAGTTTTGTTTGTGCATTTTGCCATGACATGCCTCATTAAACCGGACGTGCATCATACTTGGTTGCGCATCATGCCATGCTAATGCTTGTTGGTTTACCATGTTGTTTGCTTCTTTCCGGTTGTACTTCTTTTCGATAGTTCCGGTAACGTTGCGATTGTGAGGAGTCGTTCGACTACGTTGGTTCGTCCAATTCATGGATTCGGTCTTCTTCCTAGCAGGATTTCAGGCAAGATGACCATCACCTTAAATCTCACTACTATCTTTACTATGCTTGTTGTCTTTTTTGCTATTTCTATGTCGCGCTACCTACCACTTGTCTATCAAGCCTCCCAAATTGCCATGATAGCCTCTCACCTTTTCCACAATCCTAGCAAACCGTTGTTTGGCTATGTTACCGCTTTGCTCAGCCCCTCTTATATCATTGCTAGTTGCAGGTTGTTCCATGTTGGGACATGGATATCATGGATATCTTGGGATATCACAGTATGTCTTATTTAATTAATGCATTTATATACTTGGTAAAGGGTGGAAGGCTCGGCCTTATGCCTGGTGTTTTGTTCCACTCTTGCCGCCCTAGTTTCCGTCATACCAGTGTTATGTTCCTTGATTTTGCGTCCCTAACACGATGAGGGGTATGGGACCCTCTTGACAGTTTGCTTTGAATAAAACTCTTCCAGCAAGACCCAACATTGGTTTTACCATTTGCCTAATAACAACTGAAACTTGCATAGGGACATGGGGGCCCAGTGGATTTTTAATCAACCCCCCGAGCCAGTGCTCCTTTGACTGTTGGTCCGAACCGAGTAGACTACGGGGCCACCTCGGGGAAACTTGAGGGTTGGTTTTACTCGTAGGATGTCTCATCCGGTGTGCCCGGAGAATGAGATAGAATCACATCTTGGGCGCTACATTGGTTCTCCTACTGGCTCGATAACACTACTAGGGAAAAGCCTAGAAGCATGGGTTTTAGGCCTATCAGTATCACGGGCAGGAGAACTATTGGTACGGCGCTACAGCTAACAGTTAGGAGTAGCATAGGTTAACCCACGCTACAGCTATATCGACTTAGTAGTAGTGCTTTCTCCAAACAGCGCTACTGGTAATTACTAGTACCACTTCTCCTAGCCTGCGCTACTACTATTATTCGTATTTTATTTCTTTTTTATTTCATGTTGTATTCATACACCTGTTGGGGAACATAGTAATTTACAAAAAATTCCCACGCACACGCAAGATCATGGTGATGCATAGCAACGAGAGGGGAGAGTGTCGTCTACGTACCCTCGTAGATCGTAAGTGGAAGCATTATGAAAACGCGGTTGATGTAGTCGTCCACCTTCACGATCGACCGATCCTCAGTACCGAACGTATGACACCTCCGCGTTCAGCACACGTTCAGCTCGGTGTCGTCCCGCGAACTCACGATCCAGTAGAGCTTCCGGGAAGAGCTTCGTCAGCATGACGGCATGGTGACGGTGTTGATGAAGCTACCGACCCAAGGCTTCGCCTAAGCACCACTACGATATGACCGAGGTGGATTATGGTGGAGGGGGCACCGCACACGGCTAAGAGATCAATGATCAACTGTTGTGTCTCCAAGGGGTGACCGCCTCCCCGTATATAAAGGAGTGGAAGAGGGGGAGTGGGCCGGCCTACTATGGCGCGCCCCATGAGGAGTCCTACTCCCACCGGGAGTAGGACTCCCCCTTCCAAGTAGGAGTAGGAGAGGAGAAGGAAGGGAGAGAAGGAGAGAAGGAAAGGGGGGGGCCTCCTTGTCCAATTCAGACTAGAGGGGGAGGGGGGCGTGACTACCCTGGCGGCCCCTCCCCTTCTCCCACTAGGCCCATTAGCCCCAATATACTCTCCGAGGGGTCCCGGTGACCCCCTAGTACTCCGGTATATGTCTGAAACCTCCCGAAACACTTCCAGTGTCCGAACATAGTCATCCAATATATCGATCTTTACGTCTCGACCATTTCGAGACTCCTCGTCATGTCCGTGATCATATCCGGAACTCCGAACTACCTTCGGTACATCAAAACACAAAAACTCATAATACCGATCGTCACAGAACTTTAAGTGTGCGGACCCTACGGGTTCGAGAACTATGTAGACATGACCGAGACACGTCTATACGGCTTGGAGGCAGCGGGGCCCACCAGTCAGCGAGACCTCGGGAGACGGCGAGAGAACCGCCAGTCGGACCCGTCGGGAGTCGGCCCGGGGGGATCGGACGAGCCCTCCCCCGGGGCCCACGCGCCTTTAATCAAGAAGAGATGGGAAGTGGCCAGAGTGACCGCCTGCCAGGCGGTGGGGCTGTTGCCACGACCCCATGACCAAGCTTGAGTCATCAGTAGCACGGCTACAGTAATCAGCTGCCGGCAAGACCCGCCCGCGGCGGACGCGGCCTGTCGGCTCCGTACCAGACCAGTTGGCGGGGCCCACCAGTCGGCAGGCCCCAGCAGTCGGCGGAGAAGTCGGAGGTCGGAGGCACTGACGGCTGGGCCCGCGCCCAGTCGAATTACCATTGTACCCTGGGGCTAGGCCTATATAAACCCCCCAAGGCACCCATGCAAAGGTTTGGATCCCAGTAATTCTATACCATACCAGATAGAAGGAGAGAGCTAGCCTTGCCCTCTCCTACCACGAGAAACAGCTCAAAGAGCAACCGTGTAAGCACTTGACCATAGTGATCATGCGGAGACCCCGCAGAGCAGCAGTAGGGGTATTATCTCCCCGGAGAGCCCCGAAGCTGGGTAAGATTCGCCGGCGTGCATGTCTTCGCCTCATCCCGTTTCCAGGCACCGGCGATGTTCTACTCGCCCCCACCATGATAAGCCATCCGTTGGCATATGTCGCACCAAACCCCCGACATATTGCCTCTATGGCATATTTCCTTTAGTATCCCACTTGCACTAGAGTCAATAATCTAGATTACACAGTAATGATTCCAACACCCATGGAGTCTTGGTGTTGATCATGTTTTGCTCGTGGAAGAGGCTTAATCAACGGGTCTGCAACATTCAGATCCATATGTATATTGCAAATCTCTATGTCTCCCACCTGGACTTGATCCCGGATGGAATTGAAGCGTCTCTTGTTGTGCTTGGTTCTCTTGTGAAATCTGGATTCCTTTGCCAAGGCAATTGCACCAATATTTTCACAAAAGATTTTCACAAAAGATTCCTTTGCCAAGGCAATGACACCTAGATCAGATATGAACTCCTTCATCCAGATTCTTCATTTGCTGCTTCCGAAGCAGCTATGTACTCCGCTTCACACGTACATCCCGCCACGACGCTTCGTTTTAGAACTGCTCCAACTAATAGCTCCCCCGTTCAATATAAACACATATCCGGTTTGCGATTTAGAATCATCCGGATCAATGTCAAAGCTTGCATCGACGTAACCATTTACGACGAGCTCTTTGTCACCTCCATAAACGAGAAACATATCCTTAGTCCTTTTTAGGTATTTCAGGATGTTCTTGACCGCTGTCCAGTGATCCACACCTGGATTACTTTGGTACCTCCCTGCTAAACTAATAGCAAGGCACACATCAAGTCTGGTACATAGCATTGCATACATGACAAAGCCTATGGCTGAAGCATAGGGAATACTTTTCATTTTCTCTCTATGTTCTAAAGTGGTCGGGCATTGAGTCTTACTCAACTTCACACCTTGTAACACAGTCAAGAACCCTTTCTTTGCTTTATCCATTTTGAACTTCTTCAAAACTTTATCAAGGTATGTGCTTTGTGAAAGTCCAATTAAGCATCTTGATCTATCTCTATAGATCCTGATGCCCAATATATAAGCAGCTTCTCCGAGGTCTTTCATTGAAAAACTCTTATTCAAGTATCCTTTTATCCTATCCAAAAATTCTTTATCATTTCAAACAAACAATATGTCATCCACATATAATGTTAGAAATGCTACAGAGCTCCCAATCACTTTCTTGTAGATACATGCTTCTCCAAAAGTCTGTATAACCATATGCTTTGATCACACTATCAAAACGTTTATTCCAACTCCAGAGGCTTGCACCAGTCCATAAATGGATCGCTAGAGCTTGCACACTTTGTTAGCACCCTTTCGATCGACAAAACCTTCTGGTTGCATCATATACAACTCTTCTTCCACAAATCCATTCAGGAATGCAATTTTGACATCCATTTCCCAAATTTCATAATCATAAAATGCGACAATTGCTAACATGATTCAGACAGACTTAAGCAACGTTATGGGTGAGAAAGTCTCATCGTAGTCAACCCCTTGAACTTGTCGAAAAACTTTCACAACAAGTGGAGCTTTGTAGACAGTAACATTACCGTCAGCGTCAGTCTTCTTCTTGAAGATCCATTTATTCTCGATGGCTTCCTGATCATCGGGAAAGTCATCCAAAGTCCACACTTTGTTCTCATACATGGATCCCATCTCAGATTTCATGGCCTCAAGCCATTTTGCGGAATCTGGGCTCACCATCGCTTCTTCATAGTTCGTAGGTTCATCATGGTCAAGTAACATGACTTCCAGAATAGGATTACCGTACCACTCTGGTGCGGATCTTATTATGGTTGACCTACGAGGTTCGGTAGTAACTTGATCTGAAGTTTCATGATCATCATTATTAGCTTCCTCACTAATTGGTGTAGGAGTCACAGGAACCGGTTTCTATGCTGAACTACTTTCCAATAAGGGAGTAGGTATAGTTACCTCATCAAGTTCTACTTTTCTCCCACTCACTTCTTTCGAGATAAACTCCTTCTCTAGAAAGGATCCATTCCTAGCAACAAATGTCTTGCCTTCGGATCTCTGATAGATGGTGTACCCAATAGTTTCCTTTGGGTATCCTATGAAGACACATTTCTCCAATTTGGGTTCGAGCTTATCAGGTTGAAGTTTTTTCATATAAGCATCGCAGCCCCAAACTTTAAGAAACGACAACTTTGGTTTCTTGCCAAACCACATTTCATAAGGCGTCGTCTCAATGGATTTCGATGGTGCCCTATTTAATGTGAATGCAGCCGTCTCTAAAGCATAACCCCAAAATGATAACGGTAAATCAGTAAGAGACATCATAGATCGCACCATATCTAGTAAAGTATGATTACGATGTTCGGACACACCATTACACTGTGGTGTTTTGGGTGGTGTGAGTTGCGAAACTATTCAGCATTGTTTCAAATGTAGACCAAACTCGTAACTCAAATATTCTCCTCCATGATTAGATCATAGAAACTTTATTTTCTTGTTACGATGATTTTCCACTTCACTCTGAAATTCTTTGAACTTTTCAAATGTTTCAGACTTATGTTTCATTAAGTAGATATACCCATATCTGCTCAAATCATCTGTGAAGGTGAGAAAATAACGATACCCGTCGCGAGCCTCAATATTCATTGGACCACATACATCAGTATGTATGATTTCCAATAAATCTGTTGCTCGCTCCATTGTTCCGGAGAATGGCGTTTTAGTCATCTTGCCCATGAGGCATGGTTCGCAAGTACCAAGTGATTCATAATCAAGTGATTCCAGAAGTCCATCAGTATGGAGCTTCTTCATGCACTTTACACCAATATGACCTAAACGGCAGTGCCACAAATAAGTTGCACTATCATTATCAACTCTGCATCTTTTGGCTTCAACATTATGAATATGTGTATTACTACTATCGATATTCAACACAAATAGACCACTCTTCAAGGGTGCATGACCATAAAAGATATTACTCATATAAATAGAACAACCATTATTCTTGGATTTAGATGAATAACCGTCTGCATCAAACAAGATCCAGATATAATGTTCATGCTTAACGCTGGCACCAAATAACAATTATTCAGGTCTAAAATTAATCCCGAAGGTAGATGTAGAGGTAGCGTGCCGACGGCGATCACATCGACTTTGGAACCATTTCCCACACACATCGTCACCTCGTCCTTAACTAATCTTTGCTCAATCCGTAGTCCCTGTTTCGAGTTGCAAATATTAGCAACAGAACCAGTATCAAATACCCAAGTGCTATTGCGAGCTCTGCTAAGGTACACATCACTAACATGTATATCACATATACCTTTGTTCACCTTGCCATCCTTCTTATCCGCCAAATACTTGGGGCAGTTCTGCTTCCAGTGACTAGTATGTTTGCAGTAGAAGCACTCAGTCTCAAGCTTATGTCTAGACTTGGGTTTCTTCTCCTGAGCAACAACTTGTTTGCCGTTCTTTTTGAAGTTCCCCTTCTTCTTCACTTTACCCTTTTTCTTGAAACTGGTGGTCTTGTTGACCATCAACACTTGATGCTCCTTCTTGATTTCTACCTCTGCAGCATTAAAATTCAACGAAACAACAGAATAGGCCATCTATCTACAACAACATAGACAAGAAAAATACTATCAGGTACTAAGTTCATGATAAATTTAAGTTCAATTAATCATATTACTTAAGAACTCCCACTTAGATAGATATCCCTCTAATCATCTAAGTGATCACGTGATCCAAATCAACTAAACCATAACCGATCGTCACGTGAAATGGAGTAGTTTTCAATGGTGAAAATCACTATGTTGATCATATCTACTATATGATTCACGCTCGATCCTTCGGTATTAGTGTTCTGAGGCCATATCTGTATATGCCCTACAAAAAAAGACACATCCGTGACATTTTGGGCCGAACGAAAAAAAATTATGTCATAGTTATGACACTTCTATGACGATAATTGTGACAAAACTCGGTATCATCATAGATGTGGTGGGTTCATAATTCTATGACAAACAATCATGACCGAAAATGGGCTTTTCGTCCTTGGCGGGCCGGAGACGCAGCTGCATGACATTCTTTGGGCCGTCCATGACGGAAAAAATCATGGTAGAAGCGAGGGTGAGGAAAATATCGAGTGTTCCCGGTTATGGTGGGTGGTCGGGGCCGAGCGATGCGTGTTTCTCTCGTATACGCACGCGCATGGGGTGCGAGGCGTTGGGCTCTAACTGAACCCGAGCGATTGCACTACAGGCTACGCGTTACTGAACCCGAGCAATCGATCGATGGCTGTTAACAGAACCCGAGCGATCGATTGATGGCTACTGCTGCTAACTGAAGCCGATCGATGCTGCCTCTGGATGAACAGTGAGCATTGCTGGGGGGTTTGGATGAACAGTTCCCGGTGGTGGTGGATGAACAGGACCCCGTGGTGTTGCCTCTGGATGAACAGGACCCCGATCTATCGAGCCGGTTGGGGCTGGATGAACAGGACCACCCCGTGGAGGGCAGGATGAACAGTAGACGGTGGAGGGCTGGATGAACAGTAGCCCGTGGAGGGGTGGTTGAACAGGAGCCCGTGGAGAGGGCTGGTTGAACAGTAGATGGTGGAGTAGCGCGCGGTGGAGGCTGGATGAATAGGAGCCTGTGGATGAACAGTCGTAGGTGGAGGCTGGAGGAGGTCGACGGTGGATGAACAGTAGCCCGTGGAGGCTGGAGGGGGTCGACGATGGAGATGAACAGTATCCCGTGGAGTCCCGTTTTGAGGTACGCTACACCCCTCCCAATGAACATGACCCCCGTTTCGACCGTAGCGCTCTAACACAAGTTTGTTTCCTCCGTTTTGCGGTACGCCACACCCTTCCCGATCAAGAGGACCCCCGTTTCGACCGTAGGAGGTCCGTTTCCTCCGTTTTGCGGTACGCCGGAGCCCTCCCGATGAACAGGATCCTGTTTCGACCATGGCCGGTCGAACACAAGGTCGTTTCCTCCGTTCTGCGGTACGCCAGGCCTCGTTTCCATCGGCTATTTCGTCCAAGCCCTCATGGTGAACACGACGACGCATTCCATTCCGACCCAGCCGGTTGGTTCCCCATGAACACGACGACGACGCAGTTTCTCCGTTCCGACATAGCCATGTACACGAGCCCTGGCCGTACGTATGTGCGAGTAGGCGTTCGAGACCCTGCCCGTATGTACGTACGTGGCCGTATTTTCTTTCATGCACACTGGCCGTGATACGTCCATTTCATATCATGCTTTTATATCGATATTTATTGCATTATGGGCAGTTATTACACATTATGTCACAATACTTATGCCTATTCTCTCTTATTTTACAAGGTTTACATGAAGAGGGGGAATGCCGGCAGCTGGAATTCTGGGCTGGAAAAGGAGCAAATATTAGAGACCTATTCTGCACATCTCCAAAAGTCCAGAAACTCCACGGGAGCACTTTTCAGAATATATAAAAAATATTGGGCGCAAGAAGTACCAAAGGGGGGCCACACCCTGGCCACGAGGGTGGGGGCCGCTCCCTACCTCTGGGCGCGCCCCCTGCCTCGTGGGCTGCCTGGTGGCCCTCTGATGCCCATCTTCTGCTATATGAGGTCTTTCGTCCAAGAAAAAATCAGAAGCAAGCTTTTGGGACAAAACTCCGCCGCCACAAGGCGGAACCTTGGCGAACCAATCTAGGGCTCCGGCAGAGCTGTTCTGCCAGGGACACTTCCATCTGGGAGGGGGAAATCATCACCATCGTCATCACCAACGATCCTCTCATCGGGAGGGGGTCAATCTCCATCAACATCTTCATAAGCACCATCTCATCTCAAACCCAAGTTCATCTCTTGTATCCAATCTTTGTATCCAAACCTCAGATTGGTACCTGTGGGTTGCTAGTAGTGTTGATTACTCCTTGTAGTTGATGCTAGTTGGTTTACTTGGTGAAAGATCATATGTTCAGATCCATTATGCATATTAATACTCCTCTGATTATGAACATGAATATGTTTTGTGAGTAGTTACGTTTGTTCTTGAGGACATGGGAGAAGTCTTGCTATTAGTAGTTATGTGAATTTGGTATTCGTTTGATATTTTGATGAGATGTATGTTGTCATGCCTCTAGTGGTGTCATGTGAACGTCTACTACATGACACTTCACCATTGTTTGGGCCTAGAGGGAGGCATTGGGAAGTAATAAGTAGATGATGGGTTGCTAGAGTGACAGAAGATTAAACCCTAGTTTATGCGTTGCTTCATAAGGGGGTGATTTGGATCCATATGTTTCATGCTATGGTTAGGTTTACCTTAATACTTCTATTGTAGTTGAGGATGCTTGCAATGGGGGTTAATCATAAGTGGGATGCTTGTCCAAGTAAGGACAGCACCCAAGCACCGTTCCACCCACATATCAAATTATCAAAGTACCGAACGCGAATTATATGATCTGTAACGCCCCGAGACCGATGTGCCAAGTGTCGTCCAGTTATTCGCTGTTGTTGCCATGTCATTGTTTGCGTGTCATGCATTGCATATCATGTCATCATGTGCATTTCATTTGCATACGTGTTTGTCTCATGCATCCGAGCATTTTCCCCATTGTCCGTTTTGCATTCCAGCGCTCCGTTCTCCTCCAGTGGTCATTTCTACCTTCTTCTCGTGTGTGGGGGTTAAACATTTCCGGATTGGACTGAGACTTGCCAAGAGGCCTTGGTTCACTACCGGTAGACCGCCTGTCAAGTTTCGTACCATTTGGACTTCGTTTGATGCTCCAACGGTTAACCGGTGCACCACTTAATCATATACTTCTCGCTATTTATTTGTTCCGGAGTGCTCAAGATATCTCGAAGATTCGTGTTTTCCACTCTACATTCATTCAATATCTTTCGAGGTCGTTATCTCATTCAAGTCATTTAATTCAACCGGTGCAATAGCTTTCAAGTAATCATTCCAACGGTGTTTATTTTGAGTGGGCCCTAACCCACAGGTCTTTTCCCAGGATCTTACCTGACTCTTCCAATCTTCCCGGAGCTATCCTCATATTTTCTTTTCAAAGTTTGACGTAAGAATGATTTATCATCAGTCAAATGTCTTCTCCTAGATCTTTCACAATTCTTTTCATCGTTGGCTAAATCTCTTCGCTTTTGATTCTTCCGGTGTGCCTCAACAATTCATGGTGGTGTTTCTCGTCGTAATTCTCAGATTTTGAAGACCGAAGAAGATTTTTCTCTCAATCTTGCTCCACTCTCCTCAAGATTCGTGGTTCAAGCTTGTCGCCATCCTCTCATAATTATTTTTGATTGTGAGAGTCCTTTTCACCCATCAGGAGATATTCAAGAGTCTTCTCAGTTTGATTATCCGGAGTCCATCAATTAAGGTGTATTCATTCTAAGCTGTCAGCTATCATTCTCCAAATTTTACCGGTGCTTCGTTCAAGTGATCTTTAATCGGCTCATGATCTCTTCATTCTCATGTATCTAAATCCTCTCAAGCATCTTCGTGTATTTGCTAATTCTTCCCGGTGTTTCTTTATGTTTTATTCGTTCTTTTTCAATTCTTACGGTGGTTCGTTCAAGATTTCTCTTCCTTATCAATTTATTCGTTGTTTCTATTCCACCGGTGGTTCGTCGAAGACCTTCTCAAGTTTACACGATATCTATCTTAATCCTTTCTTCGAGAATAAGTAGTATGCCAAATCCGTTGCTTGTCATCAATTTAATTGATGAAGGATGAGCATAACATAATTCTTATTCTTGATTCACCCAAATGTTTAATTTCCTATTCTGGAGGCTCATCAAATTCTCGGTTTCATTTGTTTCATCTTTCTTTTCCGGAATTCCAAGCTTTTCTGCATTATATCGTCGTGAAGATTCATCTAAATCATTGCAAGGCTTCAACCTTATTCTTTTCATCCTCCATTTCGATTGATCATTTCTTTTATTTCCGGAGTTCTCATGAAAGTTCTACATGATGGTTCATCAAGGATTTATTTTCCTTCTCGAAGTTTTTCATCGAGATTCGTTTCTAAGGAGCTCAAGCAATCTTCATCTTGCAATCCGGAGTGCAATTCTTTCTACCGTATCATTTAAGGTGGTGCCATGCCATTCTTCATAATTTGAGTTCATGTTTTCATGATTCACATGCTGTCAAGATTGGGATATTTTAAATCCATCAACATATTCGTTGGAATTGTCTTGGGTTATATTTCACCTAAAACTTTCCCTAAGGATTGTTGCTAATTATGATGCTTATAAATGACCCAAGTTCTTCATTTATCCTCCCAGTGAAATAAGTTTCTCGTCTCCTCGTTCATATCAATCCAATTCCTTTTCCTGTGAGTGGCAGGTTGTTCACCTCATAAGTTTGAGATGTGTTCCATAAGACCATATAAAGTTTATTCTTTTCGTTGTAGATTGTTCCAACAACTCCGTGTGACCCTTCTCTTTAAGATGCTTTTCAGGTGGAAGATGTTGTTTTCTTCTCCGTTCTTTTGTTCCGTCGATACAGCTTCTATTCTTTCATTCCGGAGGCATTGTGTTGTTGTTCTCTTCAACCATCTTCTTGTTTTGTCAAGATCATGTTCTTTTCATGATTGTCCATTTAACCGGAGTGTCATGCCCTCTTTTCAAGTGCTATCACCTTATCAAGTTCTTATTCAATTCCTTTCTTTTAATCGGAGTGCTGCCCGAAGTTGTTCTGCCTTGTTCCTCTTTTCTAACGGAGTGTTTTCCAACTTCGTTCATCTCGTTGTATTCTTCTTTCAAATTGTTTAACCTCTCAAGGTTCATGGTTTCACTCGTTTTGTCAATGAAGCAACTTAGTGTTACCTCTCCTCTTTTCTCTTCCGTTGTCCCTCCGGTGCCATTCTAGATCTCGGGACGAGATCCTCTCGTAGTGGTGGAGTGTTGTAACGCCCCGAGACCGATGTGCCAGGTGTCGTCCAGTTATTCGCTGTTGTTGCCATGTCATTGTTTGCGTGTCTTGCATTGCATATCATGTCATCATGTGCATTTCATTTGCATACGTGTTCGTCTCATGCATCCGAGCATTTTCCCCGTTGTCCGTTTTGCATTCCGGCACTCCGTTCTCCTCCGGTGGTCATTTCTACCTTCTTCTCGTGTGTGGGGGTTAAACATTTCCGGATTGGACCGAGACTTGCCAAGCAGCCTTGGTTTACTACCGGTAGACCGCCTGTCAAGTTTCGTACCATTTGGACTTCGTTTGATGCTCCAACGGTTAACCGAGGGACCGAAAAGGCCTCGTGTGTGTTGCATCCCAACACCCTTCCAATTTGGCCCAAAACCCACCTAAACCTCCTCCATCATCTCGGTCGTTCGATCACGATCGCGTGGCCGAAAACCGCACCTCATTTGGACTCTCCTAGCTCCCTCTACCTATAAATATGTCCCTCCACCCGAAATTCACGGTTCTTCTCCCCCCTAAACCCTAGATCTATCTTCCCCGTCGCCGCCGGACGAAAACCCGCAGCCCGGACAAGTCCGCCGCTGCCTGCGTCCAATCGGGCGCCGCCACCTGTCCCGCGGGCGAGGCCCACTTCGCCGTCCGCCGCCACACCCGAGGTGCACGAGCCCCGCGCGCCGCCCGCGGACCCTGCCGCGCGGTCGCTCGCCGCCCGCCCTCTCCACCGGCGACCATCGCCGCCCGCGCCGGCTCCGCCCCGCCGACGCACGCCGGCTCCGCCACGCAGCGCCTCCGCTGCCGCCATGGGCCGCCCCCGCCGCCGCTCGTCGCGGATCCGGTCAGGCCGGACCGGATCCGGCTGCCCTCACTTCTCCGGCGCCGCCCCGCGCCTCCCTGCCATCTTTCCCATCTCCGGCGAGTCTCTCCGGCAAGATCCGTGCTGCATCAAAATCCGTGCCAAGAACCCAAGAAATCCGTGCCAAGAACCATCGAAATCCCCGAGTTTCCAATGTTTCAAATGCACATGTTCATCGCCTCGTAACTTTGCATCCATAACTCCGATTCATGCATATGGCATATCAAAATGTTCACCTCAAAGAGTACATCATTTCATCTCATTGCATCATTTTCATTTGGGTTCATCTTGATGCCCGAAATGCTGTTGGAAGAGTGCTACTTGAGATAATTGGCAGATCTGCTGCTCCATTTAGATATTTGTCATTTTTGCCATGATTATTGTGTGCATGACATGCCCATGAGCTCTACGTATGTTTTGTTAAGGGTTTTGCTATCTTTCCAGAGGTGCAACCCATGCATTTTTGTGATGTGTGTGGTGACTAGCACAATTTTGCAAAGTGAGGCACTTGGTAATGCTGATTTCAGGGACAGCATTTCCACTTAGTCCTTGATCTGTTTATCTCATATGGCCATATGTTCATGTTGTTTCCTAGTGATCCGTGCCTCTTTTGACGATGATCAGTAAGGATGATTTGTTAATCTTGTAGTGCTCTATCCATCCATGTCTTTTTTTTCAATTATGGAGCAGCCTAGCTTGAGTCAATCGAGCTCTACTCTTGTCATTTCGTGAATCTGGGAAGATTGTCTACTTGTTAGCCATTTTGCTGAGGATGTTGTAGTTGATCCGTGCATGCTATGTCATTGTTCTTGCCATGTCTAGCTTGCATTTTGTGTATTATTGATGGGTGTATGCTTAGATTGCCATGACTTGCTCTGTAGTGAGTGCATCGAGCTCGTAAACATGCCTACTTGATATCTGTTTTCAGTATGCTCTAGTTTTCACTAAGTCTGAGAACTGATTATGTTTTTGCCATGTTCACATGCTTGCAATTGTATTTTCTGATCCCTTTTGTCTCAAGGTCACTAAGGGACTTTTGTTAAGCTCTTTGAGTAGCTCCATGCCATGCTTTAATGTGCCATGTTCAGGCCCTGTAGCATATAGTTTTCATGCTTCAAAGTGTGCTACCTGATCTGAAATTCCAGACAAGTGTTAATTTCACTAAGTCTGAAATCTGTTTACCGTTTGCATTTTTGCCATGCTTGTTTGAACCTGTTAATGGATGAATTGGCCGTAGCTCAGTGCTAGACTTTTGTTAAGCATCATGAATGCATACCTGCCATGTATTTTAATGCCATGTTTTGGTGCTGTATCATGTTCCTCTTGTTGCATTTAGATGGCTACTTGCTGTAAATCGCAGAACGTGGTCATATTTGAATCGCTTGCCATTTCCAAACCGTAACTCCGATTCCGGCGTTCTTTATATCGTTTTAAAGTGATTTCTTCTCACCTTTCCAGTGACACACTTGGATTTGTATGTTGAGGCCAGGTTCAATCATTCCTTGTCAAATCATGCATATGCATCGCATACCGCATCCCGCATATCATACCATGTTCATGTGTTGGTTGTTTACTATGTTGTGTGCTTCTTTTCCGGTGTTTGCTTCTTCGGGTTGGTTCCGATAACGTCGCGTGGTGAGGACCCGTTTGTCTACGTTCTGTTTGTCTTCTTTTTGGACTCGTTCTTCTTCCTTGCGGGATTTCAGGCAAGATGACCATACCCTCGAAATCACTTCTATCTTTGCTTGCTAGTTGCTCGCTCTTTTGCTATGCCTATGCTGCGATACCTACCACTTGCTTATCATGCCTCCCATATTGTTGAACCAAGCCTCTAACCCACTTTGTCCTAGCAAACCGTTGTTTGGCTATGTTACCGCGTTGCTCAGCCCCTCTTATAGCGTTGTTAGTTGCAGGTGAAGATTGAAGTTTGTTCCTTGTTGGAACATGGAGATCGTTCCTTTATGGAACATTTTTACTTGTTGGGATATCACAATATATCTTATTTAATTAATGCATCTATATACTTGGTAAAGGGTGGAAGGCTCGGCCTTATGCCTGGTGTTTTGTTCCACTCTTGCCGCCCTAGTTTCCATCATATCGGTGTTATGTTCCCGGATTTTGGCGTTCCTTACGCGGTTGGGTAATAATGGGAACCCCTTGACAGTTCGCCTTGAGTAAAACTCTTCCAGCAATGCCCAACATTGGTTTTACCATTTTCCACCTAGCCTTTTCTTTTCCCTTGGGAGTCGCGCTCCTGAGGGTCATCATTATTTTACCCCCCCCCCCCGAGCCAGTGCTCCTCTGAGTGTTGGTCCAACCTGTCAGCTACCGGTGGCCACCAGGGGCAACTCTGGGCTGGCCTACCCTTACCTAGGACAATCTGAGTGTGCCCTGAGAAAGAGATATGTGCAGCTCCTATCGGGATTCGTCGGCACATTCGGGCGGTGTTGCTGGTTTAGTTTTACCCTGTCGAAATGTCTTGTAGAACCGGGATACCGAGTCTGATCGGAATGTCTCGGGAGGAGGTCTATTCCTTCGTTGACCGTGCGAGCTTGTGATGGGCTAAGTTGGGACACCCCTGCAGGGTTTTGAACTTTCGAAAGCCGTGCCCGTGGTTATGGGTAGATGGGAATTTGTTAACGTCCGGTTGTAGAAAACCTGAAGTTGACCTTAATTAAATGAATCAACCGCGTGTGTAACTGTGATGTTCTCTTTCCGGCGGAGTCCGGGAAGTGAACATGGTGTTGGAGTTATGCTTGACGTAGGTTGTTTAGGATGACTTCTTGATCATACTTTCTCGATCATGCTTTGCCTTCTATTCTCGCTCTCATTTGCGTATGTTAGCCACCATATATGCTAGTCGCTTGCTGCAGCTCCACCTCATACCTTTACCTTACCCATAAGCTTAAATAGTCTTGATCGCGAGGGTGCGAGATTGCTGAGTCCACGTGGCTCATAGATACTTCCAAAACCAGCTTGCAGGTGCCGATGAGTCCGTGCAGATGACGCAACCAAGCTCAGGAGGAGCTCGATGAAGATCTTGTCCTTTGTGATGTTTCGTTCTAGTTGGTCAGTAGTGGAGCCCAGTTGGGGTCGATCAGGAACCTTTGTCGCATTTGGGGTTCTTCTTTTATTTTGGTTCCGTAGTCGGACCTTGATTGTATTTGGATGATGTAATGCTTTATTCATGTATTTGTGTGAAGTGGCGATTGTAAGCCAACTATGTATCCTTTTCCTTATGTATTACATGGGTTGTGTGAAGATTACCTCACTTCCGACATTGCTTTCAATGCGGTTATGCCTCTAAGTCGTGCTTCGACACGTGGGAGATATAGCCGCATTGAGGGTGTTACATGATCATCATGAAAACTAGCTTGACGATAATTCCCATGTGTCCTCGGGAGCACTTTACTCCATATAAGAGTTTATCCAGGCTTGTCCTTTGCTACAAAAAGGATTGGGCCATCTTCCTGCACCTTATTTACTTTTATTACTTGCTACTCGTTACAAATTACCTTATCACAAAACTATCTGTTACCGATAATTTCAGTGCTTGCAGAGAATACCTTACTGAAAACTGCTTATCATTTCCTTCTGCTCCTCGTTGGGTTCGACACTCTTGCTTATCGAAAAGGCTACGATAGATCCCCTATACTTGTGGGTCATCAAGACTCTTTTCTGGCGCCGTTGGCGGGGAGTGAAACGCCTTTGGTAGGTGGAATTTGGTAAGGAAAAATTTATATAGTGTGCTAAAATTTAATGTCACTTGTTACTATGGAATGTAATCCTTTGAGGGGCTTGTTCGGGGTATCTTCACCCTGACCGGTAGAGCAAATAGTTGCTCCTCAACCTACTGGACCTACTGAAAATGAAAATGTTTACTTCAAAATTCCTTCGGTTATGATAGAGAAACTACTGGCTTATCCTTTTGCAGGAGATGGAACGTTGCATCCCAACTTACACTTAATCTATGTGGATGAAGTTTACGGATTATTTAAGCTTGTAGGTATGCCCGATGATATTATCAAGAAGAAGGTCTTCCCTTTATCTTTCAAGTGAGATGCATTGACATGGTATAGGCTATGTGATCATATGGGATCATGGGACTACAAACGGTTGAAATTGGAATTCCATCAGAAGTTTTATCCTATGCATCTTGTTCATCATGATCATAATTATATATATAATTTTTGGCCTCGCGAAGGAGAAAGCATCGCTCAAGCTTGGGGAGGCTTAAGTCAATGTTATATTCATTCCCCAATCATGAGGTCTCAAGAGAAATGATTATTCAAAAAATTTATGCTCGGCTTTCTGACAACAATCGCTCCATGCTCAATACTTCTTGTACTGGTTCCTTTACGATGAAGACTATTGAATTCAAATGGAATTTATTGGAGATAATTAAACGCAACTCTGAAGATTGGGATCTCGACGAAGGTAAGGAGTCAGGTATAACACCTAAGTTTTATTGTGTTAAATCTTTTATGGATACCGATGTTTTCCGTAAATTTAGCACTAAATATGGACTTGACTCTGAGATAGTAGCTTCTTTCTGTGAATCCTTTGCTACTCATGTTGATCTCCCTAAGGAGAAGTGGTTTCAATATCATCCTCCCATAGAAGTAAAAGTAGTTGAACCTATTATAGTTGAAGAAAATACTATCACTTATAATGATCCTATTGTTGCTACTGCTTATGTCGAGAAACCACCTTTCCCTGTTAGAATAAAGGATCGTGCTAAAGCTTCAACTGTGGCTCGTAAAAGTAATATTAGAACTTATGCACCCCCTAAGGAAGTTAAAGTTGAACCTAATATTGCTATTGTTAAAGATCTCTTGGCTGATAATATTGATGGGCATGTTATTTACTTCTGTGATGAGACTGCTAGAATTGCTAAACCTGGTGCTCAAGATAAACATAGACCTGTGGTAGGCATGCCTGTTATTTCTGCTAAAATAGGAGATCATTGTTATCATGGCTTGTGTGATATGGGTGCTAGTGCTAGTGCAATACCTATTTCCTTATGCAAAGAAATTATGCATGATATTGCACCAGCTGAGATAGAAGATATCGATGTTACCATTAATCTTGCTAATAGAGATACTATTTCACCAATTGGGATTGTTAGAGATGTTGAAGTCTTGTGTGGGAAGGTTAAATATCCTACTGATTTTCTTGTTCTTGGTTCCCCACAAGATAGCTTTTGTCCCATTATATTTGGTAGACCCTTCTTGAATACTGTTAATGCTAAGATAGAGTGCAATAAGGATATTGTTTCTGTTGGATTAGGGGCTATGTCTCATGAGTTTAATTATGCTAAATTTAGGAGACAACCCCGTGATGAGGAATTGCCTAGTAAACATGAAATTATTGGTCTTACTTCTATTGCCATGCCTCCTACTGATCCTTTAGAACAATATTTACTAGACCATGAAAATGATCTGTTTATGAATGAAAGAAGGGAAATAGATGAAGTATTCTTTAAACAGGGACCTATTCTGAAACACAACTTGCCTGTTGAAATCCTAGGGGATCCTCCTCCACCCAAGCGTGATCCCGTGTTTGAGCTTAAACCATTACCTGATACTCTTAAATATGCTTATCTTCATGAAAAGAAGATATATCATGTTATTATCAGTGCTAACCTTTCAGAGAAGGAGGAAGAGAAATTATTGAAAACTCTGAAGAAGCACCGTGCTGCTATTGGATATACTCTTGATGATCTTAAGGGCATTAGTCCCACTCTTTGTCAACACAAAATAAATTTGAAGAAAGACGCCAAATCAGTTATTGATCACCAATGATGGATGAATCCTAAGAAGGAAGAAGTGGTAAGAAAGGAAATATTAAAGCTCCTTGAGGCATGTATAATTTATCCCGTTGCTGATAGTCAGTGGGTAAGTCTTGTCCATTGTGTCCCTAAGAAGGGATGTATTACTGTTGTTCCTAATGATAAAGATGAATTGATCCCGCAAAGAATTATTACAGGTTATAGGATGGTAATTGATTTCCGCAAATTAAATAAAGCTAGTAAAAAGATCATTACACTTTGCCTTTTATTGATCAAATTCTAGAAAGATTATCCAAACATACACATTTTTGCTTTCTAGATGGTTACTCTGGCTTCTCTCAAATACCTGTGTCAGCTGATGATCAAGCAAAGACCACTTATACTTGCCCTTTCGGTACTTTTGCTTATAGACGTATGCCTTTCGGTTTATGTAATGCACCTGCTACCTTTCAAAGATGCATGATGGCTATATTCTCTGACTTTTGTGAAAAGATTTGTGAGGTTTTCATGGACGATTTCTCCATTTATGGATCCTCTTTTGATGATTGCTTGAGCAATCTTGATCGAGTTTTGCAGAGATGTGAAGAAACTAATCTTGTCTTAAACTGAGAGAAGTGCCACTTTATGGTTAATGAAGGTATTGTCTTGGGGCATAAAATTTCTGAAAGAGGTATTGAAGTTGATAAAGCTAAAGTCGATGCTATTTAAAATATGTCGTGTCCCAAGGACATCAAAGGTATAAAAAGTTTCCTTGGTCATGCCGGTTTTTATAGGAGGTTCATTAAGGACTTCTCAAAAATTCCTCGGCCTCTGACTAACCTATTACAAAAAGATATTCCTTTTTTCTTTGATGATGATTATGTAGAAGCATTTGAAATAACTAAGAAAGCCCTGATTTCTGCACCTATTGTTCAGCCACCTGATTGGAATTTACCCTTTGAAATTATGTGTGATGCTAGTGATTATGCTGTAGAGGCTGTTCTAGGACAAAGAGTTGATAAGAAATTAAATTTTATCCAATATGCTAGTAAAACCCTAGACGGTGCCCAAAGAAATTATGCTACTACTGAAAAGGAATTCTAGCAGTTGTATTTTCTTGTGATAAGTTTAGACCATATATTGTTGATTCTAAAGTAACTATTCACACTGATCATGATGTTATTAAATACCTCATGGAAAAGAAAGATGCTAAACCTAGACTTATTAGATGGGTTCTCCTGCTACAAGAATTTGATTTGCATATTATTGATAGAAAGGGAGCCGAGAACCCCGTTGCAGACAACTTGTCTAGGTTAGAAATTGTTCTTGATGACCCACTACCTATTGATGATAGCTTTCCTGATGAACAACTAAATGTCATAAATGCTTCTCGAACTACTCCATGGTGTGCTGATTATGGTAAATATATTGTTTCTAAATTTATACCACCTAGTTTCACATACCAGCAAAACAAAAAGTTCTTCTATGATTTGAGACATTACTTTTGGGATGACCCACATCTTTATAAAGGAGTAGATGGTATTATTAGACGTTGTGTACCTCAGCATGAACAGGAACAGATCCTATGCTAGTGTCATTCCGAGGCTTATGGAGGACACCATGCTGGAGATAGAACTGGACATAAGGTATTGCAATCCGGTTTTTATTGGCCTACTCTCTTCAAGGATGCCCGTAAGTTTGTCTTGTCTTGTGATGAATGTCAAAGAATTGGTAATATTAGTAGACGTCAAGAAATGCCTATGAATTATTCACTTGTTATTGAACCATTTGATGTTTGGGCATTTGATTCTATGGGACATTTTCCTTCCTCTATTGGGTATACACATATTTTAGTTGTTGTTGATTACGTTACTAAGTGGGTAGAAGCTATTCCAACTAGTAGTGCTGATCATAACACCTCTATTAAGATGCTTAAAGAAGTTATTTTTCTGAGGTTTGGAGTCCCTAGATATTTAATGACTGGTGATGGTTCACATTTTATTCATGGTGCATTTCGTAAAATGCTTGCTAAGTATGATGTTAATCATAGAATTGCATCTCCTTATCACCCACAGTCTAGTGGTCAAGTAGAATTGAGTAATAGAGAGCTAAAATTAATTTTGCAAAAGACTGTTAATAGATCCAGGAAGAATTGTTCCAAGAAACTTGATGATGCATTATGGGCCTATAGAACTACATATAAAATCCTATGGGTATGTCTCCATATTAAATGGTTTATGGAAAAGCATGTCACTTACCTCTCGAACTAGAACATAAGGCATATTGGGCTATTAAAGAGCTCAATTATGATTTTAAACTTGCCGGTGAGAAGAGGCTATTTGACATTAGCTCACTGGATGAATGGAGAACCCAAGCCTATGAGAATGCCAAACTATTTGAAGAAAAAGTTAAAAGATGGCATGACAAAAGGATGCAAAAACGTGAGTTTAATCTAGGTGATTCTGTATTGTTATACAACTCTCGTTTAAGATTTTTTGCAGGAAAACTTCTCTCTAAATGGGAAGGTCCTTACGTTATCGAGGAGGTCTATCATTCCGGTGCCATAAAAATCAACAACTTCGAAGGCACAAATCCGAAGGTGGTGAACGGTCCAAGAATTAAACATTATATCTCAGGTAATCCGATTAATGTTGAAACTAGTATTATCAAAATTGTAACCCCGGAGGAATACATAAGGGACACTTTCCAGAACTTTTCAGACCTCGAAAAGGAATAGGTATGTGGTACAGTAATTAAACCAACTCCAAAACAGTTCTAATGGCAATTTTTCTCCGTTTTCGAATATCTAGAAAAATAGGAAAATAAGAAGCAGTTCGGGAAGGACACGAGGCTTCCATGAGGTTGGGATGCGCGCTCCTGCCTCGTGGGCACCTCGTGTGCTCTCCGGACTCCGTTTTCTTGCATGATACTTCTTTTGGTCGGTAAAAATTCATTATATAATCTCCCGAAGGTTTTGACCACCGTATCACGCAAAAATCTCCCGTTCTTGTTTCGAGCTGTTTTCTGCCAGGGTTGCCAAGGCGAAGCATCATGTCATCTCCCTCCTCCTCAAACAATGAGGGCAACGATGCTTGGCTAATGAAGATAGAGCTGAAGAGAGAAGAACCCGGAGAGATCAACAAGGATGATGGGATCAAGAAGGCCATGGGGGGCCAAGTTCTGACAGTAGCAGAAGAAGACATCCTTCAACCTCACCACAATCTCTTTACCCCAACAGAAATTGAGGCTTTCAAGATGATTGAGTTGGCTCGTATTCAAAACAAGTATCTCACAAGTGAAAATATGTAACATCCCAAATTTTCAATTTGGAATGTTATAGATTAGAGCATCATTGCATATCATGTTTTATTGCATTTTGGTTGATCCTAGAAATTCCAAGCAACTCAAGGACCTACGAAGAGAGTTGGGGATTTCGTTATTTTCATAATCGGGTTTTTCTCAAATTATGAAAAGAGGATCGTTTGATTTTAATTAGTTTTCGCTGAAATATTTCTTTTATTAAAAATAAAAGAGAGAGGATAAAATGGCTTCCTCAAAATAAAGAAATATTAGAGATTTAATATTAAAATCAAATAAGATTTTTATTCGGAGTTTTGTCGCTATTTTCATTTGAATTAGGAAAAAAAGGTGCATTTTAGACCCAAATAAATGTTCACCTTGTCTCGCTTATTTTTAGAGGACGGGGAAAATTTATTTCGGAATTTATGGAGTCCGTTTAGTATTTCTTTTCTTTCTTTTTCTGCACATCAAAATTATTTTAAAAAAAGTCAACCGACTTAGGGCCGTATTCGGCCAGGACTCTTCGGGCCGGCCTCTTATAAGCCGCTCCCCCGAGCCCCGTTAGCCCCGCCAGCCTCGCCCCAAAACCCTAGAGGCCGCCGCCGCGGCGCGCTGCCGCCCGCGCCGCTGCACCGCCACCTTGCCGGAGCCGCCGCACCGCCGACCCGCTGACCCACCGCCGTCTTGCTGGAGGTAGTGCCGCTGCCGCCAGTTTTCTTTGGAAAACCGTGCGTTTTTTTAGATCCGCGGTTTTTTTAGTTATTTAGATCGGTTTTTTTCCGGCTTAGTTATTTAGCGGATGTTCGTCCGTATGTTCGTTTTAACGAACGGTTTTCGCTCGTTAGTTACAGATAACGAACGTTCGCTCGTTAGGCTGTTCATCGGTTTTCTTTTTCTTGGATTTTCCGCAATTATTTTCGATCGCGATTTCTGATCCGATTTTCGTTCTAGTATAACTTTTAGCTCGTTTATCGGAATCAGGCGATTCAAGCGCCTAGAGTTTCGTCTCGAAACACTCTTTCCATTTAATCAACTTAAACAAGTTTTTGCTACTGTAAAATTTAACCTTAGTCCAGATTAGTAAACGAAGCTTGTTTCTCTCGCCGTTTGAGTTTTGTTGCTTCGTTTGTTTTGATTCTTTTTGCCAACCGGAGTTCTTAAGTTGAACTTTTTGGTTAGATCTCTTATTTGAGTTTTACTCATGCTTCTGCTTGTTTGCTTATTTTATGCTTGTTTGATTGCGATAGAGTACCCGGAGTGGGAAGCGTGCTACATCGAATCTCTAGGTTTCGCGGATCATCAGCAAGGCAAGTAGCACTTTGATCATACCTCTTACTACCCAGTTTTCACTGCATTAGATCAACCCTCAAACATTGCATGGTTAGGATCTGAATTAAATTGTGGGGTTTGGGAAGTAGTTGAGGTAATACCTATTCACCTGTTTTATTATCAAACCCTGGGAGTTACATCTATGTTGCTTATATTGCTATTCTATGCTAGTAGACGTGGATTGGGTTTGAGTGTTTTCATGACAGATGTGAGATTTTTAAATTAATGGTTACTTAAGGTGGCAACTTTAATACACATCTGGGTGGATTGAGGCACCTGGGGAACCCAGTGATTACCTGTATTTTTGGAAATCCCGGGGTACGGTGCGATTCTCCTATGGACCGCCACCCAAGCTCAAAGGGATCATCAGATTATTCATACTGGAAACTTATGTGTGCAGCCACATGCCATTATGGGCTCTGGCATAGTTGATTAAGTTGTGTGAACTCTTACAATGGTAGACTAGCAGATGTAGGGGATGTAGGTGTACCGGTCTACCCATCGTAAGGTGCTAGCGCTTCTGAAAGACTGTGTCTCGGTCATCCATTTCTCAAACACCATGTAGTGCGAGAAATCCAACGGAGGAGATCGAGTCTTGTGGGGAAAAGTGCACAAACCTCTGAAGAGTGTACAAACTAATCATGGTTAGCAGTGTCCCCGGTTATGGACATCTTGAGTATCTAGTTCTTGGATTATCATGTGGATCTCATCACTCTTAATATAATTTGATTGGGTTTAATGATGATTACTTTTAATTGGGATTGAGTTGGGTGAACCTTCTCAATGTTTAACAACTACCATGATAGTTAAATAAAATTTATTCCTTTGCAGTAGGGAAAAATTGGCTTTATGCAAAAACATATCGACCATACAGGCTCCACCAACCATATATGCATATAGTGATAGCTTTACATTGTTCATTATTCTCTTGTGTTACGTTGCGAGCATATTCTATCTGCTGACCCATTTTCGGGCGGCAACGTATCATGTTGCAGACTTTTCAGAGGACGAGTAAGGAGCCTTAGGTCGTGGTCTTTCACTCAGTGATGCCATTGGAGTTGATGGACTCACTTTATCTTCCAAGCCTTCCGCTGTTATCGTATTAGATGGCCTTAAGCCATATTTATTGTAATAAGTTCTCTTTTGAGACATTCGAGGTAATAAGTGTGTGATTGCCACTCTGTTATAAATCCTTCAAGTATTGTGTGTGTCAGCATTACCGATCCAGGGATGACACTTATACACAGAGGTCAGACAGTTTGAGGTCTGGTCGCTACAAAAAATTTTGTTGAAGGAGCATATCATCGCACTCAAAGGCATTATCCGCAAATTGGAGGATCTCCTACGCTCGATGTGCGACTATCCATCATCACCAACACCTTCTTCACCAACAAAGAAGAACTGAGCATCGGGTAAGGGCACTCCCCTTGGCAACTGCCAAGCTTGGGGAAGTGCCCCAGTATCATATCACCATCACTTCTATCTTTACCGTTTTTCTTAGTACGATCCTTTTGATGATATCTTGATGTAGTAGAATAAAGTTTTAGTATGATCTAGTTGTGAGTTTTGCTTTATGATTCTTCTATGTAATCGAGTCCGTGAGCTATATATATAATAAAGTTTAGTGTTGAGTCGAGGGCTTGATTATTTTGCTATGATATTGAGGGAATAAAATAAAAGAGAAGAAATAAAGAGATCATATTGATCTTATGGAGAGTAATGACTTCACATATAAAGAGTGTGATGAATAAAAGTTGTTGAGAGTTGACAAACATAGTTTTGGTCATCGTTGCAATTAATAGGAAGTAAAGAAAGAGAGGTTCACATATAAATATACTATCTTGGACATCTTTTATGATTGTGAGCACTCATTAAAGTATGATATGCTAAAGAGTTGACGTTGGACAAGGAAGACAACATAATGGGTTATGTTTTCTTACATGTGAGATAAATTATATTGTCATGGATCATCCAACATGTTGAGCTTGCATTTCCCTCTCATGCTAGCCAACTTCTTTGCACCAAGTAGAGATACTACTTGTGCTTCCAAATATCCCTAAACCCATTTTTGCCATGAGAGTCCACCATACCTACCTATGGATTGAGTAAGATCCTTCAAGTAAGTTGTCATCAGTGCAAGCAATAAAAATTGCACTCTAAATATGTATGACTTATTAGTGTGGAGAAAATAAGCTTTATACGATCTTGTGATGTGGAAGAAGTAAAAGCGATGGACTACATAATAAAGGTCCATATAACAAGTGGCAATATACAGTGACGTTCTTTCGCATTAAGATTTTGTGCATCCAACCATAAAAGCGCATGACAACCTCTCCTTCCCTCTGCGAAGGGCCTATCTTTTACTTTTATCTTCTACCTTACATAAGAGTCATGGTGATCTTCACCTTGACTTTTTACATTTTATCCTTTGGCAAGCACAATGTGTTGGAAAGATCCTAATATATATAGCTAATTGGATGTGAGTCTTGATGAACTATTATTGTTGACATTACCCTTGAAGTAAAACATTGGGAGGCAAAACTGTAAGCCCCTATCTTTCTCTGTGTCTGATTAAAACTTCATACCCATAAATATTGCGTGGGTGTTAGCAATTGTGAAATACTAAAAGATGGTTAAGTATGTGGACCTGCTGAAAAGCTCTTATATTGACTCTTTCCTGTGTTATGATAAATTGCAATTGCCTCAATGACTGAGATTAGAGTTTGTTGGTTCTCAATGAAGTTTATGATTCATACTTGAAATTGTGATTGAATTGTTACTTTAGCATAAGAGATCGTATGACAATATATATATATATATGTTGCTGTTCTAAGAATGATCATGATGCCCTCATGTCCGTATTTTATTTTTATCGACACCTCTATCTCTAAACATGTGGACATATTTTTCTATTTCGGCTTTCGCTTAAGGACAAGCGAGGTTTAAGCTTGGGGAGTTGATACGTCCATTTTGCATCATGCTTATATATCGATATTTATTGCATTATGGGCAGTTATTACACATTATGTCACAATACTTATGCCTATTCTTTCTTATTTTACAAGGTTTACACGAAGAGGGGGAATGCCGGCAGCTGGAATTCTGGGCTGGAAAAGGAGCAAATATTAGAGACCTATTCTGCACCTCTCCAAAAGTCCTGAAACTCCACGGGAGCACTTTTCAGAATATATAAAAAATATTGGCCACAAGAAGTACTAGAGGGGGCCACACCCTAGCCACGAGGGTGGGGGGCACGCCCTACGCCCCTGGGCGCGCCCCTGCCTTGTGGGCTCCCTGGTGGCCCTCCGATGCCCATCTTCTGCTATATGAGGTCTTCTGTCCGAGAAAATATCAGAAGCAAGCTTTCGGGACGAAACTCCGACGCCACGAGGTGGAACCAATCTAGGGCTCCGGCAGAGCTGTTCTGCCGGGGACACTTCCCTCCGGGAGGGGGAAATCATCACCATCATCATCACCAACGATCCTTTCATCGGGAGGGGGTCAATCTCCATCAACATCTTCACCAGCACTATCTCATCTCAAACCCTAGTTCATCTCTTGTATCCAATCTTTGTATCCAAACCTCAGATTGGTACCTGTGGGTTTCTAGTACTGTTGATTACTCCTTGTAGTTGATGCTAGTTGGTTTACTTGGTGAAAGATCATATGTTCAGATCCATTATGCATATTAATACCCCTCTGATTATGAACATGAATATGCTTTGTGAGTAGTTACGTTTGTTCCTGAGGACATGGGAGAAGTCTTGCTATTAGTAGTCATGTGAATTTCGTATTCGTTCGATATTTTGATGAGATGTATGTTGTCATCCCTCTAGTGGTATCATGTGAACGTTGACTACATGACACTTCACCATTGTTTGGGTCCAGAGGGAGGCATTGGCAAGTAATATGTAGATGATGGATTGCTAGAGTGATAGAAGCTTAAACCCTAGTTTATGCGTTGCTTCGTGAGGGGCTGATTTGGATCCATATGTTTCATGCTATGGTTAGGTTTACCTTAATACTTCTGTTGTACTTGCGGATGCTTGCAATGGGGGTTAATCATAAGTAGGATACTTGTCCAAGTAAGGATAGCTCCCAAGCACCGGTCCACCCACATATCAAATTATAAAAGTACCGAACGCGAATCATATGATTGTCATGAAAACTAGCTTGACGATAATTCCCATGTGTCCTCGGGGGCGCTTTCCTTCATATAAGAGTTTGTCCAGGCCTGTACTTAGCTACAAAAAGGATTGGGCCATCTTGCTGCACCTTATTTACTTTTATTACTTGCTACTCCTTACAAATTACCTTATCACAAAACTATCTGTTACCGATAATTTCAGGTCTTGCAGAGAATACCTTACTGGAAACTGCTTATCATTTCCTTCTACTCCTTGTTGGGTTCGACACTCTTACTTATCGAAAAGGCTACGATAGATCCCCTATACTTGTGGGTCATCAGGCCGCTGTACATACGTGTACATGCTACGTGCGCACCTCTACATCGACCAGTATGTATCTACACGTTCGCGACCAGAATGACAACACTATGTACTCTTCGACCAGGTGGGTCCCGACTGTCAGGCACTTCCTTGCATGCGAAGATGTAGCTGGTGGGTCCCAGCAGTCAGGGGGGCGAATCATTTTTTGCCCGGACGCACTTCCTTGTGTGCGAAGATGTAGCTGGTGGGTCCCAGCAGTCAGGGGGAAACATTTTTTCACGAAATACGGTGGCCCATCCGGTGGGTCCCCGCTGTCAGGTGGAGGAATAATTATTTTGCATGTAATAAGGAGGCACTTCCTTGATGCGGCTGTGGACCCAGTTGTCAGCCTCTCCATGTACAGTCCATGTCCGATGAAAGCCGTTCCTTGACCACGTTGACCACGCCACGCCGAGAGCACCACGGCAGTGGACGACGGCGAGGCCTAGGAAGGGGACGACGCGGAGCCAGGGAAGACGCATCTGTGGAAGCCCGGGCGGAGAGGAGTATGAGGGTTCACTGGTTCACCTGTGGTGTGAGGCTGCCGTCGCCGCAGGGCCTGGCCAGCGGTGGGAATAGTAGGGGGCAGTGAGGCCTCCGCGGCAGCACAGCCGGCCACGGGAGGCAGGAGCATGCGGCACGACCGGCGCTGCTTTGGGCAGTTGGAGCAAGAAGACCAGAGGTTGAAGAAGCACTATGGCCGTTGGATGGACATCATACGGTCACTAGAGCTAGAATCGTTCATATTGACTAAGTTGACAAAGCACTCCGTCCCCGTCAACTTAGTAGGCCCACAAGTTAGCCTCCCACCAAGGTGGGTCCCAACTAGCAGGGGGGTATTCATTTTTTGTGCATAAATAGGAGGCACTTCCTTGCGTGCGAAGATATAGCTGGTGGGTCCGAGCTGTCAGTGGCGGTAACATTTTTTTCGTGAAATACAGAGGCCCTTTTAGTGGGTCCTAGATGTCAGGTGGAGGAATCATTATTTTACGCGTAATAAGGAGGCATTTCCTTGCGTGCAGTCGTGGACCCAATTGTCAGCCTCTCCACGTACAATCCACTTCAGATGCATGTCGGTCGTTGACCATGTTGACCAGGCCGTGCCGAGAGCACCAGGGCGGTGAACGACGGCGAGGCTTAGGAAGGGAACGACCCGGAGGCAGGTAAGACTCGGCAGTTGTTTCCCACGTGGAGGGGATTATGACTGTACGAGGGTTTACTCGTTCGTCTGTCGTCGCCGAAGAATAATAGCAGGTGTGGGTGAGTAGAGGGATGGCTAGGCCAGCGATGGGAGTACGATGGGGCGGTAAGGCCTGTGCGGCAGCACAGCCGGCCACGGGGAGGAGGGAGCAGGCAATCCCGCCGGTGCTTGTTTGAGCTGCTGGAGCAGGAAGAGCAGAGATTGAAGAAGCATGACGGCCATTGGATGGAAATCCAACAGTCACTGCTTGTGCGTCAACCTTTTTTAGGAAAGCCTCAAATCTGCGGAAAACAGCATACTACCCATCTGCCATTATTTCTAATAATTTACAGCCCATTTGCTAATTCTTAAGGTTTTTTTGGAGCATATTCTTTTTGTTAGCATTACAGCCCATATTGTGGCCACGGTTAAAAAATTATAGGAAATTTTGCATATTTCGGTGCGGTCCGAACTGTTTTTAATCCTGAAATTTCGAGTAACATTCAAACTGATTTTAAAAATAAATGTATGTCAATATAAAATCCAACAAATTGTCCACGCATAAAAATTAATGCAATTTAAAATCTCTAAATGAAAAAAGGAATTTTGAAACTAATTGCAGGTTTGATGTGTTTTAAAAATGAACAACCCATTTCTCATTACTGATAGGCCATTTTCTCGGCCAGCCAAATGAAGCTCTCCTCGTCTTGAAAGATTTGTAGCCCAACAGGCCTGACAAAAGCGACTTACTTGGCAAATCACAAAAAACTGGGTTGTGGCCATGGACCTAGCTGTCAGCCTCTCCATGTACAGTACTCTTCCAATGGAAGTCAGTCGTTGAACACATTGACCACGCCGCGCCGAGAGCACCAAGACCTAGGAAGGGGACGACGCGGAGCCGAGGAATACACGGCAGTGGATGCCCACGCGGAGAGGAATACGAGGGTTCACTAGTTCAGCTGCGGTGTGAGGTTGCTGTCACCGTAGAATAACAGGGGGTGTGGTTGAGTGGAGGGATGGCCTGGCCAGCGGTGGGAGTAGTATGGGGGTGGTGAGGCCTCCGCGGCAGCAGAGCCGGCCATGGGAGGCAGGAGCAGGCGACACGACCGGCTCTGCTTTGGGCGGCTGGAGCAAGAAGACCAGAGGTTGAAGAAGCACGAAGGCCGTTGGATGGACATCGTACGGTCACTGGAGATAGAATCGTTCATATTGACTAAGTTGACAAAGCCCTCCGTCCCCATCAACTTACAAGGCCCACAAGTCAGCCTCCCACTATGGTGGGTCCCAGCTGGGAGGGGGGGTATTCATTTTTTTGTGTGCAATAAGGAGGCACTTCCTTGCGTGCGAAGATATAGTTGGTGGGTTCGACCTGTCAGCGGAGGGAACGTTTTTTTGCAAAATACAGAGGCCCTTCTGGCGGGTCCCAGATGTCAGGTGGAGGAATCATTATTTTGCGCGTAATAAGGAGGCATTTCCTTTTGTGCGGCCGTGGACCCGGCTCTCAGCCTCTCCACGTATAGTCCACTTCCGATGGATGTCGTTCATGGACCACGTTGACCACGCCGCGCCGAGAGCACCAGGGCGGTGGACGACGGCGAGGCCTACGAAGGGAACGACACGTAGCCGAGGAAGTAACGACAGTGGCTGCCCATGCGGTGGAGAGTACAAGGGTTGACTGGTTCGGCTGTCGTCGCCGGAAATAACAGGAGGTGTGGGTGAGTAGAGGGATAGACGTGCCAGGGATGCGAGTATATGATGGGGCCGTGAGGCCTCTGTGGCAGCACAGCCGGCCACGGTAGGCAGGAGCAGGCGGCACGACCGACGCTGCTTTGGGCGGCTGGAGCAAGACCAGAGGTTGAAGAAGCACTATGGCCGTTGGATGTACATTGGACGGTCACTAGATCTAGGATCGTTCATATTGACTAAGTTGACAAAGCCCTCTGTCCCCGTCAACTTAGAACGCCCACAAGTCAGCCACCCACTATGGTGGGTCCCAGCTAGCAGGGGGTATTCATTTTTTTGTGCGTCATAAGGACGCACTTTCTTGCGTGCAAAGATATAGCTGGTGGGTTTGACCTATCAGCGGGGGAGGACGTTTTTCGCGAAATACAGAAGCTCTTCCCGTGGGTCCTAGCTGTCAGGTGGAGGAATCATTATTTTGCGCGTAATAAGGAGGCATTTCCTTGTGTGCGGCCGTGGACCTAGCTGTCAGCCTCTCCACGTACGGTCCGCTTCCGATGGATGTCGTTCATTGATCACGTTGACCAGGCCGCGTTGAGAGCACCAGGGCATTGTACGACGGCGAGGCCTCGGAAGGGAACAACACGGAGCCAGGGAAGACTCGGCAGTTGTTTCCCATGCGGAGGAGGACGAGGGTTTACCGGTTCGTATGCCATCCCCGGAGATTAACAGCAGGTGTGGGTGAGTAGAGGGATGGCTAGGCCAGCGATGGGAGTACGGTGGGGTGGTGAGGCATGCGCGGCAGCATAGCCAACCGCGGGAGGAGGGAGCAGGCAGTCCCTCCAGTGCTTGTTCGAGCGGCTGGAGCAGGAAAAGCAGGGATTGAAGAAGCACGACAGCCGTTGGATGGACATCCAACAGTCACTGCTCTCGTGTGCATTATTTCTAATAATGTACAACCCATTTTCTAACTCTTACGAATTTTTTTGGAGCCCATCTTCTTTTTGTTAGCATTACACCCCGTATTGTGGCCACAGTTAAAAAGTATACGAATTTTTGCATATTTCGGTGCGGTCAACTGTTTTTAATCCCGAAATATCGATTCGCATTCAAACTATTTTGAAAAATAATTTATATAAATATAAAATCCAAATAATTGTCCACGCACAAAAATCAATGGAATTTAAAATCTTGTAATGGAAAAAATTGAAACTAATTCCCGGTTTGATGTGTTTTAAAAATGTACAGCCCATTTCTGGGCAAACCGAATGAAACTCTCCTCGTCTTGAAAGATTTGCAGCCCAGCAGGGCTGATAAAGAAAGTAGGCCTCGTTTGGGTATTTCTTAAAAAAAATAGAACTGGGCTAGCCATTTTCAGCAAGAAAAAACACAACTAGGCTCATGATGTGGTAAACATAAATAAAACCCTGGCTAGACGGGCCACAGCCCCGTTGTTACCCTGATCCGTCGCTAAAACTAGTATAAATAACAACTGCTTGTTCCTCAAAAAAACGGCGCGACCTGCTGGGTCCCTGGTGTCAACCGCTCGTAGTGTAATTCTCTCGTTTATTGACTATGTTGACAATAGCGTGAGCCCTAGATGTCCAACCATTAGGAGGAACCATATTTTTTGGGCTTGTAATATAGAGGCACTTGCTTGCGTACTGCCATGACGCTGGTGGGTCCCTACTATCATCCTCTCCACGTACAGTCATCTCCTTGTTCCTCTCAGTTGTTGACGACGTTGACAACGCAAGAGGGCGGCGCACCGCGCACGGCGAGAGAACCAAGGCCGCAAGGCCGAGGACAACGGCGAGGCCTCGGACGGAACAAACAGGAGTCATGGAAGATGCGCCGGTCTAGTCGCAGGTTCAGGTGCGGGTGCGTGTTGGGGCTGACATCACCGGAGAATAACATGACGTGTGGGGGAATAGAGGGAGGGACTTGCCAACGTTGGAGGGTACGTACGGTAAGGCGACGGAGGCGCAACCAACCAAGGGAGGCGGCAGCAGGCGGAGCCGACAGGGTGGTTTGGTTTGGGTTGCTGGAAGAAGAAGAAGACAAGACATAGAAGATACATGATAGATGTTGGATGTCAATCCAACGGCTGGTAGGCAGAATCGTTTGTTGACTGGCTAGTAAGTCGACACCACCTTGGATAGGCAATTTCCTCGCGGGTCCCAAATGTCAGAATCCAAATCTTTCACGGTCATGCAGCCTTCCCTATGAAAATTTACAGCCCATTTGATGTGCTAATTCGAAATAAGTTTGTGGGTGCTGGTGGGGGCTAATCACTTGGTTTCTGTAATGCACAGTGAGCTCAAGCAGCCGGCGAGAGTGGTGTTATTTCCCTTGGTAGGGATTTTTTAGTTGTTACAATATTTCACTCTAAATTAAACGACTGGCAAGCCATTTGCCTTGCTTCAAAGAAAATATGACAGTCACAGCCGAGTTGGAAAGGTCAAGAACATCTAACTCCAGCTTACAAACTGCAGAAAAGCACGAGGGTTAATTGTTCATCAGGTTTACAAAAAAACCCAGGTTGAAAAGGGGCAACAACATCTAACTCCAGCATTGTTTTCGGCAGTCGCAGTCAAATGGATCGGTCAGGTCCATAGAATGAACATCCTGGGTTGTAAAATTTACTGGATTATGACCACAATATGTTGTAAATAGAAGCCTGGCATGTTCAGAAGCTCTTTTGCCCACCTGAAACTCCTTTTTTTGCTCTTCCACATACCCATCCGTCAAAACCATGCTGCTGATAAACTTAAGCCTGATGGAAAATAGTAACCTCGCATTCAGCGGGAAGAACGTGACAAATCTAGTGTTTGCACGGTTGGCTACATATCGTTGTAGCGTTATTGTCTTCAATCGAATCTCATGAGAAGTGAGAAAATCCTGATGCTTACGAATCCACCGATTGGTTATAACTTTCTTACCCCGTCCTGTTGCCTAAATAGACATGAAGATTGAAAACAGTTAAGGTCTAAAAAAAGAGTGTCGAAAGAGCAATAGCTGAATGGTTATTCTAGTACACTATATGCGGGCTTCCAATGTGCGTGAAATTATCACCTTTATATACAACTTCTCCAGACATGGAAAGCATTGCAGCAAGCCAATAATCTTGTTTAGATCAAAACTATTCGTTTGGATATATAAGATCTTGACAGAATCCAACACCATTGATAGGCCATCCATGGAGAAACTCTTCATTGAGCATAGAACATAATATTAGTACAAAATTTGTACTCCAAGATGACATATAACTTATGCACAGAAATATAAAATGCAGCTTATGGTTACAAGTGTAGATGATAATGTAAATTACCTGAAGAACTGTGGAGCCAAACACCATATTGAAATAAGCACAGAGATCATGTATTACACCTAAGGTCTCCAGTTTAGGCGCAAAGAGGACGGTTATTTGCAACGGTCAATAACTAGAATCAAGGATCAACCTTTGAAGTGAAGGGGCATCTTGGATATTGAGCTGCCTTCCGTCAAAACAAATTCCAATTCTTACATGGTTAGGCGAATTTATTTGGAGACAACCGATTCTAACTGTGAAAACAAGCACCAAGCACTCCAGGGCAGGGCAACTGGAGTGGATGATGATGTGCAATGATGCCTCCGATATAGAAATGGGAGTCGAAGGTTTAGTACCAGATTGTCTGGTAGGTCGCACAGCGCAAGGGTGGCGGTGTGGAGACAGGAGGAAAACTGCGAGATGGATATCAGTGCTGAGGGCACAGGTAGATGGCGTTCGGTATCTGGTAGGTGATTTCCAGGGGAATAGTAGAACTCAAGCAGTTGTAGTTCTGTGAATTCAGGGGATTTCAGCCAGGCGTCCACCATGCAGGGCATGGTATGCTTGCTCAGGTAGCATGACGGGATATAGTGGCTTTGAATGGAGCCCTAGTGAGAGGAGATGATGGCTCTGGGTATTTCAAATCATTGAAAAGGGATAGCTGACAATAGTCGAGATTAAGGGGCACGGCGTGCCATAGAGGGCGCCACCAAATTGAGAGGACTTGGGTGCGGCAGCAATCCTTGGTGGGGAGAAGCGAGATGATCTCCCCACGGACGGCGTCCGGGAGATCACTGATGCGGTCCACCCAAGATTCTACAGGTTCCTGGGATCCGGTGGGGGCGGGGTCGCCGCTTCTCCCCACGCTGCCGGGCGGGATCTACAATAGGCGTCGCCGCTGGCCGAAGCCTCATCTTCTTGGCACTGGGGTCAGCCGACTCCATTTTCCTCGAGGGTGTCGCTTCGCGCTCACGGATTTGAGAAGAGTAACGAATGACGAGCCTAGTTGTAGTGCGAGTGAAGAAGAAGGGGAGCTGGGATTTTTCTATAGTAGTGAGGAAGAAGGGGAGCTGGGGTTTTCTGTAGGAGTGAGGTGTGGAATTTCAGAGTACGAGTGGAGCGAGCTGACGTGAGGTGGGTGGGAGTGAGGAGGAAGAAGAACACCCAGGTTTTTTGGGGAGGCAGTGTGTTGGGTGTGGGTAGCGCCTCTCATTCAGTAAATATATGGACTTTTGAATTGATTTTACTATTTACTAGGGTGGATGGGCTATTTTGTCTTGGGCCCAGAGAAACAATTACTACTAGTATAGTGGAGACACTCTACAGCTACCCAGAAAAACAATCACTACTAGTACAGTGGATACAATACCGCTTCTGGCTCCTCCTAGGTCATCGAAACGTCTCCCTCTACTGAATGTCGTTATACTTTTGTTCACCGACATGCGGGCCATGCAGCGCGCGGGTCCAAATGCCATCCACCAAATTAGAAGGCAATATGCAGGCGGAGAGTCACCTCGGTCGTAGCGCGGCAATAACAAGCCGTCGTATCACAAAACCCCACCTCCCTGCAGTCCAAGTTTAACGGATGAAGCAACATCATTTCACTCTTCGCTGAATCCCCTTCTCCCTCACCATCTTCAAGAAAGGCAACACTCGCATCTGCCACTATTCTTCTCTCCCAACGAAGGGAAGGTAAGTGGATCCATGATGTTGGTATATTTTCGTTCAGAGAAAAAAAAGAACTTTTGCAAAGCAGTAACCGATCATCACTCTCTTTTTTGTTTCATTTTCATTGCGATTGTGTTTTCCTTTCAGTGGTCTCCTAGTATTCATCAGTTTCATGATGGACCAAGGAGAACCAGGCAAAGATCTGCCGATATTGGAGAAGACGCGGGAGGTTGATCCCCACGAGACAGAGAGCTCCAAGAAGATGGAGGCAGCCACCGAGCCGACCCCGGATACGCTCACGGCCACTACTGAGATGGTCAACGCCCCATTTGAGGATTTCGATGCCATGCTATATATAGTGGTTTAAATAACTTGTGTTTCCTATACTGCAAAGTAATTTAGAATTTGTTTCTATTTCAATTAGAGCCCTGATGCAGACAAGGATTGTGTGGTTCTACATGTCACTCGCTATGAGGCGGATGACCTGAATATACGCACTGGGAAAACAGAGTTTTTAGGCTGTTGGGTCCTGGAAGCCATTTGCGCTTATACCAATGAAGAGTTGTATTCCAGCCTCACTATTGTCAGGCATGTTGTCCAGGGTGTACTAAAGCACAAGAAGTTCAAAGCTACTCCTTCGTTTGTGAGCCATACTGTTCTTGTCAAGCTTACGCAGGAAGATGACGTGGCATGCCTCCACAAACAAGTTTATGAGTGGCAAGGCCACAAGGTTTTCTTCATGAAGGTTCACAGGATTGAGATGCTGCCGGACGTCCTCGATGATGTTCATGGCAAGGTCCGTCTTGTGTCCAGCCCAAGTTAGATCGAGGCATAAAATACTTGCCCCAGCTAGTGTTTAATAGTAGTTTGGATTCTATCTAATTATCTGAACCTTCCCTGTTATCGAGCCCTCTGGGGCTAGTACTCTGTTTGAATCTGTCTATGGGAACTGCTACTACTTTTGTGTGCCCGTTAATCATCATAATTGTTGCCGAAACAGATGCATCCTCACTAGTTTTATCATACGAGCGGTGTGTGTTTTGATGAAATAGAGTACTCGTTTGAGAACTGTGCGCCAACGTATACATAAGTACTTGTAAACACTGTTGGTGCTACCCCACTTGTAAGCAGTTGTGCAAAACATGGCACATTGTCTCAGCTCGCTTCAACACTAGGCTATCGACCAGCTAACAATCATCAATCTGCTGTCTGACATATAAGCAACTATGTATCTTGTTACAGTGGTTCATGCAGTTAACTGAGGCCACAATGTAAATTCCAAATGTTCACACGCTAGTCCAGCGTTCATGTGGAACACTCACATTAAATTTGGCTTCATAAAAAACTTGAAAAGCATAAGTTAAGCAATATTATACATCTCAATGATTCATAGAACATAACAAATATATACTAGTTCATAGAAAAAGATAAAGTTGTGAGAAGGTTTACAAATCAGGAAAAAAACAAGCAAGGCTTCTCTAAGCAAAGGGCCTCCCGGCAGGCTTAAATTTCCTGGAGTTCACTCTGGTTTTTTCTTGTTGCCACCATCTAGGGTTAGGTTCTCTCATTCCAGAATAACCAATTATAATTGTGTTCTCAGCTGGAATGCTGAACTGAACCGTGTAGTGTACTGACCAGCTGAAATTCTTGTGCATTCCACTAAATTTAAGCACCGCTATTTGCAGAAATAAGCAGACCACAATGCCTCTTGTCCATGCACCTGTCCAAAAAACCACCGTGCAGTCGTGCCAGCTAGTCCTCGGTCCATGGATGAACTGGTAGAAAGTGCATTCCGGACTAGGATGCAGTTGTTTTCGCTCGTCCCTACACTCCAATCAGGAAGTAAAATGTATGAATCAACTTCTTTCATATTGTGTTGGTCATTCTACCTAGTAACTACCAATGTAGGAATACCTGGAAGACGGGTGGTTAGACGATGCCAATGAGGGATAGCCATCTCATTTTGCGCAGTTCTACTAAAACTGAGGTGTGTGCTTTTGATTGCGTGGATAGAAACGATACGGAGACAAACATCCCAAAACGATATGGAGACACACATCCCTGTTTGCGCAAATACGAAATACAGTTATTTAAACAGTCATAGATATTTGCAGTGGCATATGATTAACAGCAGCATCTATTGTGTTATAATTGGCACTAGATTGACAGTATGAAAGTGTCCTTAAGTAAGTAGCATCATGTCACATCAACACTGCCACTAGATTAACATGCAGAACAATAGCATTAGTATTACTGTCATGAGAGTAGCACATGGTCAGTAAATGTGCAATCAAATTTGTGCAGTTCCACTGGGATGAAGCAATGTTAGCGGTGTGAGATTTAAGTGTAACTGCAAAAACACAATTCATGGGAAATAAAGCAAGACGGAAGCACTTCATAAAATGGTGGTGGCATTGCTTCAATTTATCAACGGCACTAGAACATTATTTATTAGTGACATTAGGTGGCATTGCTTAATGCTTCATGTGATTTTACATTCACGGTAGCGATATGGGCGTAGGGACAGCAGGGGCATAAAGTAGTGAGGCAGATGTGGTTGCCGAGAGCGGCAAACACTCAGGCAGCATGTCTACATTTGTCCCATTTTTTATCTCCTCAGCGACATTTCCCTATGTGAGCACAGGAAATCTAGACCTGCTCATTCTCATTTGCGTTATCCCCAACACCCGTCACTTTCTTTCCTTTTTCAACCAAGAGATAGGTCCACTTCCCCCCACCCTTCGCCATGCACCATGCTTTCTTTGTCTTTTCAACCAAGAGACCGGATGGGTAGCCAGTATCTACTAGTTTCCCACGTTTCCTCTTAGAACCAAGTCCTAGATTCATGCTACAGCTTTCCCACTTTCTTCCCTGTTTGAACCAACTCTTAGAGTCGACTGTATGAACTAGCTTTACCTCTAATAATAGTAAAAGTCTAGGTGGCTTTGGAACAACAGACGAAAGTAGAAAAAGATCCACTCGAAGCCAAGTGGGGAGCTGGGGCAGTAGATCAAGGCAGGTTTCGAAGGAATATATACCTGAGGGTCGTCGGCATGTGGCGAAGACAGCGTCAGGAGGCCGCATCTTGGCCACAATACCGCAGGGAGGAAGAAGGGCTCGGAGGCCCTCCGGAGCCGGTGCTCTCTCGGAGAGAACGGCACGGCCGCCGATCGGGACGCGCAGGCAGCCGTTGGTCTCCTCCCTCGCTGCCGACGACAGCGTGAATGATGCACCTACACCCCTCCCCCGGTCGAGGTTGTCCATCCGGATTCGTGACCAGCCGTGAGCTAAGAGAGAGTGTGGCCACCTATGTCTTGCTTAGATCTGGAGAGCATGAGAGAGTGAACGAGAGGAACCCTAGTAAAGCAAGCGCTAAGGCTCCTGCTTATATATATAGTGGAGTGATTTTGTTGTACCAGCTTCAAAAAATGCGCTCCTGCGTGTACCCCTGAGTGGGTGTGAGAGAACTAGTGCGTGCATGCACCGCTTCTCTTCATGAGAGTACAATATACTATGCCCAAAGAACGTTCATCACAAGAGTAATAGTATAAATGTGTGACGTGTGAGGTAAATAAAATGTGCGCGACGTCTTTTGTTTTTTAGAAGTTCTGAGGGTAGGGTGTGAAGAGCACATATGTGTGTGACGTCTACCTGCAGATAGACGGTGGGTGCGAGAGGACTCGGGAGGTTGCGTGTGCATGAGAGAGAGGGGGCACGTATCAATGCAATGCATGTGTCCATAAATCATTATCCGACAAACATTCGCCACATGCCTTTTCCTGACGAACACCGTAAGAACGGTTAGATCGGCATCCGACAGTGTCAGTTTTGCCATGTCATTTAACAGAACAGCCACTCCTCCTACAGACAAATCTTCCACGTGAGTGTTAACAACTGCCGTATGCTCCATCCATTCCAAAATGTAGTGCATATAGCTTTATTGAAAATTCAAACCTCGCAAACTTTTACCGAGTTTTTGTGTACCAAATTGCACATGTAGAATACCCTGTATATATCACTTCATTCTTCTTCGAGAGGTAACTATAAACATGGGGGAGGAGTCTACAAAGAAAGACCATCGTATCACCTGCAGCAATTTCAACCATCCTTTGGTGTGGAGGAATATCATAGGAACTCTATATGATATGATTTTTATAGGATTTTTTCCTTTAGAGCCAATTGGTTCATAGGAATAGATTCATATACTCCACATTTCAAAGGAAATAAACATGATATCATTTCTATAGCTTTAGAGCCACTTCGCTCATATGAATGGATTCCTATACTCCCATAATTTCAAAGGAAATAAACATTAGCGTATATTCAATAGAAAAGTTCCTATGATATGAACCAAATTACATCTCTTTTCTAATCCCTCCTCATAGGAATTGAGATACATGGTCATCTCTAGATTCAATAGAAAAGTTCCTATGATGTCAACCAAATGACATCTCTTTTCCAATCCCTACTCATAGGAATTGAGATACTCCATGTCATCTCTTTCCCTACAACTTCCATGTATACATCTTCTATTCCTAAATAGCTAGTACAACCCACTAGTAGCTTTTTTCCAAGACATGCAACTATGGCACAAGAACTATATAGTGTGCGAATAACTTGAAAGATGGTCGCTGGATGAAGCTAATCCGACAGTGCAGAGATGGCAAATCCGAGCACTACTGGCCGTTGGATATCATCAACATTCCACCAGATCTGCCACATGTACAATTTAGAAGACTCCATGGTTGAACTTAAGCATAATGCACAAACCTCAAAACACAAGCACTTCTCCTTTGTTCTAGAATCTTCCGTATCATAATTGATTTTTTTTCTAAATGAATTGCCATTATTTGTTTTTTACTTTATGCTTTACAATGCACAACCCCATGAATCTTAACATTTTTTATAAAACTAATTGATTTTGAATGAGATGAACTATAAGAACTAAACGAACATCTACATCATGCATATATGACTCAAAGCTTTACATGCTATAGTGTGTATTTATTCATAATTTGGTTTCAAAATCTCATGCGTTCAATGCATGTGTACCTTACTAGTTTTGAGTAGACTAGCAAATTTCACGCGGCCTTGGGTATATCAAAATGCAGGGCCCATGCATCATTGCCTTTCGGTCGAACATACGTCCACAATGTTTTGTATGTACTATATCTCCACTGGTCCTCGAACCCAAAATACTGCCTCGTTCCCCTAAAACCAAGAGGCCCACACATATTTAAGGCGTCGACTCGAACTCAGTCTCTCTCCCGTTTACTACGACATGGCCCTGCATGCCCTAGTAGTACTCCTACAAACACTACCGCCGCACGCATCATCGGTTTTCTTCAAGAGGACGAGGGAGAAGCCGATTTGTAGTGGAGGCGCTTTCAAAAAAAAGATCTGTAGTGGAGACCCCTACCCTAGGGTGCCCTAGGTAGCTGCCGCACGCATCATTGGTTTTCTCTTTTCTTTATGCTCTTGCGTCCTAGAGTGAAATGATGGTTGCTTCGTCCGTCTAGCTTAATGCGGGAAAGGTGGGGCTTTGTGATTTGACCCCTCATCGCTCATTTTCTACTACTGTGGCGCTACGACCGGGGTGCCTCCAATTCCAACCGCTGCTCCGAACTGTAATTTGGTGCATCACACGTGGAACAAGACGGTGGATGAGCCACATGTCGGCCAAAGGGTTCCTGTTAAGTGTGTCGCCATTTCGTGTGAGGATGACCCTGCTTAAGTCGCTACGCCAACACGACAGGTGCAGCCTACCACTTGGTTTTGCTCCTTGGTGAATCCCGACTATATTGATCTAAAAAGATACGTACTGAACTACCCTCTCCGTCTCCTTTTTTAGACGTCTCGGTTTATAGGGCGTGCACGTAGTTCTAGGTCATCCATTTGACTAACTAAATCTGAGTTACTATGTCACAAAAAGTATATCATTGGATTATTAAGCGGATGTAGTTTATAAACATGTACTGTTCATCACATATATAGCTAGTTAAATTCTCAACCTAGAATGACGTGCATGCCATGTAGTAAACCGATACTGAGGAAGTATAGTATTAAAAATGAGGTGATTTTACCGAGCGATCAGCGGGGGAGCATGGCTTGTCATGCGGTCCCACGTGTCATGATGTACCAAGGCGATTCACGTGTCCCTCTTGAGGAAGAAGCAATACTACATGGTTTGAGATGATGGCGAACCAAAGTGTGAAATAATGGTTGCTTCGTCCGTCTGGGAAGGTGCGGCATTGTGATTTGACGTCTCATTGCTCATTACTACTACTACTGGGGTGGTACGACTGGTGTGTGTCCCCCTGTTCTTCTGCATTGTTATTTGGTGCTTGACATGTCGACCCGATTGCTATATGTCCCACATGTCAGCGACAGGAAGTACAGAATTCATGAAAGCAAGCATCGACGGAGGAGTACAAGACACGGCTTGGGTTTTTGCTGCTTCACGCGATCAATCGATACAAACCCGGACTAAAAAAGGCGAGGGCGGGTCTTTTCCCGCGCGGCAGGCAGGGGACTTTGGCATAGTCTGTTCGAGGCAAGGAGGCAGGAAGGGAAACAAGAAAATAAAGGTTGTGCGACTTAGTTTTGGGAAAATCTTATTTTACGGTGTACGTACCCACTAGGGTTTATAGGGCTCATCTTAAAAACATTCGTTTTTCTGTTTTATAAGTCTCAATTCTACTACTAGTAGTAGTACCATCACATGTTGGATTTCGAGGTGCATTAGATCACCCGATGCAAGCTGTGTCAAGAGAAAACTCACTAATGCATGTAGAAGTTCATGGAAATTTAGTGGTCGTTCATGCATTCGTTCTAATTAATGCTTCGGTAAACATAACTTCTTGAGAAAAACAAGCGTACTAATTACTTGTGCAAACTAGGAGTGCGAAATTAATTCGACCACTCACCGTCTACCTTGGTTAGAGAGATTTTGAAATTGAGCCATAAGCTGGAAAGGAGGGAGTAGTAACTTTTGTCTCGATTACTATTTGTGGCCTTGTATAGATGCAAAATGTATTTTTTTTATAGTGGCCTTGTATAAGTAAATGGAGGGAGTACTAAAGAACATATATATTCCAAACAATATGATAATGTCTCTAACCAAGGTAGTAGGGACGAGGAGTAAATGGAGGGAGTAGTAAAAATTTCTCCTCGTCCTGTGAGCCACAGCGCGCGTGGGCGAGGGAGCGGGCGTAAGGCGTAGTAAGCAAGCTTCACCTCATCCTGTGAGCCACCGCGCCCATGGGCGGGGGAGATGGCATACTAAGCAAGCTTCTCCTCATTCTGCGAGTTGACGAGACACATAAAAATACTCCAGAGTATAGAGCCTTGCCTCTAAGGTAGGCCCCACATGGTTTGCCTCTTTTTTAGCATAACGCGTCATGTCGCAATTTGTTTGTTCACCCGTGGTAGACGATCCTCCCTCCACCAAGTGGATAACCAGTACACGTGTCAAAATACCATGTGGGCTGCCTTTTCGTACAGAAATGAGCTCCACTGTGTACCCGCGCGGGTGTGGTTGGGAAAGAGACGGGAGTACGTGCGTCGTGCATGCACCTCTTCTCTTCGTGCACGTCCCCCACCTACGTGGGTGTGTGTGAGAGATAAAAACCTAGAAAAATGGCTTGTGCGGAATTACTACTCTTTGTAAGCCATTGTAAGAGTGGACAAAATGGTGAAGGAGGAGATAGGGGAGCGGCGGAGGTGTGCGATTCTTGGCTGGCGTTTGGCCTCGCTTAAATAGGAGATTAAATAGACGGCAGATGGGAGGAGCTCTGCCAGCGTTGCGTTTAATGCCGGCCCGGTCATGAACAAACGTGTGTCTAGAGTGGGTTTCTCGGCTTCCACACAGGCGGGTTTCATGGAGGCATTTGAATGCGGCAAGGAGGCATGTTCAGTCGGGCGTGCAGCGAGTGGCGCCCTCGACTCTGACCTAGGACACTGCGTCGTTCTTCCACTGACGTGTGGGCTCTTTGGGTACATGGCCTGCATGTCAGTGACCCAACGCAGGCAGCGCACAGCATAGGAACCTTTGGTGGGCCAGGGCGGTCAGAAGCGGGCATTTCATAAACCGATGATTGTTCATTGAGTGTGACGTCATCCTTTTCATGTAGATAAGCCTACTATGTTGATAGCCCGTTCGGTACGTTGTGATTCATAAAGACCGCTGTAAACATCAATGTTCTGCTTATCACAGATAAGATTGGATTATACCCGTAACAATCCATGTCCTTAACAAAAGGGTGCATGCACATATAGGTTGAGCATGTGTCTTGTGTCATGTCTTGTGTGCATGCAGGCGTGCGAGTGTTGCGTGTGTGCAAGGGTACGTTTCAGTGTTGCATGCATGTGTGCGTACGTGTGTGTGTTCGTGAGTGCATGTGTATGTGTCAGTGTTGCACGGGTGCATGTGTTCGTTATGTGTATGTGTCAATGTTACACGCCTGCATGCGTGCGTGTCTTGCATGCGTGCATGTGTACGTGCGGGGTGAGGCTACATGTCAGTCGACTGACTTTTTCATCTCTGGTCATTAGATTTTCCAGCCGTTGGATACAAAATCAAGGGCCTGCAGTTTATCATCAAACTCCACCCCCCTGAGCTGCCAGCCACCACCGGCCGAACTGCCGGCCACCGCCGCCCGCGGCCGGCCTATGCCGCGACACCACCCCGCCTGCCCCGAAACCACTCCCCACTGCCGGTCCGCCGCCGCACCGGCCATCCCTCTAGCCCCCCTCCCCCCCCCCCACGCCGAGCTTTTTCTCTGGGGATCCCCACCCCACCGCCCAATCAACGCCCCCACCGCCGGCGACTGCCAACCAGAGGTCTCACGACTTCGAGTACCCACCGACGACTAATTTATTACCATTTCTATCCTTCTTATACGCGTTGACGGGTGGGCCCTATGGTAATGTGCGCTGCTGAATGTGGACCGTTTGACTGGTCAATTGATCGTGTCATCAACAAATTACGAAGATGTATGGTGATAGAGTGAGCCAGTATGGTCACCCTAAAATGTATTTTATTAACATAGTACAGACTCAAACTACCATTTCTTTCTTTCATATACGGGCTGACAGGTGGGCCCCACGATTATGCGCCCTGATGGTGCAACACTAGTTGCGCCACGTGGAACGTTTGAATGGTCAATTGATTGTGTCATCAACAAAATACAGAGTTGTACGGGTGAGCCAATGACCGTATAATCATGACATGTATTTTTTAACACAGTACAGACGCAAGGGCTCATATATACGCGCAAGCACTCACTGCTATAAGCGCACACACGCACACCCTACCCCTATGAGCACCTTCGAGAGAGTGAGCCAGCATATGATCTTGAGATTTTACGAAGTCACCATAGGTGCCTCGTAGTCGAGTGGAACGTCTCCTCCCACTGAACACACATCGCCGGAAAATACTAAAATTAACCCAGGATAAATGCGAGCACCAGGACTTTTACTCTGGTGGGCTCGAGAAACCACTGTCCTCCTAACCATCCAACCACATGTTGGTTAGCATGACATAATGTATGTGCTGACCATGATGAGCATATTCTGAAGTCCAGTGACCATATCGTGCTTTCGCTTCAAATACAATGACCGTAAGTGTCATCAACAAAATACGGAGCACACATCAAATGCAAAGTCCGTCAGTGTCATCAAGAAAATACGGAGACATATTGTGAGCTAGATACCGTATGATCACCATGAGAATGTATACGATGACCGTAATGAGCATATTCTAAACTCTAGTGACCGTATAGTGCTTTAGCTTGAAATACAGTTACCGGCATGCGTGAATGTGTCGTGGGCATGCATACTTTTAGTGGGCCAAGAGATAGTTTGTGTGCGTATGTGAAAGTGGTGTAGAAAGAAGGGATGTCCGGTGGAGACAAGGAGAGATATGCCCTTTGTTTCTCTTTCCCATGACTAATATTTTAGGAGAATATATAAACATTCACAATGCAGAACAAATATTTTTGGATGCACCATGCAATTAACTTTCATGCATAACATTGTACTATTGTATATGCTTATTTTCTTAGTGGCCGATTGCGTGTGTGGTGTGGTGGGCACATCATTTCTAGTTGTGGTGGGTCAACATGAGGAATCATGGGTCGGTTCCATCCTACGCCACATAGGTTGGATCGAGACGCGTTATACGAAGACCCATGTGGAGGACTCAGTGTACCAGAGTCGCGGAGGACTCTATCCCCACTGGTGATAAGCCGACTATATATGATTTGTAACCCTAGGCCCCCAGTATGTTATAGAAGCTTGGGGGCTAGTTCGCCGATAGTATACACACACGCACAATGCCTGGTATTCACATGTACTTCGTACACGCCCCTATCACTAATATACAGTACCAGGAGTAGGCTTTTACCTCAGCTGCAAGGGTCCGAACTAGGGTAAAAATTTGCCTCGTATTACCATCCAGCCTAACAGTCAGGGATATCCTACCGAATGACATGATGGAATCATATTTGCCAACTACTAAGAGAGAGGTGTGTTCGGGGGGGATGTGCGCGAGAGGCCTAAAGATAATGTGCGTGCAGGAGACACATAGGCACACACACACACACACACACACACACACACACACACACACACACACACATATATATATGTGCATATGGAGGGCTAGTAGAGACCGTGCGTGTGTGTATATGCATGTGAGACAAATTGTCACATCCTAGTTAGCCATGCATTAGAGTGTTGCATCATGTCTACTTTTTCATCAGAAACTTGAAATGGGGATGACAGAACCCCCAGTCCCCTCTGAAACCAACTAGGGTTTACTAAAAAACTTTTCAATGAACCTGAAATGCCCTTCTAAAATGCCCATCATTTTTGTCTTGGTTCAGAACCTCTGCCAAAAGTGGTGCACATTTTCCTAGGCCATCTTAGGGTTTTTGAATTAAATCATAAATATTTGAATTTGGGCATTTAAAATTATATAAAATATTTAAATGCTCAAATATCTCCAAACTAAAATGTTTCATGTTGGAAATAATCCAACTATGGACCAGGAGTAATTTGGTGATTTTAGGAGTTGCCTAAGTATTTTATTTAATTCAACAAAGTTGCAGAAGTATTAAAAAAGAACAGAAACAGAAAGAAAAAGGGAAAACTTACCTGGCGCCACCACAGGCCCACCAGCCAGCCCACCTGGCCGGCCCAGCCCGGCCACCGCTCCAGCGAGCTGCTTGGCTTGCCAGGCAGGCAGCCAAGGTGCTCGGCGGCGGCACCGCAGCTCGCCACGCAGCTGCACACCGCCCTGCCTGCCCCTCTCGCCGCCCTGATGGCCTGGACAAGCTCCACGTCGCGCCCCGACCCTCCTGGACACCTCCATTCGCCCCCGGTTCCTCTCCCTCGCGCTCCCACGCCATGGCCGACGCCACCGTCGCCGCACCGCCGCCGTAGCCGTGCTCCCCGTCGTCTCCACGCCGCGCCACCCTGTCCAGAAGCTCCGCCGTCCTCTACTTCATCGAGCTAGCCGAGCCCCGTGTGCTCGTGCGGCCCGAGACCAGCTCACCGTCGCCGGAGATCCCCTTCAACGCCGTCGCCGCCTCAGCTCGTCCCCGACCTCGCCGGTGGCCTCTACGGGAGCGCTGTGAGCCTAGCTACTCCTCCAACCCTCTCTCTCTCATTCCTGAGCCGTGTAGCCACCGCACGAGGATCACACGCCCGCACCGCCGCGGATCTCGTTGCCGACGTGCTTCTGGCCACACTCCGGCCACAAGATGGTGTCCATCTTACTCACCGAGTCCCGCAGCACCTAGCTAGCCACTCCACGAGCCTCACCGACCCCTCTAGCGCCAAGTTCATCTTCGACCGAACCCCGGTGGCCGCCAAAGTCGTCGCCGGCGCCAACTCCGGCCACCCCGACCCCAACGGACTCCGCCAAGAGCTGCGGTTTGTCCTCAGCTCCACTCCGGTGGTCTCCGCGGCCCATTTGGTGGCCGAAATGGCCAAAACCACTCCCGCCGCCGCGTCGGGCTCGCCGGCGGCTAAACGCCGGCGTCGCTGGCTTTGACTTTGACCACGGGTGGGCCCTGGTTGACTCCCCTGAGCCAATGACAGGTGGGGCCCAGCCCTGTTAATTAAACAGGATTAGTTTTAATTAAATTTTAATTAAAATAATCACCCTGACATGCGGGACCCACTGTCAGGTTTGACCCAGACCTGTTCCGTTGACCTGCTGACGTCACACTGACGTCAGGCTGACGCAGTAATTGATTTTCTGGATTTAATTTAAATCAGGAAATTCCAGAATATAATTTAAACTTCAAAAATTCATAACTTTTATTCTGTAACTCCAAATCAGACAAATTATATATGAAAAATGATCAGAAAAATCCAATCTATCCATCTGTACTATTTTCATGCATGATCAAATAAGTTAAATTGATGTTTCAAGCAGAACAAGGAAAAGCACTTTAAAAGGCCATGTTTGAGTTTGAAATTTGAATCTTTGATTCAAATTTGTTCAAAACCTTCTGGGTTTAGTTGCATTAGCCCAACACACTCATATTGCCATGTTTCATGCATGCATCATATTGTTGCACATTGTTTGGTGATGGTTGTGTATCGGTGTTCTTTGCGGCAGGTTCTGCCTCCGAGGAGTACCGTGATTACCCTAACGAAGAACCGTATCAGTGCATCGAACCATCAGGCAAGCAACCAACCATTTGATCATATCGATACAATCCCATGTTCTCGCTCCTGCTCTCTTTTACTGCATTAATACAACGCGTTTCAAACTGCTGTGTGCTACGGTAGTTGAACCCATTTCCTCTGCATGACCTGTCATTGCCACAGTAACTAGATGAAACCCACTAGCATGTGTAGGAGTTGATTGAGCCATATGTATGTGTTGTTCCTACCTTGCTATGCCTGCTATGCTTAGAGTCGTGTCAGGTTTGGTTCATCTGGGTGATGGGCTAGAGTGAAATGTTTATGTCGGTAATGAGAGTGGTGTGGTGAACACGATTTGGTAAAGGTATCGATGAGAGGCCATGTAGGAGTACATGGTGGGTTGTTTCATTGAAGCCGACCTTAAGCACTGAGATCTGTATGTGTGATTTAAGATACAGATACTACCATGCATTGGGCCCTGAAATATGACCCCGCTCGACTTCTTATTCACCCTAGCTCTCTGTCCAGGAGTTGCAAGTAGTTTCTGGTGTTTGTAGCCTACTGGAGGCCGTGGACAGTGCTGACCGTAGGGGTGGGCTGTGATGCGGTAGGTACGTGGCACGGTGTACCGAATACCCGTTAGGTATCTCGGGAACCCTGTTCACATCGTTCGGGGCCGTATGGGAAACCTCGGCCGGACTCCCTGCGGATGGAACCTGAATAGGCGATAAACCTGGACTAGAGGCTTAAGTGTTTAGGTAGGTCGTGGTCTACACCCACGTCGGCTTTCGCTTGAAGTCTGCCGAGCACATGTCGTGTGCAGACGCTAAGTGGTGGAAACATGTATGAAGAAGTACACCCCTGCAGGGTTAACATGATCTATTCGAATAGCCGCGTCCGCGGTAAAGGACTACTTGGTTGCCTATACAGTTCATAGACAAGTAAATGGAAACTACTAAAAGCCTCAAGATAAGTGTGAGTGCCGAGGATGGCTCTTCCGTAGGAAGACGGAGGTGGATCCTCGGTAGTGTATTGAAGTGGTGAGTAGTGGACTCGTGTGCGCAAAACCATTTCAAGTTGAAGTATCGTAGGATAGCCTAGCCAAGAGTCAAAGCTGGCTTGCTGCAATAACTCCACCAACCCTTCTTGATACTATGCATGTATGTAGGATCTGATGTAAGTCTTGCTGAGTACCTTTGTACTCATGTTGCTATAATTTACATTTTTACAGAAGACGCTGCAACCCCTTCTGATGGGTTCTATGTAGACGTTGACATCAACGAGTAGGCTAAAGACCCGGGTGGTGACCCTGAGCTTGTGAAGGACCACGTAGTATAGCTAGGCTTTCCAAGCCTCTTTTATTTTACTAGTTGTCTGTACTCAGACAATGTACCTCCGCTGCTGGTTTGTATGACTGTATGACTTGAATGCTGGGTCGTGTGACCCGTATCTTTGTGTATGCTATGTATGGCTCCCTGAGCCTTAAATAAAGTACTTGTGTCATAGAGTCATGTTGTGATGCTTCGTTGTATTTGCACATATCGAGCATATTGTGTGTATGATTGAAATGCTTGGTATGTGTAGGATCTGACTATCTAGTTGTTTATCTTTAGTAGCCTCTCTTACCGGGAAATGTCTCCTAGTGTTACCGCTGAGCCACGGTAGCTTGCTACTGCTCTGGAACACTTAGGTTGGCCGGCATGTGTCCTTCTTCGTTCCTGTGTCTGTCCCTTCGGGGAAATGTCACGCTTTGAGTACCGGAGTCCTGTTAGCCCGCTACAGCCCGGTTTACCGGAGTCCTGCTAGCCCCGTGCTACAGCCCGGACCCACTTGCTGATGACCGACACGTTCGAAGCTGGGTCATGGATGCCTGTCCCTGTAAGTCTGTGCCACTTTGGGTTTACGACTAGTCATGTCAGCCCGGGCTCTTTATCATATGGATGCTAGCGACACTATCATATACGTGAGCCAAAAGGCGCAAACGGTCCCGGGCAGAGGTAAGGCGACACCCGTGGGGATACCGTGCGTGAGGCCGCAAAGTGATATGAGGTGTTACCGGCTAGATCGATGTGACATCGAGTCGGGGTCCTGACAGCGTTGGCATCAGAGCCGGACTGCCTGTAGGTTCTCCAAGCCAAACTGGTCGATGTTGAGTCTAGAAATTCTTTAGTTATATGTAGGGGAATTGTTTGTGGGTTGGAACGTAAGGCTCTTTTTACTCCTCTATCTTATGACATTCTGATCTGAGTCAGTCCATTCTTCCACCGGGGGTTAAGGAATTAGGATCTGTTCTCTCTATCAGGATCACGAGTTACTAATCAGTAGTACCTTATAAGTTTGATGGATATAAGCCTAGTTCAGTTCTACTACCACATTATGTTGTTAGAATGGTTTCAGAACTTTGATATGATGATGTTGAGTGTGTACGAAATCCTTTGTCAAATGTCTCAAAATCCTTCTTGAGCATTTACAGCTGTTATGCTGCCGAAATTTTGCTAGGAATTCTAATGCCTTTGCATTATGATTGTGCTTTCAGATGGCCACTCGCGACCTCAATCAAGTGGTTCGCCTGACTCGATGCCTAGATGTACCCGGCCATACTGCCAAGTTGGTCAGGGTAATGACTGAGGCTGGATACCGCTGGTATCCTGAGTACACGGTCGAAGAGCAATTCCGAGACTTTAATCAAAGCCAGTATCTCTGCACTGTCAGGATATTTCCATCTTATCCTGGATCCACCGAGCCTCTTCACTGCTCCTATGGACTCGGGGTTACCATTGAGATGGCTGTGCAGGACGCCGCCTACTCTATGATGACCATTATGCGAGTCAGATCTGGTCTATTTCGGGACTCTGATTTCCGGTATATGCCAGGATCACTTCCGGGAGCACAAGGGTATCTCCAAGCTATCTATGCTGACTCCACTCAGGAGGATTCACGGACTCGCACCACTGCTGAGATGCTCGAGGATAAAGACCGTGAAAATCGGGCCTTGAGGTTAGAGCTCTTCAATACCCGTGCTGACCACTGGGCCACTTTGACTCGGTTCGCACCGGCGGTGCAAGCTGGATATTCAGATATGCGCGATCTCTATCCTGTGAGATCTGCTCTGCCAGACGTGATGGTTTGGCGTGATGTAGGAGGCATCACCCCACCTCGCGGTCCCCGCAGGCCACCGTCTGTTGGTCCAAGACCTCATCCTAGCCCCTATGGTCCACAAGCTCCGCGAGATCGTCTGTTTCCGGATGATCATGTTGAGCTTCCAGGCTATGGAGGTGACTTCTACGAGGACTACTACGGATCGGTCTGAGTTAGTGGTAGTGTCACTAGTTCGCACTAGCTGTGTCGTCTATCGTCCCGCGTGACTCGTGGGATATGACCTAGTTTGTACTCTTTCCGGAGGTGTAGAAAAATAATGTATAGGAGCTTGGGATGCCTCCGATGAGATGTAATCCTTTTCTCACCGTAATAGTACTTTGTTTGGTCTTGTACTAAACCCTGTATGGTGTGTATGACGATGGAATAAAAGAAGCAGTTTCTGTTTTTACCATGTCATACGGATGATCATCTTGCATTTCGAGTTATTCCTTACATTCTGTATCCTATGTCGGAATTTTATCATTCTGACTAAATCATTGTCTTGTTTACCTAGGATGGTCAACACGCGCGCTAACCCTGCTTCTCAAGAGCAGGCCGAAGGCAGTGAAGGCAGGAATGAAAATCTGCCTCATCCTCCTTCCCTAGCCGAGGTTATGATGGAAGCTGAGAGAAACAAGCGGGAGACCAACCGTTTGTTGGAGCGTATTGAACAGAATACAGCACACCATCAGAGGATTAACGTGGTGTCACTCAGTGATTTTATCAAATTACATCCACCCACGTTCCACCACTCCGTCGAGCCTCTCGACGCTGATGACTGGCTTCGCAGTATCTCTCACAAACTGCGTTCCGCGCTGGTAGCGGAGGCTGACAAGGTCACCTTTGCTGCATATCATCTTGAAGGCCCCGCCAGTCTATGGTGGGAGAATTATGGAGCTATGCGCCCGGCGGGCCATGTCACTACTTGGGCTGAGTTCAGCGAGGCTTTCCGTGAACATCACATTCCGGAGGGTCTCATGGACCGTAAACGTGAAGAATTTTGCAGTTTCACCCAAGGCCGACTTTCTGTGGATGCTTACAGCAGGGAGTTTGGTAATCTCGCACGATATGCAACCGAGGAAGTTTCTACTGACGCCAAGAAGCAAGCAAGGTTCCGTAAGGGCCTTAGTCCTGAGCTTCGCCGCGACCTCCGTCTGCATGAGTGCACATCTTTTCAGAAACTTGTCAACAAAGCCATCAGTGCTGAAACTGGTCAGACTGACTATGACGCAACACGCAAGCATGGCCGTGACATGGGTTCCTCATCCGGTGCTGGTCCTCAGAAGCGCCGCGTGTGGGTACCCAACACCGCCCTGCCACCCAGGTTCACACCGAGGCCATCCTTCCAGGCGCCTCGCCCTGTTCAACAGTCTGTACCGGCCAAGCCCTATGGGGGTCCAACTAACAATGCTCCTCCACGTACCAGTTCCGTGACCTGTTTCAAGTGTGGGGAATCTGGCCACTATATGCGTGAGTGTCCCCAGACCAACCCCAACCAGTCTGCTAAAGCTGTTGGCCGTGGCAAGCCGACAGGAAAATATTCCATGCCAAACCGGTCACCGCTTCACGTGGCCATGTCAACTGTATCTCTGCCGAAGAAGCTCAAGAGGATCCCAACGTCGTTCTCGGTACGCTTCTTGTTAATTGCCACCCGGCATCTGTTCTTTTCGATACAGGAGCCTCTCATTCTTTTATATCTGAAAATTATGCTCGTTTGCATAACGTCGCATTCGGTGATATGCCAACCTCTATGGTAGTTCAAACTCCGGGATCCAAATGGCAAACTTCTAGAGTAAGCCATGGAAATGAAATCCAAGTCGACAGACTTGTTTTTCTCGCATCCTTGATAGCCCTTAAATCTTCAGATATTAATATCATTCTGGGTATGGACTGGATGTCAGCTCATCATGCCCAAATTGATTGCTTCTCTAGGACTGTTCAACTCACCCATCCTTCGAGGAAGATAGTCAATGTCTTGCCCCGAGTAGCCAAGCGACAATTATATTCTCTTAACGCCAGCCCTTTGCCAGACCTTGAGGACATTCCGGTAGTCCGTGACTTCCCGGATGTCTTCCCAGGAGAATTGCCAGGTGTTCCACCTGACAGGGATGTTGAGTTCGTAATAGACCTCATCCCCGGAACCGTTCCGATTGCTAGAAGACCTTATAAGATGGCACCCCTAGAACTAGCCGAGCTTAAGAAACAACTCGATGAGTCCTTGAAAAAGGGTTTCATCCGACCTAGCTCATCTCCGTGGGCTTGCCCCGTCCTATTCGTCAAGAAGAAGGATGGTACGGACCGGATGGTTGTAGATTACCGACCTGTCAATTTGGTCACAATTAAGAACAAATATCCGCTTCCCAGGATCAACGACCTGTATGATCAGCTCGCTGGATCCTCAGTCTTCTCCAAAATGGATTTGAGGTTGGGCTACCATCAAATCAAAATCAGAAACGGGGACATCCCTAAAATGGCCTTTGTTACTCGTTATGGCCAATACGAGTACACTGTCTTGTCCTTCGGTTTAGCCAACGCTCCAGCCACCTTTTCTTGGTTAATGAACTCAATCTTCATGGAGTATTTGGATAAATTCGTCGTAGTTTACCTCGATGATATACTCATCTACTCCAAGAACGAGGAAGAACATGCCGAACATTTAAGGCTAGTGTTGAAGAAACTTCGAGAGCATCGCCTTTATGCCAAATTTTCTAAATGTGAATTCTGGTTGTCAGAAGTGACCTATCTGGGTCATGTAATATCTGGTAAAGGTATTGCTGTTAACCCTGAGCGAGTTCAAGCCGTCCTTAATTGGACTCCACCTGAATCGGTCAAGCAAGTTCGGAGTTTTCTAGGCTTGGCGAGCTATTGTCGTCGCTTTGTCGAAAACTTCTCCAAAGTTGCTAAACCTCTAACCGAACTCCTCAAGAAAGATAAGAAGTTCGAATGGACTCCACAATGTGAGCACAGCTTTCAGGAACTGAAAAGACGCCTGACTTCTGCTCCCGTACTGGTACCACCAGACTTCTCTAAGGACTTTGTTATCTACTGCGACGCCTCGCGACAAGGACTAGGTTGCATCCTTATGCAAGATCGACATGTAATTGCCTACGCTTCACGGCAATTGCACCCACATGAGGAGAATTATCCTACTCATGATCTAGAGCTTGCAGCTGTAGTCTATGCACTTAAAACCTGGCGACATTACCTCCTCGGTAATCGTTGCGAAATATTCACTGATCACCAAAGTCTGAAGTACATCTTCACCCAACCGGATTTGAATCTCAGGCAAAGACGTTGGGTTGAGTTGATCACAAACTTCGTTAGGAATAACCTACACCCCAGGGAAAGCCAACGTCATGGCTGATGCGCTAAGTCGTAAATCTTATTGTAACAACCTGATGTTACAACAAAGTCAACCGCTTCTCCATGAGGAATTTCGGAAGCTTAATCTTCACATTGTACCCCAAGGTTTTCTTTCCACCTTGGTAGCAAAACCTACTCTTACGGATCAAATCATCGCTGCCCAAAAGCGAGATAAGGGAATATCTAAAATCAAAGAGAACATTGCTAGCGGAGGTGCTAGTTGTTTCTCCACAAATGATCATGGTGTTGTGTACTTTGAGAACCGTCTAGTGGTTCCCAAGAACCAGCATCTACGGCAGTTGATCCTTAAGGAGGCTCATGAATCTCCTCTCACCATTCATCCCGGTAGTACTAAGATGTATCAGGACCTACGCCAGAGGTTCTGGTGGACTAGGATGAAGAGAGAAATTGCTCAGTATATTGCTAATTGCGACGTCTGTCGTCGTGTAAAAGCAGAGCATCAACGGCCTGCTGGCACCCTTCAACCCCTAGCTATTCCTGAATGGAAATGGGATAAAATTGGTATGGATTTCATTACCGGTTTTCCCAGGACCAAGAGAGGGAATAATGCTATTTTCGTCGTGGTCGATCGTCTTTCCAAAGTAGCCCATTTCCTACCTGTTCGTGAGAGTATAACCGCTAGCCAGCTGGCAGATTTATACATCTCCCGAATAGTGTCCCTCCATGGTGTTCCTTTGGAAATCAACTCGGATCGAGGAAGTCTTTTCACCTCTCGATTTTGGGAAAGTTTCCAAAATGCTATGGGGACTCGTCTCTCCTTTAGCACCGCTTTCCACCCTCAGTCAAGTGGTCAAGTGGAACGCGTCAACCAAATTCTAGAAGACATGCTTCGAGCCTCTGTTATCTCATTCGGAATGGACTGGGAGAAGTGCCTTCCATTTGCCGAATTCGCTTACAACAACAGCTATCAATCTAGCTTGGGTAAAGCCCCTTTTGAAGTTCTCTATGGACGACGGTGTCGAACACCCCTTAACTGGTCAGAGACCGGGGAAAGACAATTCTTTGGCCCGGATATGATTCAGGAAGCAGAAGAACAAGTTCGTATCGTTCGTGAAAAGTTGAAAACAGCCCAATCTCGTCAAAAGAGTCAATATGACCGAAAACATAAGGCTATGACTTTCGAGGTTGACGAGAAGGCTTATCTTCGGGTCACCCCTCTGAAGGGAACCCATCGTTTCGGTATCAAAGGCAAATTGGCTCCTCGTTACATTGGACCTTTTCGCATTCTCGCCAAACGAGGAGAAGTTGCCTACCAGTTGGAACTACCTCCGCATCTCTCCAGAGTCCACGATGTCTTCCACGTTTCTCAACTCAGGCGTTGCTTCTCGGATCCTATCCGTGAAGTGGACCACGAAACGCTTGATCTCCAAGATAATCTTACATATCGAGAGTACCCCATTCGTATCCTCGATCAGGCCGAACGTACCACCCGACGTCATAATATCAAGTTTCTCAAAGTTCAATGGTCGCACCATTCTGAGGATGAAGCAACTTGGGAAAGGGAGGATCGTCTTCGACTCGAGTATCCCGCCTTCTTCCCGAAGGAACCCAAATCTCGGGACGAGATTCTTTTGAGTGGGGGTGAGTTGTCACATCCTAGTTAGCCATGCATTAGAGTGTTGCATCATGTCTACTTTTCATCAGAAACTTGAAATGGGGATGACAGAACCCCCAGTCCCCTCTGAAACCAACTAGGGTTTACTAAAAAACTTTTCAATGAACCTGAAATGCCCTTCTAAAATGCCCATCATTTTTGTCTTGGTTCAGAACCTCTGCCAAAAGTGGTGCACATTTTCCTAGGCCATCTTAGGGTTTTTGAATTAAATCATAAATATTTGAATTTGGGCATTTAAAATTATATAAAATATTTAAATGCTCAAATATCTCCAAACTAAAATGTTTCATGTTGGAAATAATCCAACTATGGACCAGGAGTAATTTGGTGATTTTAGGAGTTGCCTAAGTATTGTATTTAATTCAACAAAGTTGCAGAAGTATTAAAAAAGAACAGAAACAGAAAGAAAAAGGGAAAACTTACCTGGCGCCACCACAGGCCCACCAGCCAGCCCACCTGGCCGGCCCAGCCCGGCCACCGCTCCAGCGAGCTGCTTGGCTTGCCAGGCAGGCAGCCAAGGTGCTCGGCGGCGGCACCGCAGCTCGCCACGCAGCTGCACGCCGCCCTGCCTCCCCCTCTCGCCGCCCTGATGGCCTGGACGAGCTCCACGTCGCGCCCCGACCCTCCTGGACACCTCCATTCGCCCCCAGTTCCTCTCCCTCGCGCTCCCACGCCATGGCCGACGCCACCGTCGCCGCACCGCCTTAGCCGTGCTCCCCGTCGTCTCCACGCCGCGCCACCCTGTCCAGAAGCTCCGCCGTCCTCTACTTCATCGAGCTAGCCGAGCCCCGTGTGCTCGTGCGGCCCGAGACCACCGCACCGACCTTCAACGCCGTCGCCGCCTCACCGTCGCCGGAGATCCCCTTCAACGCCGTCGCCGCCTCAGCTCGTCCCCGACCTCGCCGGTGGCCTCTACAGGAGCGCTGTGAGCCTAGCTACTCCTCCGACCCTCTCTCTCTCATTCCTGAGCCGTGTAGCCACCACACGAGGATCACACGCCCGCACCGCCGCGGATCTCGTCGCCGACGTGCTTCCGGCCACACCCCGGCCACAAGATGGTGTCCATCTTACTCACCGAGTCCCGCAGCACCTAGCTAGCCACTCCACGAGCCTCACCGACCCCTCTAGCGCCAAGTTCATCTTCGACCGAACCCCGGTGGCCGCCAAAGTCGTCGCCGGCGCCAACTCCGGCCACCCCGACCCCAACGGACTCCGCCAAGAGCTGCGGTTTGTCCTCAACTCCACTCCGGTGGTCTCCGCGGCCCATTTGGTGGCCGAAATGGCCAAAACCACTCCCGCCGCCGCGTCGGGCTCGCCGGCGGCTAAACGCCGGTGTCGCTGGCTTTGACTTTGACCATGGGTGGGCCCTGGTTGACTCCCCTGAGCCAATGACAGGTGGGGCCCAGCCCTGTTAATTAAACAGGATTAGTTTTAATTAAATTTTAATTAAAATAATCACCCTGACATGCGGGACCCACTGTCAGGTTTGACCCAGACCTGTTCCGTTGACCTGCTGACGTCACACTGACGTCAGGCTGACACAGTAATTGATTTTCTGGATTTAATTTAAATCAGGAAATTCTAGAATATAATTTAAACTTCAAAAATTCATAACTTTTATTCTATAACTCCAAATCAGACAAATTATATATGAAAAATGATCAGAAAAATCCAATCTATCCATCTGTACTATTTTCATGCATGATCAAATAAGTTAAGTTGATGTTTCAAGCAGAACAAGGAAAAGCACTTTAAAAGGCCATGTTTGAGTTTGAAATTTGAATCTTTGATTCAAATTTGTTCAAAACCTTCTGGGTTTAGTTGCATTAGCCCAACACACTCATATTGCCATGTTTCATGCATGCATCATATTGTTGCACATTGTTTGGTGATGGTTGTGTATCGGTGTTCTTTGCGGCAGGTTCTGCCTCCGAGGAGTACCGTGATTACCCTAACGAAGAACCGTATCGGTGCATCGAACCATCAGGCAAGCAACCAACCATTTGATCATATCGATACAATCCCATGTTCTCGCTCCTGCTCTCTTTTACTGCATTAAGACAACGCGTTTCAAACTGGTGTGTGCTACGGTAGTTGAACCCATTTCCTCTGCATGACCTGTCATTGCCACAGTAACTAGATGAAACCCACTAGCATGTGTAGGAGTTGATTGAGCCATATGTATGTGTTGTTCCTACCTTGCTATGCCTGCTATCCTTAGAGTCGTGTCAGGTCTGGTTCATCTGGGTGATGGGCTAGAGTGAAATGTTTATGTCGGTAATGAGAGTGGTGTGGTGAACACGATTTGGTAAAGGTATCGATGAGAGGCCATGTAGGAGTACATGGTGGGTTGTTTCATTGAAGCCGACCTTAAGCACTGAGATCTGTATGTGTGATTTAAGATACAGCTACTACCATGCATTGGGCCCTGAAATATGACCCCGCTCGACTTCTTATTCACCCTAGCTCTCTGTCCAGGAGTTGCAAGTAGTTTCTGGTGTTTGTAGCCTACTGGAGGCCGTGGACAGCGCTGACCGTAGGGGTGGGCTGTGATGCGGTAGGTACGTGGCACGGTGTACCGAATACCCGTTAGGTATCTCGGGAACCCTGTTCACATCGTTCGGGGCCGTATGGGAAACCTCGGCCGGACTCCCTGCGGATGGAACCTGAATAGGCGATAAACCTGGACTAGAGGCTTAAGTGTTTAGGTAGGTCGTGGTCTACACCCACGTCGGCTTTCGCTTGAAGTCTGCCGAGCACATGTCGTGTGCAGACGCTAAGTGGTGGAAACATGTATGAAGAAGTACACCCCTGCAGGGTTAACATGATCTATTCGAATAGCCGCGTCCGCGGTAAAGGACTACTTGGTTGCCTATACAGTTCATAGACAAGTAAATGGAAACTACTAAAAGCCTCAAGATAAGTGTGAGTGCCGAGGATGGCTCTTCCGTAGGAAGACGGAGGTGGATCCTCGGTAGTGTATTGAAGTGGTGAGTAGTGGACTCGTGTGCGCAAAACCATTTCAAGTTGAAGTATCGTAGGATAGCCTAGCCAAGAGTCAAAGCTGGCTTGCTGCAATAACTCCACCAACCCTTCTTGATACTATGCATGTATGTAGGATCTGATGTAAGTCTTGCTGAGTACCTTTGTACTCATGTTGCTATAATTTACATTTTTACAGAAGACGCTGCAACCCCTTCTGATGGGTTCTATGTAGACGTTGACATCAACGAGTAGGCTAAAGACCCGGGTGGTGACCCTGAGCTTGTGAAGGACCACGTAGTATAGCTAGGCTTTCCATGCCTCTTTTATTTTACTGGTTGTCTGTACTCAGACAATGTACCTCCGCTGCTGGTTTGTATGACTGTATGACTTGAATGTTGGGTCGTGTGACCCGTATCTTTGTGTATGCTATGTATGGCTCCCTGAGCCTTAAATAAAGTACTTGTGTCGTAGAGTCATGTTGTGATGCTTCGTTGTATTTGCACATATCGAGCATATTGTGTGTATGATTGAAATGCTTGGTATGTGTAGGATCTGACTATCTAGTTGTTTATCTTTAGTAGCCTCTCTTACCGGGAAATGTCTCCTAGTGTTACCGCTGAGCCATGGTAGCTTGCTACTGCTCTGGAACACTTAGGCTGGCCGGCATGTGTCCTTCTTCGTTCCTGTGTCTGTCCCTTCGGGGAAATGTCACGCTTTGAGTACCGGAGTCCTGTTAGCCCGCTATAGCCCGGTTTACCGGAGTCCTGCTAGCCCCGTGCTACAGCCCGGACCCACTTGCTGATGACCGACACGTTCGAAGCTGGGTCATGGATGCCTGTCCCTGTAAGTCTGTGCCACTTTGGGTTTACGACTAGTCATGTCAGCCCGGGCTCTTTATCATATGGATGCTAGCGACACTATCATATACGTGAGCCAAAAGGCGCAAACGGTCCCGGGCAGAGGTAAGGCGACACCCGTGGGGATACCGTGCGTGAGGCCGCAAAGTGATATGAGGTGTTACCGGCTAGATCGATGTGACATCGAGTCGGGGTCCTGACACAAATAGTGTTTTCCAACTGAGATTAGTGAAAAGAGTGGTACATAGTAGTCAGAGAGAGAGAGAGAGATACAGAGAGAGCATTTGCGTGAGACTCCCCGACACCCAGAGAGAGATTGTGAGCATGTGTGATAGAGAAATGTTGATGCATATAAAGTGTGTGCACTTATGCGGTAGATAGAGAGGTATATAGCACGTTTTTGAGAACGGGCCGAGGCATAGTGCATCTACGTGTAAAAGGCGGTTCTATTCATTAAATTAAAATATAAATGGCATTATTATTTTTGGATGAGATCATGAATTTTGCAAATTTCGTATAGACGAAAATCGGTCTATCAGACACCCATACTCTATTGAATTATAGCATGTGCATGTGTTTATTTCATATTATCGATCCATAGAGTGGGAGCGGTTTGAAATACAGGCAATGAATGCTTTTGCAATTCATATATAAACATTAATTAGTGCAATCCATGTTGTTAGTGTGAATCGCTTTATACATTTGTCACTTGCATGGGTACATTCCAAATTGCTAGCTACAAAATAGAATACATGTCGAATTCAACATAAAGAGGGTTTCGAAGGTTCGAATTCATAGGAAGTGCATTCATCTATTTGAACCCGGGATAATGGCATTTGTAAATCAGATGTAAAAGGGGGCATAAATCTTTGTTGTGCGTTTGAACATGCTATATATATTCATACGCATGTCTAACTTTTTTTGCAACCAAGGAGATTATATCTGGAACCATGCATGAACTGAGGTAAGTTTCATATTTTTTTAATATATACTCGTGTACAATGTATATTCAAATGTACCACCTGCATTCCAAACTAATCGTAGGTTTAGGATTTTCAAGAGTAAAGATTTGTGAAGTTTGACAAATCCTGAATGTTCAATTCAAGAGAACCGAAAATGTTAATGCTTCTGCTCCCAAATATTGAACGAAGCGCCAAATAGGCCTCTGGTCACCTGAAACCGCACGAGACTAATGTTTGGTGGTAGGAAATTACTGTCCCGACTCTGGCCTGTGTATCCTATCGGCCCGATGTCCAAAGGTCTAAACCGGGGTAGGTTTGTAACTTCACCAAGATGCCAGTCTCAACCGCCTCCAAGAGGCATTCATACGCCGTGGGCGCCTAAACAACCATGCGCTCGGCCGAAATCTATATCGCCCACATTTGGGACACCTGAGATTACTCTCCTACCCCCAACCCGTAATATCTCCGAAATTTTAGATGGGGGCAAAGTTTTTAACTTTCCCCAAATTTCAAACAAGCGCGTCCCAAACCGAAACATTGTTCCCCCTTAAGTTCCCCGCCTCCCTCCGTTTCCCCATTCATACTTCATGGGCACCAAAACGCCCTCTCCACCAGCCGTGAAACCCCAGCCTCCTCCGCCCTCCACCCCATAGCGCCCAATCCACCGCGCCCTCCTCCATCACGCCGGAGCCGGTACCCCGACGTAGTTGTCCAACGCAACCGCAACCGCAACACCCTCAAGGACTTAGCAGCTGTAGCCGAGGTAGAGCTGCCTCCAAGACGCCGACGCTGATGTGCGTCGTACCAGAACTACACCGACGACGTCGTCCTGAGCCTCACTGCTGCCGCTCCACTGTCGCAACCATCCATCGCACCAGAGTTGTTCCCTCTACGCCGTCGTTCGCTGCCTCGGATATACTTCCCTGCCGCCGACAGGCGGCCACCGCACCACACTCAACAACTTGGCCATGGGTTCGTCCAAGGCTGCACCGTCCTCCACAACTTCTCGTTTCAAGCGAACCACAAGAAGATCGTTGGAAAAATAGAAGGAGAACATAGCACTGCCAGCAGAAAGAAGTACTCCTCTTCCCTTCTTCATGCAAACCTTACGTCTCTTCTCACACCGTGTTCATCCCACGAAAGAAACTAGTTGAGCGCTTCTTGTTGCATCTTCTTTGTGATACTAAAAGCACAAGGTTTCCTTCCTTTACTATTTACCTTTGCTAGAGGTTAGTAGCCCGCCTGGATTTCAATTCAGGGTCAGTCGGACCGCAATTAAAAGAAGCAGCACCCACTTAGGCGCGCGGAGCACCTAGTCCGCCTATTCGCCGGGGAAGTGGCGCATCGGTGTCTATCATAGGGGTGTGGGGCGCAGGAGCTGCTTGCGCCCAATCTGGAGGTTGGTGGGGCTTGAATGGATGGCCAGGGGCGGTTCCAAGAATGGCAGTGCGGTGAGGTCGAGGGGAGGGCACAGGTAGGGGACTGGGCCGATGGTCGCTGCGGTTTAGAGGAAGATCGTCAACACTGACTGGCTGGAGGTAGATGAAGGCGATCTGCCCGTTCTTTGTACATCGGACGGTGCAGACAAAATGGACTGAACTATTTGTTTTCAGTCGAATGTTACTTAAATAGAATCCTGTAGTAATTTAGTGTGCCATGCATGTTGTAGAGCTATCATTTGTCTCCCGTCATTTATTTCTCACCGACCTGCTATCTGCTACCTTTACACTATACTAATTGTGCACACACTTCACCCATACTCACACTATTGTTTTTTTATGCATGGGTATTTCAGACTGACGAAGTGTTGATAATGCTGAAAAGAAAATACAGAAGTCGCTCCAGTGTAATTCGAAGATAGGCACTAAGTTTTTCAGCGCTCTAAAGGATGCAGTGTCAGCAGTTGGAGACAGTAAACGTAGCTCTGTAGTTGATGATCTCAATTTCCACACACAACCATCCTAGGTGCTTGCTTTAACTTCGCGCTATCAAATGTGGTTGCATGTTGCATATGGTGTCTAGCTTGTATTGCTTCCAATTTGGTTAAATTGCATTTGCTTACTTTACACATTATACCTTCGATAATGACATGCCTTCCTGTTTTTGTTACATACTACATATGTCTATTAACCATGTTCGTACATCAAAGTAATGCTCTTTTGTATCCCTCGTCAATCACTTATGATGAGACAGTCACCCGAGTGGGTTACTATGAGACGCCATACTCATTTAAAGAGTGCAGTGTCATCCTCCCCACATGATTCTCAAGAAACAACAAGGCTAAATGAAGATATTCAACATAGCTCTCTAGTTAATGACCGCAATTCCCCCACACCACCATCACAGGTGCTTGCTCTAACTTCATGGTGTGATATGTGGTTGCATGTTGCATACAGTGTCTAGCTTGTAATGCTTCTAATTACGGTAAATTGCATCTTCTTAGTTTACACATTATACCTGTGAATATGACATGCCTTCCAATTTTTGGTACACACTACATCTATGTGTTAACCTTGTTCTTACATGAAACTACCTCTCTTCTGTATCCTGCATCAATCACTTACGATGAGTCACCTTTATTCGTTGCATATTGCATATTATTTCTAGCCTGTTGCCATGTATTGCTTCTAATTTGTCAAATACATTTGTTAGGGCACCCTTTTAATTTGCAGAGTGATATTGGTTTCATCTTTCATATGGTTTCTAGCTTGAATTGATTCTAACAAGTTCAAGCACCTTGTCCTTAGTTTACACTTTATACATCATACATGTCAATATGTCACGCCGTCCTGTTTTCATACATATTCCATCCTTCTATCATGCGGCTGCCTTACGCGAAAGTAGTGTTCGTCAGTATCATGCATCAATGAGTTCTGAAGAGCAAATTTTATTCCTTTTTCTTGTGGGTTTGACTTGACAAGGCAAAATCAAGAAAGAGGAAGGAAAAGAGTAAGGAAGGCGATGATGGTGGTCCTCTGTAGCAACGTAAATGGAGCATATGTACCAATTCTCCTTGTACTGATAGTGCATTACAAGGTCCAAGTCTCTGCTCCCCTACTCCACCATCCAAGGTGCTTGCTCTAACTTGGCAATGTGATATCCGGTTGCATGTTGCATATGGTGTCTAGCTTGTATTGCTCCTAATTAGTGTAAACTGCATCTGCTTAGCTTACACATGATACGTGTGAATATGACACGCTTTCCTGTTTTTGGTACATACTATATCTGTCTATCACACCATGTTCTTACATGAAACTACTCTTCTTTTGTATCCTGCATCAGTCACTTATGATGGAACACCTTAAAGTTGGCAGTGTGATATTGGTTTGCGTCTTGAATATGATTTATAGCATGTATTGCTTCTAGTTTGATGAACGCCACCTATGACGAGACAATTTTAACTTGGTAGAGTGATATTGATTGCACCTTTCATATGGTGTCTAGTTTGCAGTGCTTCTAATTTGTTGAAGTGCCTTCTGCTTACTTACCACATCATAGGTGTGAATATGTCAAGCCGTACATTTTTTCGTACATATTCCATCCTCGTATCATGACTTTGCCTTTCATCAAAGTAGTGTTCGTCAGTATCATGCATCAATGAGTTCTGAAGAACAAATTTTATTCCTTTTTCTTGTGGGTTTGACTTGACAAGGCAAAATCAAGAAAGAGGAAGGAAGGCGATGATGGTGGTCCTCTGCAGCAACGTAAATGGAGCATCTGTACTGATTCTCCTTGTACTGATAGTGCATTACAAGGTCCAAGTCACCGCTCCCCTACTCCACCATCCAAGGTGCTTGCTCTAACTTGGCAGTGTGATATCTGGTTGCATGTTGCACATGGTGTCTAGCATTTATTACTCCTAATTAGTGTAAATTGCATCTGCTTAGCTTACACGTGATATGTGTGAATATGACATGCTTTCCTATTTTTGGTATATACTATATCTGTCTATCACACCATGTTCTTACATGAAACTACTCTTCGTGTGTATCCTGCATCAGTCACTTATGATGGAACACCTTTAAGTTGGTAGTGTGATATTGGTTTGTGTCTTGAATATGATTTCTAGCATGTATTGCTTCTAGTTTCATGAACGCCACCTATGACGAGACAGTTTTAACTTGGCAGAGTGATATTGATTGCACCTTTCATATGGTGTCTAGTTTGCAGTGCTTCTAAATTGTTGAAGTGCCTTCTGCTTAGTGACCACATCATAGGTGTGAATATGTCAAGCCATCCATTTTTTCGTACATATTCCATCCTCGTATCATGACTTTGCCTTTAATCAGAGTAGTGTTCGTCAGTATCATGCATGAATGCGTTCAGAAGAGCAAATTATATTCCTTTTTCTTGTCGGTTTGACCTCACAATGCAAAATCAATAAAGCTGAAGGAAATTGGCAAGACATTGGATGATGGTGGTCCTTTCGAGCAACTGAAACGGAGGTTATCTATAGATTCTACTCCGCCATCCTCCCAACAAGATTCGCAAGACAACGCAAGACTAGACAGTCGACGTAGCTGTGTACATGATGAGCACATCTCCCTACTCCACCATCACAGGTGCTTGCTCTAACTTGGCACTATTATATGTGGTTGCATCTTGCATATGATGTCTAGCTTGTATTGCTTCTAACTTTGTTGAATTGCATCTTCTTACTTTACACATAATGCATGTGAATATGACATGTGTTCCTATTTCTAGAACATACGTGTACATGATGAGCACATCTCCCCTACTCCACCATCACAGGTGCTTGCTCTAACTTGGCACTATTATATGTGGTTACATGTTGTGTATGATGTCTAGCTTGCATTGCTTCTAACTTTGTTAAATTGCATCTGCTTACTTTACACATAATGCATGTGAATATGACACGTGTTCCTGTTTCTAGAACATACGTGTAGATGATGAGCACATCTCCCTTGCTCCACCATCACAGGTGCTTGCTCTAACTTGGAAATGTTATATGTGGTTGCATTTTCTATATGATGTCTAGTTTACAACTTATGTTGAATTGTGTTGAATTGCATCTGCGTAGCTTACAACTTATACCTGCAACGATCACTTACCCATAAGACACATTTAACTTGGGACTGTGATGTAGGTTGCATCTTGCATTGTCTTCTAGCTTGTACTGCTTCTAATTTCTTGACATGGCACTTACGACGAGACACTTTTTACCCGATAGAGTGATATTGGTTGCATGTTCATATGGTGCCTAGCTTTCATTTCTTCTAATTTTGTTGAAATGCCTTCCGCTTACTGTTTTTTCATACATATTCCATCCTCCTATCGTACATGTGAATATGAAACGCTGTATTTTTTTGTATATATTCCATCCTCCTATCATGCGCTTGCCTTACTTCAAAGTAGTGTTCGTTTGTATCATGCATCAACCAGTTATGCAGAGCTAATTTTATTCATCTTCTTGTGGTTTTGACTTCATAAGGCAATATCAGAAAATAGGAAGGAAAAGAGTAAGTTAGGGGATGTCGGTGGTCCTCTGCACCGACGCAAACAGAGACTCTCTAGATTTTCCACCGCTATTGCTAAGGAAGTTGAAGTCCCAAGTCTACATGATGAGTTCATCTCTCGTACACCACCATCGCAGGTGCTTGCTCTAAGTTGACAGTGTGATAATTGGTTTCATGTTGCATACGTTGTCTAGCATGTATTTCTTCTATTCTGATTAAATTGCACCTGTTGAGTTTATACGTTATACATGTGCATATGACATGGCGTTCTGTGTCTAGAATACACTGCATCTATCTATCATACCATGTTCTTACATCAAAGTACTGCTGTTGTGTATCCCGCATCAGTCACTCATGATTGGACGCTTTTAACATGGCAGTTTGATAGTGGTTGCATCTTGCATTGATTTCTACGTTGTACTGCTTCTAATTTTTCGAATTGCCACTTATGACAAGACACTTTTAACTTGGCAGAGTAATATTGGTTGCATCTTTCATATGGTGTCTAGCTTGCATTACTTCTATTTTCTTGAAAATCCTTCTGCTTAGTTTACACATCGTAGCTGTGAATATGTCATGTCGTCCTATTTTTCTTACATATTCCATCCTCATACGGTTGTCTTACATCAAAGTATTGCTTGTCTGTATCATGCATCAATGAGTTCTGAAGAGCGATTTTATTCTTTTGTGTTGTGGGTACGGCTTCACATGGCAAAGTCAAAAAAGAGCAAGGAAAATAATATAGTAGGGAGTGGTGTTACTCGTCGGGAGAAACGGAAAAGGATCTGCCGTCCAGATTCTGCTGGTACTTATAGTGCAGTAGAAGGTCCAAGTCCACCGGCTAAATCTACAAACACAGTATCACCTGCTCCACCAGCTGCAGCATCCGCTTCAACTGTACCAGCATCTCAACGAGTTACTCGTTCGTTTGCTCCGGAACTGGCCAGTTCCCAAGCTGCCTTCACACCTAACACTACTTCCGAAGCACTGCTGACACAACATGACTTGGCAAGATCAGATGAACCTCATGAGCATCAACACCAAGACGGTACCTGACCGAGTCAAGTTGCAGTTGCATGCTCCTTTATATGTACTCTCACAGTTTGATGTACACTAACACTTTCCATATTCGTTGTTGAACTAGCACCACGACGCAAGCGGAAACAGACATCAGGGATAATGCTTGACAGATTAACAAAATCTAAAGGAGGAAGAATGGAGATCCATTTTGAGGCAGGTTTAAAAAGGCCACGTGATGCTACAGAGTCAGCCAAGTTAGTATCAGAGGCAGCCGTTGCCGTTAGGTGTCATGCACGTATCCTCCCAATGTGGATCCAGTACAGGAATGAGAAAGACAATACCCAGTTTAACACCTTCCTTGACCATTTATCCGTAAGTAATGTTATTCATCGCAATTAGTAATATTGTCTTGCTCTGTCCCATACTTTCTAGCTTCCTCCTAATAAGACTCACATTCTTTTTTCAACAGATGAGGTTCAAGTTGGATCCGAAAGATGATGCAACTAAACAAGCATGCACTCATGTTTTTCAGTCTGCTCTGCGACAGTATCGGTACCACCTTAGAAAATCTCACTTTGAAGGCAAGGCTAACAATGAAATCGCCCAAACATCTCCAGTGGAATATATTACAGATGAAGACTGGACAACCCTCGTTAAACACTGGTCTGATCCAAAGTATCAGGTAGGCTATATGTATTTGATCAGACCACATATTGAACTTGTATTTATGTATGTGCCTTACAAGTGTATCTTCTTCTAGGCTAACTGTTTGAAGAACAAGACCAACCGTTCTAAAGTGAAATTCCAACAGACAACAGGATCTCGTAGCTATATTGCACACTGCGAGGCTCTTGTAAATAGCTGCTACTTCTTTTTTTCTGTGCCATATTATCGTATCTATATTGACTTGTTCCAAATACAGAGGAAAGCCTGTGCGGACCAAAAAGAACCTGAACGAATGCAGTGCAAATCTTCAAGGATTGCCACACCAGCAAGATGAAGGGCATGAGCACACCAGTTCAAGCCGCTGTTGTAAGTCCTTACTCCTCCTGCCTTTGAACTGATTGGTACTGTGATGTGTTCATTTAACTACTTGGTTTGCAGCCAATGTCAGTTACTCTGTTCACTTTTATACACAGTTGTCTTAACGTATCATTTCACCTTACATGGTTTAAAAGAGATGAAGGATATTCTTTTGGTCTTGATCTGTATTCTAGTTGTTATGTTCACGTGCGCACACAATGATAAAATAGCCTGTTTGTTTTATATCTGTTTGCCCATGATATGAATGATGTCATACTATGTTCATCCTACTTTAAACCATGTCTCTTTATCCTTAGATGTCAACGAATGTGAGGAAATAGACAATACAGTAGGCATGCTACATGGACATATGTTCCGAAAGTGATTTTATTATGTAGTTGGCACTACAATACATGCTAATGTATTACAGTAGTTCACCAAAATAAGTTATGTATAAACGTGTAACCTACTTTGTTTGTTTTTGTCTCATTAGTAACTTATCTGGTACACTAATCTACAAGTTCAAACTTTCAGGAAGCTATGGAAAAAATGATTGAACAGCCACAACCACCTGAAGGTGACGAGGCTACCACAGGCACAATGTCACCTCTTGCTGCAGTGCGTCAGTATCTCTCCACTAACAGTGCAAAAAGCACCTTCCTGCGTAATTCTGGGTTGGTTGTCAAGGTAACCTCGTCCAAATCGCCTACTGAACAAAATCTTCCTGCTAGACAGAGTGATATATTTGTGCTCCAGACACAAGTCCAATCCCTAATGGACGTCGTTTTGGAAACAAGAATAGTGGTTGACAAATGTCGTCAAGATATGAATGGTTTTGAAACCAGACTATCAGACATTCGCTTCGTTGTTCAAGAGCAATGGCGGAAAAAAGGTGAAGATCGTGCTGCTCCATCAAATTCTACAGCCTGAAACATTAGCACTCAGGTCAAATGATTTGTGCTTCTATACATCTGATGGCGCTTTTATCTGCAAGGACTGTAAACTTTATGCCAAGAGGCCTTTTGTTGTATGTTGGAATTTATTTTGTTGTGATACAACATTTATGATGCTGTCAAAGGCTGCAATAATTACAATGCTATTTTTATATAGTGTAGGTTTATCTTAGTAATGTATTCGGCTGAAAGCTTCGTAGGATCCCAACATGCCAACATTCGTCGGGCCCATTCCAATTGGGCTAAAACGATTATGGGCCAAAATTTTCATGTAGCCCACTAAAAATATCTGGGCCTAAATCAGCATAAGATTTCATATTTTTCTGGTAGGCATGTGCCCATATTGGACCTTTAACAGGCCTAAACATAATTTGGGCCCTCGGTAACAATAGGCTTTTTACAGGTGTAAATATCTCGAGCCCATAAAAACATGGGCCTTTAAAAGACCGAAAGATAGATTGGGCCCTGATTGTGCCAAATAACCCACTGGTCTTAGCAAGCCGAAATGGTGGCCCATTTACGATGCGGATCTTTCACAGGCCGAAATTCGGACGGGCCGTAAATGCGCTGACCTAATACACGGGCCTTTAACAGGCCGGAAGTTGGGTCGGGCTAGATTATCTTCATTTTTATATGGGTCCTTAATGGGCCCGATGTGATGTTGGGCCACATATGGCCCATGGATTTCGTCCGACGTTAACAGGGCAAAAATCACAACAGGCCGAAAGTGGCCCAAATCTATAGTGGGCCTCTAACAGGCTGAATGTCAGACATGGCCGAATATGACCCAAATCCTTCACGGTCGTTTATGGGCCGAAAGTTTCAATGGCCTGTAAATGGGCCCAAATGAAGCAGGGCCTTTAACAGGCCGAAAATACATCGGGCCGTAATTCGGCCCATATGCTTAGCGTCCTGTTAAGGGGCCAGAAGTGACCATGGGCTGCGATGATGACAAGTTTAGGACAGGCCGTTGACGGGCCAATTTGACACTAGCCGTACGGGCCTTAACTGAGAATGTTGCGCCTTTAGCTGGGCCAGCCCATTATGGTCTACAAAATCTTGTGGGCCTTTAGCTGGGCCGGCCCATTATGGCCCGCAAAATCTCATGGGCCTTTAGCTGGACCGGCCCATTATGATACGCAGAATCTCATGGGCCTTTTGCTGGGGCGTCCCATTATGGACCGCAAAATCTTGTGGCCTTTAGTTGGGCCGGCCCATTTAAACTTTATGGGCCACTTTTGGGCCGGTCCACGTGTCAACATATCATAGGCGCATCTCGCCCATTGGATGAGTGACACCTGTGCCAACGTGGAGCTGACACGTGTGTTTATCAACCAATCAGAATTTTACACGTGGAAAATCCCCATTGGTCCGGGCTGTTAACGGGTTATCGAATCCAAAACCGTACCTGATAGCTTAACGGCGTTCCGTTACGGTGGATGCCACGTGTAGGTCACCCTTGATGAAAGCACTTCTGTGACGCGCGATTTATCGTCATGGAAGTGGACACTTCCATGATGATAATTTTGGTAATGTCATGGAACACTTCTACAACAGCATAGGTATGACTATCTTGATTCTGTCATAAATTTGTCATGGGTGTACATGCATGACAGAAAACATGACCTACTATGACAAACACGTATCATCACGGAAGTGTATTTTTTTGTAGTGATGCTAGGCTCGTCAAGTTTAACCTGAGTATTCTGCATGTGCAAAACTGGCTTGCACCCGTTGTATAAGAGCGTTGAGCTTATCACACCCGATCATCACGTGGTGTCTCAGCACGACGAACTTTTGCAACGGTGCATACTCAGGGAGAACACTTGTACCTTGAAATTTTTAGTGAGAGATCATCTTATAATGCTACTGTCAATCAAAGCAGAATAAGAAGCACAAAGGATAAACATCACATGCAATCAATGTAAGTGATATGATATGGCCATCATCATCTTGTGCCTTTGATCACCATCTCCAAAGCACCGTCATGATCACCATCATCACTAGCACTGCACCTTGATCTCCATCGTAGCATCGTTGTCGTCTCGCCAACTATTGCTTCTACGACTATCGCTACCGCTTAGTGATAAAGTAAAGCAATTACAGGGCGATTGCATTTCATACAATAAAGCGACAACCATATGGCTCCTGCCAGTTGCCGATAACTCCGTTACAAAACATGATCATCTCATACAATAAAATATAGCATCATGCCTAGACCATATCACATCACAACATGCCCCGCAAAAACAAGTTAGACGTCCTCTACTTTGTTGTTGCAAGTTTTACATTGCTGCTATGGGCTGAGCAAGAACCATTCTTACATATGGATCAAAACCACAATGATAGTTCGTGAAGTTAGTGTTGTTTTAACCTTCAACAAGGACCGGGCGTAGTCACACTTGGTTCAACTAAAGTTGGAGAAACTGACACCTGCCAGACACCTGTGTGCAAAGCACGTCAGTAGAACCAGTCTCGTGTAAGCGTACGCGTAATGTCGGTCCGGGCCGCTTCATCCAACAATACCGCCGAACCAAAGTATGACATGCTGGTAAGCAGTATGACTTGTATCACCCACAACTCACTTGTGTTCTACTCGTGCATATAACATCTACGCATAAACCTGGCTCGGGTGCCACTGTTGGGGAACGTAGTAATTTCAAAAAAAAATCCTGCAAACACGCAAGATCATGGTGATGTATAGCAAAGAGAGGGGAGAGTGTCATCTATGCACCCTCATAGACCGTAAGCGGAAGCATTATGACAACGCAGTTGATGTAGTCATACGTCTTCACGATCGACCGATCCTTAGTACCAAACGTACAGCACCTCCGCGTTCAGCACACGTTCAGCTCGGTGATGTCCCGCGAACTCACGATCCAGTAGAGCTTCCGGGAAGAGCTTCGTCAGCATGACGGCGTGGTGACGGTGTTTATGAAGCTACTAACGCAGGTCTTCGCCTAAGCACCGCTACGATATGACCGAGGTGGATTATGGTGGAGGGGGGCACCGCACATGGCTAAGAGATCAATGATCAATTGTTGTGTCTCCAAGGGGTGCCCCCTCCCCGTATATAATGGAGTGGAGGAGGGGCAGGGGGCGGCCTCCTATGGCGCGCCCCATGAGGAGTCTTACTCCCACCGGGGCAGGGGGCGGCCTCCTATGGCGCGCCCCATGAGGAGTCCTACTCCCAGTAGGAGAGGATAAGGAAGGGAGAGAAGGAGAGAAGGAAAGGGCCCCCCCCTCCTTGTACAATTCGGACTAGAGGGGGAGGGGGCACGCGGCTGCCCTGGCCGCCCCTCCTCTTCTCCCACTAGGGCCCATTAGGCCCAATATACTCCCCGGGGGGTTTCGGTAACCCCCCGATACTCCGGTATATGTCTGAAACCTCCCGAAACACTTCTGGTGTCTGAACATAGTCGTCCAATATATCGATCTTTACGTCTCGACCATTTCGAGACTCCTCGTCATGTCCGTGATCATATCAGGGACTCCGAACTACCTTCGGTACATCAAAACACAAAAATCATAATACCGATCGTCACAGAACTTTAAGCGTGGGGACCCTACGGGTTCGAGAACTATGTAGACATGACCGAGATACGTCTCCGGTCAATAACCAATAGCGGAACCTGGATGCTCATATTGGTTCCTACATATTCCACGCAGATCTTTATCGGTCAAACTGCATAACAACGTACGTTGTTCCCTTTGTCATCGGTATGTTACTTGCCCGAGATTCGATCGTGGTATCTCAATACCTAGTTAAATCTCGTTACCGGCAAGTCTCTTTACTCGTTCCGCAATGCATCATCCCGTAACTAACCCATTAGTCACATTGATTGCAAGGCTTGTAGTGATGTGCATTCCCGAGGGGGCCCAGAGAAACCTCTCCGACAATTAGAGTGACAAATCCTATTCTCGATCTATGCCAACTCAACGAACACCATCGGAGACACCTGTAGATCACCTTTATAATCACCTAGTTATGTTGTGACGTTTGGAAGCACACAAAGTGTTCTTCCCTTAATCGGGAGTTGCATAATCTCATAGTCATAGGAACAAGTATAAGTCATGAAGAAAGCAATAGCAGTAAACAAAACGATCAAGTGTTAAGCTAACGGAATGGGTCGTGTCAATCACATCATTCTCCTAATTATGTGATCCCGTTAATCAAATGACAACGCATGTCTATGGCTAGGAAACTCAACCATCTTTGATTAACGAGCTAGTCAAGTAGAGGCATACTAGTGACACTATGTTTGTCTATGTATTCACACATGTATTAAGTTTCCAGTTAATAAAATTCTAGCATGAATAATAAACATTTATCATGATATATGGAAATAAATAATAACTTTATCATTGCCTCTAGGGCATATTTCCTTCAACACCTTTATATAAGTTTTCATAGAGCAGCAAGTTAGAGATTGTTTTTACATCATAATGAGTTATTACATCACTGGGTGAAAGAACCATGGACGAGTTTCAAGTGGATGGACATCCACTTGAAACTAATCCGCGGTTCTTTCACCCAATGATATAATAAATATCATCGTATCATATCATTAACAACTTATCAACATAATACATCATTGTCATATAACACCTCCTCGTGATCATCATTTTCATCAATGATACATCACATAGCAAGTTGGTCACTAGTCATAATCACAACTACTCCTCATCATCAACTCTAACACATTGTACCACATAATAAACATTATACCTCATAGGACCTACTACATTCACTCAGGACCTACTATATTCTCTTAGGTAAAATAGCATAAAATAAGATAGCCCCTGACTCTCCATTATGGAGAATGGAGATATCATGTCTCCAATTCTTGCCTTTCGCACAATGTTGCTTCCAAGAACCTCCTTACGACTGTCCATACATTTTTTCCATTCTTTGATTACCATGTGTTCACCGGTTTTAGAAATCCGATATGGACAGGTGAGATTCGTAGGATGACCTGGCTGTATGTTCATGACATCAAGGCGACCATTCTAATACATCAGATGAGGCACACAATCATTCGGGATTTTCTGTTGAAAAACATAGTAATAACTTCGTAGTTAGCAATGTAGTTCAGTTTTAGAAGTATGCAAAAGATGCACGGATGTCGTAATAGTAAAAAAATCTTACCATGGCATCTCCATGGATGTTATCGTGATTCAACACGTGCACTAGTGGCACATATTGACCATAATGTGGAGGAGTTTTATAATAGATATTGTAATTCTCAAGTTCTGTACAAAATGCGATCAGATGATTTTTCTCCTGATAAGTTAATTCGGAGCCATCGGTGTAGTAGGTTCTGTCTACCATCTTCCGCACATTGTTTGAAGAATGAAAATAAGATGTCAACTATATTGAAATAAACAATATAAATAAGTTAATAACTATGGTTGAGAAACTCAAATAGCGATAGAATTGGAAGTGTATCAACAAGGACCCAAATGTCCATATTGTCTTGGTCGATGTCAGGATCACCAAGATCCATGGTGACAAGCATATCCTGATAAAAACCATACATCTAGCAAAGTTCTTCCCAATTTGTGCAACCAAAATGGGTTACGCTCTGAGAATTGTACAGTCTTGGATGGCATAGGTGACAAGCATAGGTGAATTTTCTTTGTTTCTAAACTTTCATGGTCTTCAAAACCAATCCTCTCCAAGACATAACGTCTTGCATGGCATGGGATAAGCTAGTCGAATTGTAAAAGATGAAAATTACACGTTGAAATAGTTGAAGTCGTGCTTAATTATGAAAAGACACATGTCATCGTTGCGTACTGTTTCAACATCGAAGTTCTCTTGGAGCTTAATGCTGAAGCGCGGATCTTCATCCAGGGGAGGCCTGTCGCACCGACCACGGTCATCGTTGCACCAGTCGCACTCCCCCAGGAGACTTTCGTTGTCGGAGTATGACATTTCCTATGTTCATAATTCAAAGATTAAACTTGTACAATTAAATATATGTACTACAAAAACTAAATTAGATCATTATTATTCATCACGGGTTGACTATCGGTCTGCCGAGTCTTTTCTTGAAAACTCTCAGCTCATGTGGTGTATACATTCGACCATTGGTGATGATCGCTCCTCCTTTCATCCCCGAGTGCATTACACCAAAATGTCTAGCACACGGGAATGATGGAGAAGCGACCCCCACGACAACAGTCGGGATTCTTTGTCCTCTCATACATGGTGGAGACTCTCTCTCACTGATTCCTCTTTGACATTTACGACCGTCGGTGATGGTCGTTACTCCTCCTTCCCCTAGTGCATAACAATGATCTAGCACAAGGAGAAGAAGGAGAAATGACCCCCACGACAACAGTCGGGATTCTTCGTCCACACATATATGGTGGAGCCTTGACAGACTTAAAGTCAACCCAAAATATCATTTAATTATATTTCTAGAAAATTCAGGCCACTCGATATTTCCTACATATTCTAGCACAAGTCATGACAAAATTCACGGAAAAATCTGCCATGACCTTTGCTAAAAAACATAGTCCACTCGGAGGTGTAACCTGCAATAATGACCGACCACTTGGGCAAGCACATATCCTATTAGAGCAACACGAGATATACATGTTTTTATCTACATCATATGAGCATTCAAACTTGATGGTCATTGCATTTCAATGGTTGAAAATATGAGCAAAAACATTTCAAAATATCTTATCGGACTCATATTGACATGGAGATTGGGCCGGTCTCACCTCGAGGTCGGGGGGTCGGTGACAGGGACGACGGCGGGGATGATTGAGGGGCTCCTAGATTTTTGCAAAAACAAAAACCCTATAATCTATCCACTAATCAAATGCATACACCTTGGGGTCCAATTTGAGCATTCAAAATAGGAGTACTTCTCCAATTTGAGCATTCAATAAGCAAAACCAAATCGTAAAATAAATAAGTATTCAAATTAGCATGCATTCAATAAGCAAAAGTAAATCATCTCTTCCGTCCGTACATCGTCGAATATTATCACTAATACATCCCAAATAGTATCATACATATAACATCACTAATACAACTAAAACCCTAGCACACGAAGGGTATCAGCGCGGGCAGTGGACACCCAAAGAGAAGGAACCATCACAGGATCAGAGCTCCAGTGAGATCCCTGGAGAACCTGCCAGGTATTAGAGAACATGCGCTCCAACGCAACCATGTGGAGACGGACGTGCGCGTCCTCCTCGCTGACATGGTGACGTACCACCTCTGCGGGGTCCTCAAGCCTCTGCACCATTACTAGCCCACGCGACCGCCACCAAAGAAGGTCCGGGTCAACGATGGGCTGGTTCCTCACCAAGCTGCGCCCCCCGGTAGGTAGCACCTCCCAGTGCTAGCCCGGTGGAGCCTAGTCCCAGACATGGCCCATCTGATCAAGCAGGTGTCCTCCGCCAAGTCGAAAACGAGGATGCGGGATAGGCATCGTCGACGTCGATGCGGGAATAATTGCTTTAACTAAAAAAATAACAACAAATGTGACATGTTCAACTAGTTCTATTGATTCAATTAGTTCTTATTAAAAATAAACTTTCTATAAATAAAAATAAACTAGTTCTTACTAAACATAAACTAGTTCTACTAGTTATATTAATTTTCTTACTAAAAATACACTAGTTCTATTAATTCAACTAGTTCTTACTAAAAATAAACTAGTTCAACTAGTTCTATTGATTTTCTTACTAATTCTATTAAACACTACTTCCCTAGTTCTTACTAACTAATTAGATGAACCTACCTAGGAACTACTTCCCTAATTAGCGTCTAATTTGATGAACCCTAACTAATTTGATGCAATCTAACATTTGATGAACCCTAGGAACTTTAGCTAGGCAGTGGTAGGGGAGGGGCAGGAGGAGGCGTGCTCACCTCGGGTGCCGGCGCCAAGGGAGGGGTAGGCGGCGTCAAGGTCGGGGTCGGGGCTCGGGCGCGCGGTGGAAGGTAACATCGAGGTCGGGGCTCGGGCGTGCGGTGGAAGGCCACATCGAGGTCGGGGTCGGCATCGAGGTCAGGGGCGGCTGAGAGAGTCCTGGACTAAGGGGTCCTCGGGCGTCCGACCTGTTGGACATGGGCTGGACTGATGGGCTATGAAGATACAAGACCAGAGACTCTCACCCGTGTCCAGATGGGACTCTCCTTGGCGTGGATGGCAAGCTTGGCGTTCGGATATGAAGATACCTTTCTCTGTAACCGACTTTGTATAACCCTAGTCCCTTCCAGTGTCTATATAAACTGGAGGGGTTAGTCCGTAGAGGCAGAATCATAATCAGATAGGCTAGACTTCTTGGGTTTTAGCCATTACGATCTCGAGGTAGATCAACTCTTGTAATACTCATATTCGTCAAGATCAATCAAGCAGGAAGTAGGGTATTACCTCCATAGAGAGGGCCCGAACCTGGGTAAACATCGTGTCCCCTGTCTCCTGTTACCATCAACCTTAGACGCACGGTTTGGGACCCCCTACCCGAGATCCACCGGTTTTGCACCGACATTGGTGCTTTCATTGAGAGTTCCGTTGTCCCGTCGTCAGAAGGTTCGATGGCCCCATCCATCATCTACAACAACGCTGCTCAGGGGGTGTCTTTCTCCCTGGCCAGATCTTCGTATTCGGCGGCTTCGCACTACGGACCAACTCGCTTGGCTATCTAGAGCAGATCGACAGCTATGCCCCTGGCCGTCAGGTCAGGTTTAGAAGCTTGAACTACGTTGCTGATATCCGTGGATACTTGATCTTCGACGGATTTGAGCCCATGGCAGCCGCTCCCTGCTACCATGATGAACATGACCTAAATCTTTCATCGGACCATACACACGAGATTGCGCCTATAAGCGCTCTGGCCCTAGATCCAGAGTAGCTTGCACCATCCGAAGACAGGAAGCTTAACCCCGCCACGGAAGCCGCGGACTCAGTGGCGTTGGAGCTGCACACAGGACGAACTTCGAGCAAGGACTGCATCACCGGACCCCCGGACTCATCTCTGGTCACTGGTTCTGAACTACGCGTGTCCGCATCTGCCGAGCCTTACCTGGCGCCGGTCGTCAAATTCAGTTCCGCGGACATCTTCCGGCGCTCACCTTTAGGCGATGTGCTAAACTCATTAAAAACCCTCTCTTTAGTAGGAGACTCACAACCGAAGTATATCCGGTTTGAGCTGGGGGCTGATGACGGGGAATTTCGCTTCCCACCCACCTCCCACTTAATAGCCACTATCAAAGATTTAACCAACATGCTCGACTACGGCTCCGGAGACACCGACGGTATGGACGGCGATGCCGAAGAGGAACAGTCCCAAAACCCGCCATTTATCGGGCGCTAGAAGGCCACCTCCTCCTACGACATATACATGGTGGACACACCCAAAGAAGTTAACGGCAATGACAAAGAAGACCTAGTGGAAGACAAACCTCCTGAGATACAGCCAAAGCACCGACGACAGCAGCGCCCCTCTAAATCACGCCATGAAAAAGACAGCAATACCGACACGGGAGAAAACAATACTCTAGACGATGCCGGGGACAACAAAGACCCCATTCAGCCAACTTCCGAATAGGACGAACGGGAAGATGGGCGAGTCAGACCTGATGAACAGGCCATACACGAAGACTCAGAGGACAATAATTATCTTGCACTCTCTGAGGATGAGGTGAGCCTCGGCAACGAGGATTTTATCATGCCTGAGGAACCTCTCGAGCAAGAGCGCTTTAAGCGCCGGCTAATAGCCACTACAAGGAGCCTGAAAAAGAAGCAGCAACAGCTTCAAGCTGATCAAGATCTGTTCAATGATAGATAGACTAACGTCCCGACAGCCGAGGAATACGGCCCCGAGAGACCACTCAAAAGTTACCCGAAGCACAAATTACTACCTCAATTCGATGACGAGGCGCTGGAGCCCGTGCTATCAGCACACATTGAGGCTGACCGACCACCACGTGGCCGGGACAAAGCGGAAAACTAGGCCGAACACTAGCCCATATTACCTCGCTGTAAAGGCAGGGATAAAATAGCTCGGGCATATACATATGACCTGCAACAGGACCTAAAGAATAAAGCAGGTCCGGCCAGGTCCATCATATGTCTATCAAGCCAAGCATGGGAAGAACAATTACGTCCGAGCCGAAAACCGCAGATGGACTCCATCCGAACTATGTCACGATCTGGCCCGATATAGAGGCACCGCACCCCCCCTCTGCTTCGCTGATGAAGTAATGGAGCATGAATTCCCAAAAGGGTTCAAACCCATGAATATCAAATCATATGATGGAGCCACAGACCCCGCGGTATGGATTGAAGACTTTATTCTCCATATTCATATGGCCTGCGGCGATGATCTTTATGCCATCAAATAGCTCCCCCTAAAACTCAAGGGGCCAGCCCGGCACTGGCTGAACAGCCTGCCCGAAAACTCCATTGGCAGCTGGGAGGACTTGGAAGAAGCCTTCCTTGACAACTTCCAAGGTACATATGTTCGACCTCCGGATGCCGACGACTTAAGTCATATAATTCAACAGCCCGAAGAGTCAGCCAGGAAATTCTGGACTTGGTTCCTAACCAAAAAGAACCAGATCATCGACTGTCCAGATGCCAAAGCCCTAGCGGCCTTTAAACATAGCATCCGGGACGAATGGCTTGCCCGACACCTCGGCCAAGAAAAACCGAAGTCCACGGCAGCCCTCATGGCACTTATGACCCACTTTTGCACGGGAGAAGATAGCTGGCTAGCCCGTAGCAATAACAATGCAAGCGAACTTGGCACTTTGGAAGCCAAAAATAGTAACAGCAAGCCCCGACGCAACAGGCACAAGCATCGAAGCAACGGTGATAGTACCGAGGACATAGCAGTCAGTGCCGGATTCAGTGGCTCCAAGTCCGGACAGCGGAAGAAGCCATATCAAAGGAATAATCGGGGCCCTTCCAGCCTGGACCGCATACTCGATCGTCCATGTCAGATCCATGGCACCCCTGATAAACCAGCCAATCATACTCACCGGAGTTGTTGGGTCTTCAAACAGGCCGGCAAGTTGAAAGCCGAAGACAAGAAGAAGGGGTTGCAAAGCAAGAATGACGAAGAGGAGCCCCGTCCACCGAACACGGGGGAGAGAAGAAGTTTGCCCCTCAAATTAAAACAGTGAACATGATATACGCTACTCATATCCCCAAGAGGGAGCACAAGCGCGCGCTCAGGAACGTCTATGTGATAGAGCCAGTCGCCCCAAAATTCAACCCATGGTCGTCATGCCCGGTCACCTTTGATCGCAGGGACCATCTGGCCAGTATCTATCATGGCGGTTCATCCGCATTGGTCCTCGACCCAATAATTGATGGATTCCACCTCACAGGAGTCCTCATGGACGGTGGCAGCATCCTCAACCTGCTCTATCAGGATACATCATCCATCGATCCATCAAGGATCAAAGCCACCAAAACTACCTTTAAAGGAGTTATACCTGGTGTAGAGACCCGCTGTTCGGGCTCAATCACATTGGAAGTCATCTTTGGATCTCCGGACAACTTCTGAAGTGAAGAGTTAATCTTCAATATCGTCCCCTTCCGCAGCGGCTATCACGCACTGCTCGAACGAACCGCGTTTGCCTGATTCAACGTGGTGCCGCATTATGCTTATCTCAAGCTCAAGATGCCCGGACCACGCGGTGTCATAAAAGTCAATGGAAACATGGATCGCTCCCTCCGTATCGAAGAGCACACCGCGGCCCTGGCAGCAGAGGTACAGAGCGGCCTTCACAAGCAGAACCTTAATTCGGCGGCCATGCTCCCGGACACTGTCAAACGAGTCCGGACTACTCTACCGCAGGACAATCCAGCTCGGCAGGAGCTCGATTAGCAATTCGACCTCCATCTCAGTCCCTACCAAGTGGCGGCATACGTACCATGCGTACATAACTATGCACTAAAAATACCATGGGCAGAGACGAAGGCATAACCATACTATGACCCACAATACGGCTCGACCTTCCCGGGACACACATACGTTTACTTTTCTTTTTATTCTTTTTTCCTTTTCACAGGCCCCTCTCGACAGCCTGATAAATTGGTCCTTTCGAAGGACAGACACACCAAGGTGACAAGTTGTAACGACCCGACCCGAATGGATCAAGTCTCCGTGCTTAAGTGTCATCCCTGGATCGGTATGCTGACACACACAGTACTCGAGGATTTATAACAGAGGTAAATCACATGTAAAAGTAACGTAAATACTATTACCTCAACCAAATAGCGGAAGTAACAAGGTTGTGGATTCCAATCAACACCAACAGCAAAGTTTAGTGTAGAAATCGTAACGCTAACGTATCACTTACTCGTCGTAAGAAATCCTGCAACATGAGACGTTGCAGCCACAAAGGGTCAGTACATTGAATGTATTGGAAAATTCACACCATAGGAGAATGATGAATAAAGGCTATCACTACATGCATATTTGGCTGGTGGAAAAGCTCAATGGTTATTGTTGGTGTCAAAACCGGCGGATCTCGGGTAGGGGGTCCCGAACTGTGCATCTAGCCCGGATGGTAACAGGAGGCAAGGGACACGAAGTTTTACCCAGGTTCGGGCCCTCTTGATGGAGGTAAAACCCTACGTCCTTCTTGATTAATATTGATGATATGGGTAGTACAAGAGTTGATCTACCACGAGATCGTAGAGGCTAAAACCCTAGAATCTAGCCTATGGTATGATTGTTGTATATCTATCGACTAGCCTGGCCTCGGTTTATATAATGCACCAGCCTAGGATAACAAGAGTCCTAGCCGAATACGCCGGTGGGGAGGAGTCCTTGTCTTGATCACCAAGTTTTGTAGAATCTTCCATGTATGCGGCAGCTGTCCGAACTGGCCCATGAGTATACGGCCATGGGGGTCCTCGGCCCAATCTAACAGATCGGGAGATGACGTGGTGAGTACCCCCTAGTCCAAGACACCGTCAGTAGCCCCCTGAACCGGTCTTGAAGTTAGAGACGCTCCTCGATTCTTCAGAACTGTTCTTCATCTTCGGTCGTTGGTCTTGAAAACTAGTTCAACAAATCTTCTCATCTTCGATCTTGAGGATCGCCGAAATGCATTCGACGAGTTTACACGTCGGGTATCCGAGGAGCCCCTTTAAGTTTCCGGCCTTTATCAATGCCTTGTTGTTTTTATGCCACACCTCGGGTTTGAAGTTGTTCCCGGGAGGCAGTGTCCTCTTGCGTCCGAGCTCTAACGCCGGATAGCATTCGAGGTATCTTTTGTAGCCGAGCACTAATGCCGGACTGCTTCCGAGCTCCAACGCCGAAATATATCCAAGCTCCAACACCGGACTGTGTCGCAACTCCAACGCCGGACTATATCCAAGATGTCATATATCATCTTGGTCCAAAAAAGTTGAAGGAGTTTAGCCGAGCTTAATGCTGGAAATGCCCTCTATGGAGCCAGCCACTAGGGCCCGAGGTTTATGCCGGATTGCTTCCGAGGTGGTGCACCACCCCGACTGTGGGCCGATTTTTTGTCAATATTTTTGATTGGTACAATTTATTCTCTGCCGAGATATATAGCCAGTAGCCCTCAAGGTGTGTATCGGTTTAAAACCCGAGATGCACCTGAAGGATAACGTAAGACCGCTGATCCCAGTAGCCGCTGAGACTCAGGTTGGTTTGTAAAATCGGCCCGAGGATCAAGTCCTAGCTCGGCAGGATACTTCAGGACACAAAAAGCGGCGTGCTCATTCCTCGAGACTCAGGTTGGGTGCGGCCGACCAACCTGAGGATCAAAATCTCCTCGGAAACTGTATTGCACTTAAAATTTTCTGCATTGGATAGGCAATGCAGTAGCCCCCGAGACACTGGTCGGGTGGCAACACCAGATCAGGGGATCGATGTGCCCCTTTAATATTTGTAAATAATAAGCCCAAAGCCCAGTAGCCCCCGAGCCTTAATGCGGGCATGGGTGGCCGAATTAAGGATCAATATCCATAGTAAAATCACAAATTATGTATAATGACTCTATGTATCCAAGTACTTTATGTCATTAATGCTCGGATCCGCATTGTACAAAACTTTGTTGACCGACCATCGGCTTCCACCTCCTCGGCTAGTAGCCGAGGAGTGTTTGTCCTACTTTATAAAGACTTTATGAGGGCAAAGATTTACGACAAACAAGGCAATCTGGTCATATGGTTTTATAAACAAAGGTACGCAGAGATATATGTTATATTGCGGTTTAACATAAGAAATTTCTTCCAAAGAAAATAGTCCCGCTATCGGTTTCTTTCTTTGGGTTGTCATGCTAAGCATGATCATGAAACCTCAGCTCTAATGTAAGAAAATATCGAGGATTTAGTTTGGGAGGCCAGTTAATAGCCCCCGGTAGTGTTCGCCGACAGTCGGGGTCAAGCCGTAAACACTTCGGCCAATGTTATGAACGGCCCGTCATTTAACATAGTCATCGGATCGCTGACCAGTTTACGATTATTTTTGAAAGTCAGTTTTCGGCTTTCTCCACTGAGGTGCTTAACCATGTGAGCTGGAAGCACAATCGCAGTGGTTCTCCCTTTGCACGCCTAGCCAAACAGAACGGAACACAGGAAGCAAGTGCAGGAGCCGGGCAACCCAACTATTAACCGAAGACACAATTCGAAACCGATGCGTATATAGAAATATCTTAGAATGTTTTTGCCGAATCCCTAAAGGTGTCCGGCGTTGGACTGCGAGGCTAATGCTGGAAAAGCACAAATAGTTTAAAAGTGCTAAAAAGCTTGGAAAACCAAGAAACGTCAGTAAAAACATGACGTCCGAACAATATCAAGTGTTCAGTGCCAATCCGAAAGTTGGTCTTAGAAAAAAGAAGTGCTTCTGTCGTGCTTTAACATGATACATCCTATCTCAAGACTTCGAGCGGGTCAGCCTACGGCTTCAACCTCCTATCCCGAGGGCGGAGTACTTCTCATCAGGCTAGTTTAGCAAACTAAACTCTAGCGGCTTTGAGAGAGAAATTAGGCTCCCCGGCTAGTGACCGCACACTCATGTCGAAAAAAGGAGTGATAAATAATAATAATAATAAAACTTTGCAACGACTAAGAAGAAGAACACTTATTATAAAACGGCTCAAATAAACTTAAGAGCCCCCAAGTGATTTGGGTAGAAGAATGATTGCATGTACCTAAGTACTTATATGATATCTATGTTCAACTGAACTTTAAACGCGTCTTAACCGACCGTCAGCTTCTCCCTCTTCGGTCAAGGACTGAAAAGTGTTATGTACTCCATCGGTCGAGAATATCGATGATGTTTCCAATAACCAGGCAATCAGGCCATAAGGCTGTAACAGACAAAGCGCACTGAGGGAACTTATGCTATATTACCGTGAAGTGTAAGAAGCATCTTCGAAGAAAATAGTACCTCCACCGATACCTTTCTTCGGTGCTCATTGTTATTATGAGACTTGTGCAATAGATTTTTTGTAATCATGAGTTCCTTTGTGTGCTGACCATCATTGAAAACTATAAGAGCGCTAGCTTTCGGCTACATCCAGTCTAAGGTTCGGCTCGGGTGACCCAATCATGACAATCGCAGAGGTGCTCCCTTTACTCCCTAGCCGAACAATCGGGAACGTAGGGGTAAACACAGGAGCGAGGCAACCCAGCTTGCAAATCGCTTAAGTCAATATGGTGCATATTGTGGCATAATACACGAACAAGGAACGAAGCCGTACAAGTATAATCATATGCAAGAGGAAAAGCTTCATAAATGAAGCCCCCAAGTGAATTGGGTCCTTGAATTTGTGTGTCACAAACAAAGTTTGGACAAGGAAATTTTTTACAAGCAACTTTTTTCCAAAAAAGTATAATGCTTGGTCGAACCGAACACAAGTTAGAAATTAAAGCTTTGAGCATGAAAGCGACTTAGTTGGTTAATGTGTTCGGTATTGATGACGCGGTCCGAGCTTGATGCGGGGCAAGGTTCCATCCCCCAAGCTGGTCCCGAGGTGGCGGAGCGGAGAGCTCGACACGCCAAAATGGTGACATAGCACGGTTAATGCAGACCGGCAGAGTGATGCTGAAGTCCCCGGATCATTTTCCTATGCACAAAAAATAGTGCAAACCGAAGATAATAGTAATAATGATAATTAAAAAAATGTGTTGCATAATAAATAATTTATGCAAAGTGAGGAATAGAAGAAATATGGCCTGGCGCCGAAGTCAATGTCGATGCAGGGCGTCGGCGTGATGTAGTAAAGGCGTGGCAAAGCCTGAATTCACAGGTCGGTCCGAGCTCCGGATGCGGCGTTCGCCGGACTATGTATGGAAACTGATCGAACCACCACGCGACCGTCGTTAATGCGGTCACCATTTGATAGACCTGTGTACATATCATGGAAAACCAGAGTAATAATTCCTTGGGAAAAATGAACCCAAACAAGCAAAAAATACTGGGTTAATAGCACCTGGTTTATTTGTTGTAGCAATCCGAAGGAAGGTGATTCCCAAAATTGGGACTCGCTCCGCACACCCATTGCCTGATGGGCGATAAAACGACGACATGACAATGCTGGTAAATATTGACTCGCCGAGGCAAAGCCCTCGGCCCAGCTAACGTGATGGAGCTGGTCGGCTAGTGACGCCGAAGTGTCCGGAGTAGGTTGATGAAGAGATGGCGAAGCCCCCGGTCCAGCCGAGATGTCGAAGCCTCAACGTCAGCCGATGAGTCGAAGTAGGTCGGCGTGATGGACACCAGCTTGAAGAAGCAATAGTGCGGCCCTGTCGATGCAGGTCGTGACGTGGTCGATGCCGGCTTGATGAAGCGATCGTGCGGCGATGCCGGTATGCCCGCTCCGTGTTATCTGTGGGGCGGAGATGTTGATGGTGATTTATCCTTCGCGATGTCGGACTCTTGTTCGGCTTGCCGAGATGATGATCTGAAGAAGTTGAGCTCGGCTAAAGTGACGACGTGTCTAGCGCAGGTCGGCAGCCGTGGAGTAATATTGCCGGACTGGTTTGACACCAGCATGATGTTGAAGATCATGTTCACAAGATCTTAAAGTTAGTGGGATGTGTTCGGGAACAAAAAACAATACCCCATACAAAACTTCCTTCAAAAGGGATGTCCGAAATCCCGTTCATAAAAAAGATGAACTCGGGTCGGATTCGTTTTCGCGCAGAAAACAGATCCGAAAAGTGATGCACTAATCGGAAAGTTCCCGGAGTTTGGACGGTCGGATTGAGCTGAAATTTTGAGAGGTGGTAGATATAGAAATTCCGCAGCTGATCAACGGTTGGATCTTCCAAAGGATGTCCGATCTAGAAGCTGGACACCACACCCTAAACTCATCCAAATTCCCATCCAGATTTGACAGGGCTCCGGTATATTGTGGATTGCCAAAGATTCCTCCATCGGAACTCGACGAAATTTTCCAGGGTTGTTGTAGACTCAATTCCACACAATTCCACCAAAGCGATCGCCAAAGCAATACTCGAGAAGGTGGTGGCGGCAGATACGAGTTCGCTATCCAGAAAAACAGCACGGTCGCTTGAGGGCAATGTTGACGTTGAGCCCCCGAGCTCCATGGATGATTCCTCCATGATCTTAATAGAGATAGGAGTTGATGTTTGATGAAGGCCCTCGTCCGAACATGGTGATCCGAACACGGGGCGCAATTCTTGGTCAAACCAAGGTGACCAGTCGAGCTGGTGACGAAGATGCCGAAGTCGCAGTTGATCTGCAGGCGAGCCATCGATCCTTTTGTCGATCACACAGTGGAACTCTCAATGAAAGCACCAATGTCGGTGTCAAAACCGGCGGATCTTGGGTAGGGGGTCCCGAACTGTGCGTCTAGGCCGGATGGTAACAGGAGGCAAGGGACACGAAGTTTTACCCAGGTTCGGGCCCTCTTGATGGAGGTAAAACCCTACGTCCTGCTTGATTAATATTGATGATATGGGTAGTACAAGAGTTGATCTACCACGAGATCGTAGAGGCTAAAACCCTAGAAGCTAGCCTATGGTATGATTGTTGTATATCTATCGACTAGCCTGGCCTCGGTTTATATAATGCACCAGAGGCCTAGGATAACAAGAGTCCTAGCCGAATACACCGGTGGGGAGGAGTCCTTTACTTGATCACCAAGTTTTGTAGAATCTTCCATGTATGCGGCAGCTGTCCGAACTGGCTCATGAGTATACGACCATGGGGGTCCTCGGCCCAATCTAACAGATCGGGAGATGACGTGGTGAGTACCCCCTAGTCCAGGACACCGTCAGTTATAGTTTTTGCGAAAAGCCAATTTTTCCCTACTGCAAAGGAATATATTTTATTTAACTACAAAGTTGGTTGAAAATATTGAGAAGGTTCCTCCAACTCAATCCCAAAATAATAATCATTAACCCAACAAATTATTTAAGTAACGTGATGAGATCAATAGGATAATCCAAGTACCAGAGACTCAAGATTGTCCATAGCCGGGGACACGGCTAACCATGATTAGATTGTATACTCTGCAGTGGTTTGCGCACTTTTCCCCACAAGACTCGATCGCCTCCATTGTATTTCTCGCACTACATGGTGTTTGAGAAACGGATGACCAAGACACAGTCTTTCAGAAACATTAACTCTCTACTCCGGGCAGACCATACCAAACCTACAACCCTCTACCTGCTGATCCACCTCTTTAAGAGCTTCACGTAACTTACTCAACTATGCTAGAGCCCATAATAGCTTGTGGCTACACACGGAAGTTTCTAGCATGAATAGTCTTATGATCCCTTTGAGTCTGGGTGGCGGTCCATAGGAAGATCACACGGGTACTCCGGGATTTCCAAAAAATACAGGGAACACTGGGTACTCCAGGTGCCTCAATCCACCCAGATGTGTATTTAAATTGCCACCTTAAGTTGAACCATTAATTAACAATCTCACATCTGTCATGGATTTCACTCACCCAAACCACGTCTACGAGCATAGCATAGCAGTATAAGCAATTCGTATAAGTAACTCCCAAGGGTTTGAATGTAACAGGGTAATAGGTTCTACCTCATCAACTACTTCCCAACCCACATGTTAATGACATCATAACCACGCAAGGTTTGAGGATTGGAACTAATGCATAAAAACTGGGTGATAAAGGGTATGATCAAAGTGTGAACTTGTCTGCAATGTTGATGAAGATGATTCACACTCATAACTCTTGATAGTTCTACTCGTCACACTCCGGTCAATCTATCGTAAGCAAGCAATAGTAACCACACATAAGCAATCACTCAAAAGATCAGGAATAACGAAGAAGACAATTCGGAAAACGTCAAAACCAAGCAAATAACTCTTGCAACATAAAACAATCTCTAACAGTACCAAAATTAAGTGAATTTGGCCTTATCAGAAAGTTTAGGTCAAGAGCTTCGATTTGCAAAAAGAATCAACTAAATCGGAGATACGAAACTCAAGTTATGTTCAAAAGAAGTTTGAATATGAATCTGAAAAAAATTCGAAAATGGAAAATTTCAAAATTTTGATGTGATAGGTTCACTGGATAAGTGAAAATGAGACGAAGCTATAGGCGCTGGTTTCATTTAATTTGGATAAACGAGTGAAAAGTTATGGCTATTTGAAAAATCAGGGCTAATCTGTTTTACGAAAGAAAAATAGCTACGGTTAAGGTCTAACGTATAAATACGTAGACTAATTGATCATCTAATTATTCTATCGTATTAGTTAAAAAAATAAACTACGGAATTATAAGAAGAAAAAAAACAAAGAAAGATATCTTTATAAGGCAGAGAAAACACAAATTTGGAGAGAAGAGATAATTTCTAGAAGTCGCGCCGGAGAGGAGAAAAATATTTTTTTTAAATGAATCTAGTCAAACCAAAATATTGATTTGACCCGAATAAGATGATTTTTTGAAGGCTCTATGGGTCTATATTTATTGGTAGAAAAGAGGCTTAGGGGTCAAAGGCTAGGGAATATGGGATTAAACGTAGACGAAAATATAGGAAACAGAGAAGAAAAGAGGCGAGTGGGCCTAAAGGCCTTCGGTCGGCCGCACGCGCACGCTGCGGCTGCGGTTGTTTTACTTTTTTTTTAAAAAAACAAAATCGGCCTAAGAGAAAAAATGAAAAGGCTGGCTGGGCCTGGCCCATTTAAGAGAGAAAAAAATAATGGGGCGCCAGAAGCTACTATACTGCGCATGTACGTGATAAATAAATATGGCCGCACGTACATTTTTTTAAATAGAAACAGAAGGAAAACCGAATAGCAAAGATAAAATAAAAAATTTATATAGGCATATAATATACCAAAATTTGTAGAAAAAGATTTTCTACAACATGGACATTTTTATAATGCCGCATAAAATCCACACAAATTTAGATAATTCAAAGAGTGCTGCTGGTCTAATAAAATCCAACAAAAATCATTTTAAAAATATCAAAATGAAATCAAATTTATTTCTCTCCAATTTTCTGTTGTAGGGAATCATGTTACCCTATTTTTCATGTATTTTATTTTTGGAGAAAAATAATTTGAATAAAATCCAAATAACTCCAAATTGAAAAATAATTCCAAAAAGACTTTGAATTTGACCCTTTGAAACTCCCAACTCATATTTCATATAATTTGAAGAAGTCATTTTATCTTCTCTCATGAAAATCATTGAGCTGCATGAAGTTTATGAATTGAAATATTTCCAAATGAAATTCAATTATTTTCAAATACCTTTTCATTTAATTTAAATGGAAGAAGTCATATCATCTTCGCTCAAGGGTTTTGTATTTGAAAAGAATTTGAATTCATGGAGATCAGAAAGTTTGGGAAAGTCCTTTTATTCCCTCTCATTTAACTTTCAAAAAGTTTCGAATTCACTCACTTTCAGACAATCAATCAAACAATCAATCAAATCTATCTATTTATTATAACATTCCAAAATTTAGAATTTTCGGATGTTACAAAACCTACCACCCTTAAAATGAATCTCGTCCTCTAGATTCAGAGAGGCTAGAAAGAAATAGGTTAGGGTCGGGGTCTTCTCAAAATCCATCAATTGTCGCAGGAGGGGGTTTGGGGTGCTACCACCCTTAGAAGCATGGTTACTATTCCATCAAAACTCATATACTTCATCCATATTGTTAACAGTGTCGGTCTTCCCGGATCTTCAGGATAATTCCTTATCCGGGCTCTTCCGGTAGTGGCATAACCTTTACCACAATTCTTCTGTCCTTTCATCTTGGTAAGGTTATTCTGAGACTGGGTCTTTGTCGGTGTCAAAACCAGCGGATCTCGGGTAGGGGGTCCCGAATTGTGCGTCTAGGCCGGATTGTAATAGGAGGCAGGGGACACGAAGTTTTACCCAGGTTCGGGCCCTCTCGATGGAGGTAAAACCCTACGTCCTGCTTGATTAATATTGATGATATGGGTAGTACAAGAGTTGATCTACCACGAGATCAGAGAGGCTAAACCCTAGAAGCTAGCCTATGGTATGATTGTTGATGTGTATCTTGTCCTACGGACTAAAACCCTCCGGTTTATATAGACACCGAAGAGGGTTAGGGTTACATAAAGTCGGTTACAATGGTAGGAGATCTGAACATCCGTATCGCCAAGCTTGCCTTCCACGCCAAGGAAAGTCCCTTCCGGACACGGGACGGAGTCTTCAATCTTGTATCTTCATAGTCCAGGAGTCCGTCTGAAGGTATAGTTCGGCTATCCGAACACCCCCTAATCTAGGACTCCCTCAGTAGCCCCCGAACCAGGCTTCAATGATGATGAGTCCAGCACGCAGATTGTCTTCGGCATTGCAAGGCGGGTTCTCCTCCAAATTCCATGTACCTGTTTGAATAAAGTCCGGTTTCTTGTAGATGTTGCACTCCTCGGCTTCTACGCCCAATAATGGCCGCTTTCCATGTGCCAAACGAATATGAAAAGTCTGAGTGTTTTTACGTTCACACCCCTAGCCGTGTAAATGAGTTGCCCTTTTTAAGGGGACGAGGATTTAGATCCAATCCACACCTTCTCCCCTTCACGAGTGTTCATCAGAGTGCATCCTTCAAAGGTCCATTCCACCATGGCCAGCCGCCGTAACTCCTCCTCTCGCCCTTCTAGCCCTAAGCCTGGATATTGGGAGAGATGTTCTACTCCGCATAGCGAGCTAGTGACGCTTCAGACCAAGGGATTTCTCCCCCCGGCCTATATGGTCCCGGTCCGAGCCGGTCTTGCCGTCTACAACTGCGGAGAGCAAGCAGAGAATGCCCCTAATCCATCCAAAGGAGAGTGGGTGTGCCTTGTTCCTTACTTAATAAGGGGGCTCAGATTTCCCATCCACTCGTTTCTCCGGGGGCTGCTGGAGTTCTACAGCCTTCAGCTACATCATCTCACGCCTGCCTCAGTATTGCATATCGCGGGCTTTGTAGCCCTCTGCGGGCTGTTCTTGGGTATTGAAGCTCATTTCGGACTGTGGAAGGAGCTATTTTGCCTCGTGCCCCGTTCCAAGAAAGGGTCAATGTATCAAGTGGGCGGAGCCGAAGTATGGCGCATCGCCTGGACCGGATATCTGTCCGGAACCCCAAAGAAGGCATCCGAAGACTGGCCCTCGGAATGGTTCTATATAGAAGACGTCCCGCTGCCGGATCCTGTCCGGATCGGCCTCCCAGAGTTCGATAGGGCTCCTTTAAAGAAGCGCCTAAGCTGGCGTCCACGGAGCCCTCAAAGGGAAGTGACAGGGACATCGTTTATCTCATGGGCCGAATAAGATTGTTGGCCCATTCCGGACTAACCATGATCGGAGTTATGGCCGAATGCATCATGCGGGGGGTGCAGCCGCTTCAGTACAGAAGCCACCCCATGTGGGATTTCAACGGGGAGGACGACGCCACCCGCTACGGCCGTAAAGGGCCAGATTCAGTTGCCGCTCTATTAAAGATCTTGTCCACTTTGTACAAGGGAGAAGAGGAGGAATTTCTCCGCGTCAACCCACAGGGTGGATTCTCTATGCACAATCCCCCAAGCTGGGTAAGTGGTCGCATTTACTTGCTCATCCGTTTAGTGTTCCCATTGTTAAATACTTAGTCTGATGACTTCAACGCAGGAACTGCGCCGGGCCGTTAAGGACATAAGCAGCCCGCCTCCACAACCCGAGGACTCAGGACGGTCTCTCGACCCGGCCTCTCAAGAGGATCCGGACATATCTGTGGAGCTGATTGATGGAGTGTTCCATCAATTGAGCGAGGACAACGCCCTGGTGGCCATTACGGCCGATTACCCAGGGCTAATCCGAACACCCCAGGTACCTGAGACCGAAGTCCCTGTACCCCGGACAGGGGTCCGTCCACGCGTGTTTAATTTCCTGATTGCAACCGAACTTTGCAGGGGAGGTTTTTGAGGCAGAAGGCCGAACCTGCGGCGGCAAACCAACCAGGGGCCGCAGGGCCCCATGGGCAGAAAAGAGGTGTAGTCCGGACCGAGGCATCAGCGCGAGTATGGCGCCCCTTTATCTCAGTTGTTATACCTTCGAGGCATATTTGACACTCGTGCCCTTTTCAGGACGAAGAGACCTCGCCGGACTATATCCGGAGAGGCTGCTAATCGCGCCTCCACCAGCCAGGCTCCAAAGCCTGGTCCGGGGGCGGAAGCGAACGCAGGGCGTGTGCCAGACGTTCCTCCGATGGAAGATGCGGATGGGTTATCTGCCACCAACTCAGAGGTGGAAAGTGCCATGAACCACAGGCGTCGCCGGACAATTCTTCGCGACGCTTGCTTCTCCCAAGAGGCATTAGATGCCTTCAATTCGGGAGATGCGCACCTCCGTGCCGCTCAAAATGGTCTAGCCAGAGCGACGGAGCAATATGTAAAAGACATACGGGTAAGAAAATTTTGATAAATATATATGTAGCAGTAGCCCCCGAGACTGAAAACAGTTAGAATAACTGGTTTAAGGATCATTTGAAATGCAGGTTCTTACAGAAAAGAATTCCCTACTGACCCAGGAGCTGGAAGAGTGCAAAGCCCAACTGGAGGCCGCACTAGCCGCGGCAGGGGAGCCTAAGGAGACCCCCTCTGGTAATATTCATTTCGAAAGATAAGTATGTGGCGAAGCACGACTTTTGTGCGAATCTGACAATTAAAATTTTAGATGGCGCCGGATTGAATCCGGAAAGGCAACACCTCGAACGCCAACTAAAGGCTGGTGAGAGGGTGCTGTTAAAGGTGATGGGGGAGAAGAACATTCTCCAAGATGCCAACACCCGGCTGGGCATCGAGCTAAAAGATGTTCGTGCCCAGCTGTCAGACTCCGTGAAGGAGAATCAGCGGCTTCGGCGCGACATAATTAGTAAGTGCTTGAACGAACCTTTTAAAAGAAAGTTTGGCGGTGCCGTTGATTAACAGAGCAGTGTCCATAGGTATGTTAACAGGTCGTCCGGCAGAGGAGATGCCCGATTCTACGGGTGACCTTCTTCCCGAGCTCTTGCAATTGCTCGATCGAGTTCGGCAGGCGATGCGAGGCGTCTCCCAAGTTCTGTGGCCATCCGTCTCCACACCCGAAGGTCTTGGGGAGCTTGCGGAGAAGCTGAGGGGAGCACGGCGGCGCTTCCAGTTGTGGAAGATATCAGCCTGCCATCAAGGCGCTACGGAGGCCTGGGCCATGGTGAAGACGCGGTATTCACAGGCCGACCCCAACCATATGGCCGAGGTTGGTCCTGTAGGGCCCGATGGGAAGGAGATCCCTGTGAGCTTAGTATACGGCCAAGTAGAGTTGGCCGCAAAGTATTCCCAACAGGACTGTAAATTAGACAACCCGTTAGATGGTATTGAAGAGGAGTACAATCAGTCAAAATTACTATGTAATTTAATTGACATTCATAATGCCTTCTAGCCGGATTGTACATCGTTTGTCATGGCCGACCTTTTCGCTTCAGCCTCGGGACCTGACGGTCCGGAGTGTGTCCGAATTCCCGTGCGGTTATATAGGAACCAGGGAATGCGTGGAGACCAGGTGTAGGGGTCATTATGGCGTGAACAGACAAGTGCCCGACTAGTTATGTTATATTACATGGTTAGTAAGAAACATCTTCCAGGGAGAATAGTTCCGTTAGGGGTTCCTTTCCCTGGGAGGCATGCCCTAAAGTGCATGTCCATGATGCGAAGAGAAACATAGGAAAAACATCTGGGGGCACGTGGAAAAAAATAAAAAAGATCGTCTTTTAGTTTACCGACCGAATATTCCCTTAAGAACGCTAGCTTTCGGCTTCACCCAGTCTGAGGTACACGTCCGGCTGACCCGGCAGTAACAATCGCAGAGGTGCTCCCTTTACCGCCTAGCCGAACAATCGAGAACGTAGGGGTAAGCACAGGAGCCAGGCAACCCAGCTTGGCCAAAACTTAAGTCATATCGATGCATATGGTGGTGAATAAAAGGTACACGCGGAAGTTTGACACATGTGTTGGGCGTGAAGCCCGTAGAAATAAGCTTCTGTTGAAAGAAGCCCCCAGGTTTGCTGAGCGCGGATAGCGCGTCAGTTTGTGAGCCTCTAAAGGTTATAAGAGAGGGAAAGAGGAGAAGGAGAGAAATGTAAGACGGAAGTATATAAAAAATGGACAGAGTAAGGAGACGAACACAGGATCCGGCGCTAGGCATAGAATCTTCGGAGACGGGCTGCGTTCCATGGGTTCGGCTCGAGTCGGTTATCCGATGCGTTTCGCAGGCGGTACGCTCCACCAGTCAGGACTTGGTCAATTATGAAGGGACCTTCCCACTTGGGCTTGAGTTTGTCCTTTTCTTGTCCGGCAGGCGTAGAACTAATTCGCCAACGTTGTAATTTTTGGCCCGTACTTCTCTGCTTTGGTATCTTCGAGCTTGCTGTTGATAGAATGCGGAACGGGCTTTCGCCACATCACGCTCCTCCTCTAATGCGTCCAAACTGTCCTGCCGATCGAGCTCGGCTTCTCTTTCCTCGTACATGCGCACTCGAGGTGAGTCATGAATTATGTCGCAAGGCAGAACTGCCTCTGCGCCGTACACCATGAAGAATGGTGTATATCCGGTGGTGCGATTCGGCGTGGTCCGCAGCCCCCAGAGTACGGAGTCGAGCTCCTCTACCCAGTGTGTGTTAGATTCCTTGAGGGACCGTACTAATCTGGGTTTGATGCCGCTCATGATAAGACCATTTGCACGTTCGACCTGGCCGTTAGTTTGTGGGTGATAGACGGAAGCATAATCGAGCTTGATGCCCATGTTTTTGCACCAGAGTTTTACCTCGTCGGCCGTAAAGTTCGTGCCATTATCAGTGATGATGCTGTGGGGGACGCCGTAACGGTGTACGACCCCGGATATGAAGTCTATCACAGGTCCCGGATTCGGCCGTCTTAACAGGCTTGGCTTCTATCCATTTGGTGAACTTATCCACCATGACGAGTAAGTATTTGTGCTTGTGGGTTCCGCCTTTAAGGGGTCCAACCATATCAAGCCCCCAGACCGCAAAGGGCCAAGTGATGGGGATAGTTTGGAGGGCGGTGGGTGGCATATGGCTTTGGTTTGCAAAGAGCTGGCAACCGGTGCATCGCTGGACTAAGTCCTGAGCGTCTGCCCGGGCCGTCGGCCAATAAAAAGCCTGTACGGAAGGCCTTGCTTACCAGGGACCGGGCTGCAGCGTGATGACCGCCGAGTCCGGCATGGATTTCAGCCAGGAGATTCCGCCCCTCCTCTTCGGAGATGCACCTTTGAAGGACTCCGGTAGTGCTTTTCTTATAAAGCTCCCCCTCGTGGACTCTGTAGGCTTTGGATCGCCGCACTATGCAGCGTGCCTCATTTTGGTCCTCGGGGAGTACCTGCCTAGTAAGGTAGGCGAGGAATGGTTCTGTCCATGGGGCAATGACGGCCATTATTACGTGGGCTGAAGGTGTTACTTTCAATGGCAGAGCCACCGATTGTGTCAGAATGTTCGGTGTCGGGTGATGCGGTTGGGTCCGGGCTGTTATTGTTCGGCTCCCCTTCCCATGCCACGGATGGCTTAAAAGCCTTTCCAAGAAGATGTTGGGGGGGGACTACATCGCGTTTTGCGCCGATGCGTGCCAGGACATCCGCCGCCTGATTATTTTCCCGGGCTATATGGTGAAATTCAAGCCCCTCGAACCGAGCTGACATTTTAGGACGGCGTTGCGGTAAGCTGCCATTTTCGGATCCTTGGCATCGAAGTCTCCATTTATTTGGGATATTGCGAGGTTCGAGTCCCCGCGCACCTCTAGGCGTTGGATGCCCATGGATACTGCCATCCGGAGACCATGTAGAAGGGCCTCATATTCGGCTGCATTGTTGGAGTCCGTGTACAGAATCTGTAGTACGTATTGAACTGTGTCTCCTGTGGGGGACGTCAAAACGACACCAGCCCCCAGTCCGGCCAACATTTTGGAGCCGTCGAAATGCATGATCCAATTTGAATATGTGTCGTACTCTTTAGGGAGTTCGGCCTCCGTCCATTCTGCGACAAAATCGGCCAAAACTTGTGACTTGATGGCTCGTCGTGGCTTATAAGTTATGTCGAACGGGAGGAGCTCGATGGCCCATTTCGCAATCCGGCCCGTTGCGTCACGGTTGTTATAATGTCGTTAAGTGGTACTTCCGAGGCTACTGTTATTGAACACTCTTGAAAGTAGTGTCGTAGCTTCCGGGATGCCATGAATACCGCGTACGCAATCTTTTGATAATGTGGGTACCATGATTTGCAGGGAGTGAGGACAGTGGACACATAATAGACAGGCCTTTGAAGGGGGAATTTGTGTCCGTCTGCTTCTCGTTCGACGACAAGCACTGCGCTTACAACCTGATGTGTTGCTGCGATGTACAATAGCATTGGTTCGCCGGTGTTTGGCGCGGCCAGGACTGGGTTTGTTGCCAGTATGGCTTTTATTTCGTCGAGTCCGGCCGTGGCTGCGTCCTTCCATTTGAAGTGTTCGGTGCGCCGAAGGAGGCGGTAAAGGGGAAGGGCCTTTTCTCCTAGGCAGGAGATAAAGCGGCTTAGAGCCGCCACACATCCGGTTAACTTTTGTATTTGTTTGAGGTCCTTTGGGATATCCAATTGCGACAGAGCTCGGATCTTGGCTGGATTTGCTTCAATTCCTCTATTGGATACAATGAAGCCCAAGAGCTTTCCGGCTGGAACGCCGAAAACGCATTTTTCCGGGTTGAGCTTGATGTCGTATGTTCGGAGATTATCAAATGTGAGCCTCAAGTCGTCTACTAGAGATTCAACATGTCTTGTTTTGACGACCACATCATCTACGTATGCCTCCACTGTTTTACCGATCTGGCTTGCCAGACATGTCTGAATCATGCGCTGATATGTTGCGCCGGCGTTTTTGAGCCCGAAGGGCATCGTGTTGAAGCAGAATGGCCCGTATGGTGTGATAAATGCCGTTGCGGCTTGGTCTGATTCTGCCATCTTGATTTGATGGTAGCCAGAATATGCGTCGAGGAAACACAACGAATCGTGTCCTGCGGTGGCATCGATAATTTGATCGATGCGGGGGAGGGGAAGGGATCCTTTGGGCAAGCCTTGTTAAGGTCTTTAAAATCAACACACAGGCGCCAGGATTTGTCCTTCTTTGGTACCATCACCAGGTTTGCTAGCCAGTCCGGATGTTTTATATCTCTGATGAATCCGGCCTCTAATAGCTTTGCTAGCTCCTCTCCCATAGCCTGTCTCTTAGGTTCGGAAAAATGCCGAAGAGCCTGTTTGACAGGTTTGAATCCTGTTTGGATATTTAAGCTGTGCTCGGCCAGCCTGCGTGGGATTCCTGGCATGTCTGAAGGGTGCCAGGCGAAAATGTCCCAGTTCTCTCATAGGAACTCTCGCAATGCGGCGTCGACATCAGGGTTTAACTGTGCCCCGATGGAAGCTGTTTTATTGGGGTCCGTTGGATGGACTTGGAATTTGACTATTTCGTCCGCTGGTTTAAAGGAGGTGGATTTGGATCTTTTGTCGAGTACCACATCGTCCCTATTCACGGTAGAGCGCAGCGCAGTCAGTTCCTCAGCCGCTAGGGCTTCGGATAGTGCCTCGAGGGCCAGTGCGGCTGTCTTGTTTTCGGCGCGGAGTGCTACATCCGGATCACTAGCGAGAGTGATGATCCCGTTAGGCCCGGGCATCTTGAGCTTCATGTACCCGTAATGGGGTATTGCTTGGAAGATTGTGAATGCTTCCCGCCCTAGCAAAGCGTGATAACCACTGCTGAACGGGGCCACGTGGAACGTGACTTCTTCGGACCTGTAATTGTCCGGTGTGCCGAACACCACATCTAGTGTGATTTTTCCTGTACAACATGCTTCCCGACTAGGGATTATTCCTCTAAAGGTTGTGCTGCTTCGCGTGATGCGGTTCCAGTCTATATCCATTTTTTGGAGAGTTTCCTCATAGATGAGGTTCAATCCGCTGCCGCCGTCCATGAGTACCTTGGTGAGACGAAAGTCGTCCACTATTGGACTGAGGACCAATGCGGCTGGTGCTCGGGCTGTTCGGAATTTAGGTTCATCACTGGCGTTGAAGGTAATGGCCGTGTCACTCCATGGGTTTATTGTTGCTACTTGGTAGACTTCGGCAAGGCTGCGGAGTGTCCTTTTTCGCATGTTATTTGATGCGAAGGTCTCGAAGACTGTTAATACCGTATTGGTGTCTCTGGGGTGGCTTTCTGTGGCCTCCGGGATTAGGAGGTTTTCGCCAATTTTGGCCACCTGCCGGAGTATCCAACATGCTCTAAGGCTGTGAGTTGGTGTGGCGTCCTCTGTACTATGAATTTTACAGGGTCCATTAAGCCATCCTTCCAGTACGGTTCCATGCCCTATAAAGGGTTTTTTCCTTTTGGTGTTTGACCCGGGTGTCTGGCGATGATGCACCCTTTTATTTCGGACTGGGCTTGCATTAAGGGCCGGATTGTCCCAAATTTTGTTTCGGTTTTCCGGGCGCTTTCCATCGCACAGTACTTTCGTACTATGGACGCTAAGTCAACAAAGCATGTAATATCGCGGCGACTTATGGCGTTGAGTATTCCCTTGTCCGTGCAATTATTGCAGAAGGATGAAATTGCGTCTTCCTCGCGGCAGTCCTTTATCCTGTGCATAACCAGGAGGAATCTGGCCCAGTAATGATGTACTATTTCTTTGGGCTCTTGCCTGATTTGGGATAGATCGCTAATGTTCGGGTGGGTGGGTGGAATTGAATCCGAAGCCTTACCCCTTCTGAGGCTCAGAGGCCGAGGAATTTCTGAACTCGAAAGTTTGGATTCCTGGATGTCGTCCAATGAATCCAATTCATCGCCTGATTCTAGGTTCAGGTCTTGAGTGATATCCTCCCCTCCGCGGACATCCGGCTTGGAGGGATCGGGAATCCGGACGTAGCGAGTCCTTAGGATAGATGAAGGGTCGCCGCACTGTCCCTCTACCACGGCAACGTGATGGGTGGCTTGGGGAGAGTTAATCTCTCTCAGATCGGTTTTAGGCCCAATCTGGTCGTAATCCGTAGCGACTCCCAGGGCGGCGAAGTGATCCAAGAGCTCGTTTATGGAGGAAAGCTCTATTGGATTTAACTGCTCGGCAAGTTCCGAGTTGACATGAAGATTGTTTTCGATGGCTCGAGAGGTCATCGTCGGCGTAGAAGCCGAACAGGTGGTCATAAGAAAACCACCTAGCCGGAGGGTTTGGCCGACAGCCAAAGCTCCCTTAGCAACGGTGCCGTCTTTAAAGACGGGGCGAGGCATCCTTCCTGATGGCGACGACACAGAGGAACTCTCAATGAAAGCACCAATGTCGGTGTCAAAACCGGCGGATCTCGGGTAGGGGGTCCCGAACTGTGCGTCTAGGCCGGATGGTAACAGGAGGCAGGGGACACGAAGTTTTACCCAGGTTCGGGCCCTCTCGATGGAGGTAAAACCCTACGTCCTGCTTGATTAATATTGATTATATGGGTAGTACAAGAGTTGATCTACCACGAGATCAGAGAGGCTAAACCCTAGAAGCTAGCCTATGGTATGATTGTTGATGTGTATCTTGTCCTACGGACTAAAACCCTCCGGTTTATATAGAGACCAAAGAGGGTTAGGGTTACATAAAGTCGGTTACAATGGTAGGAGATCTGAACATCCGTATCGCCAAGCTTGCCTTCCACGCCAAGGAAAGTCCCTTCCGGACACGGGACGGAGTCTTCAATCTTGTATCTTCATAGTCCAGGAGTCCGGCTGAAGGTATAGTTCGGCTATCCGAACACCCCCTAATCCAGGACTCCCTCAGTCTTCTTACCTGACGGGTCTGGCGCCAGTACTAAACAACTAATCAATATCTCATGGTGGTCAACAATTTATGGTTTCTCCTGCAGGAAATGGGTCTGGGTTGATCCTCACCGTATAACCTACGGTTGGCAAAAGCTGCCTTGTACAAGGGAAAATACTTATACCATTCTAAGTTTTAAGCAAGGTTTTGATCGTCGGCGCTCTACTATAGGTAAGTCACTTAGATTTACCATCCCATATAGCAAGGCGAACAATAAGAGTAAGTCGGTATGGTGATCAATCCATCCCGCACCCAAATCATTACCTTGTATACGGTTTAGCGAATCTCGCATTCTAACACTCGGTCAATCCTCACAAGCATTGTAGAATTTCTCTTTTCCATGAACTGCGTTCGGAATAATCCATTGATTCTACAAGCCAAACAAACATCTATCGTTCCTTCACAACTCTCAAGTTTTGCATTACTCCTATAAAATTGTCTGCCGATGAACGTCGTATCTTCCTCCAGGGTTTTTCCTTCAGCAAGAATGTGCTTGCTTCTTGGTAGGTCCTAGGGCATGTGGGTTATGGCCCATCTTATCACTTGTAGTCCTTGAACTTATCATCGGGCAACTGATCATTTTCCAAACATCCAGCTTCCTAGCATTCTTAAATCCTTCCATTTGTATTGTCTCTCTTCCTTCTGTTGGTACCAAACTAAGACGTGATTATTCAAACTCATCATAGAGTTACAATCGTTCCATAATACCAACATCATACCTCCTTTATATACAATAGTAATTCATCTCTTCATCCTCGTGGGTTATCCCACATACCGAGATATAAACTTATACTTATGGATTCCATACTCCACTTCATGGAACATCATTATCCTTTCCAGGGTCAAGCATCCTTACAGGGGAATATTGGCCATCTCTGCACGGCACTTCTTCAACTGGAAAACATGAAACACATCATGAACTCCTGACAGTCCTTTGGGTGACTCCAACTTGTTGGCCACTTCTCCCATACGCTCCAAAACTCGGTATGGTCCTACAAATCTCAGGGCTAACTGTCCCTTAACTCCAATCCGTTTAACTCCTCGCAGAGGGGACACACGAAGACATGCTCTGTCTCCAATTTCATAGACTACCTCCTTGAGTTTTTGAGTCTACATAACTCTTCTGCCTGGACTAAGCTACCTTCAGTCTATCTCGAATCAACTTAACATTCTCTTCTGACTCCTTGATCACATTTGGTCCAAATAACTGACGGTCTCCAACTTCATCCCACATACTCTTGGAGTATCACACATATCGAGACAAAACTCGTATTCATTTTGTCCGAAATCCACTCAGTGGAGTATCCTTATCTTTTCCAGGGGTCAAGGGTTCTTACAGGGTACTACCACCCTTAAAATGCACAAATCTTCCATAGACCATATTTCTCATATCTTCAGAAATGGTCAAAATCCTTCTTCATAGAGTAACAACTCATAAAATCCATATCAGTACCAGCGATGCTAACTTTCTCAAATTCTCAAAGTATTACAATCTCTCGCTTTTCCATTACATGTCTCAACTCAACACCTCAATATAAAAGAAAATGTTCTCACTTCTACTACTCCATTGTTGCAAACTCAACTATCTAGCACAAGTTTCCTTCTCCTTGGGGCATTCTGTGGCAAAGTGCCCTGCTCCATTACAACTAAAACATATTACTTCTGACAAGTATCGAGGTTTCCTTTTTGAGCAACTGTTGAGGTAGTGCCCTGACTCCTTGCACCTGTAACAGGTGATATGACTCAGGTCCCTCCTGGGCTCCAATCGGTTTCTCTTCCTGGACTTTTCCATTCCAATCAGGGCTTCTATTTCCCGTGGGTCATATTCTACTTCCTCTGTCGGGAATTCTACTAGATCCCCATTCAAACAATTTTGGGAGATGTGTCCTTCTTCTCCACATGAATAGCAAGACTTAGTGCAGGGTTTACTCGGGTCTTCTTTAGGTGTGTCCCCGACATCTTCCTTCATCACGGGTTCTTCTAAAATTTCCATAAGGGCTCCTCTCTTTACTTATTTCTTCTGCTGGATAGTTCTTTGTACCATAGGGTAAATGTGATACTGAGCAGGGTAGTGGGTAGTCCCTTCACACAAGAAATAAGTAATCTTCCTAGTTGGGCATTATTCAGCTGGCTGACTTTCTTCACAATTAGGGCATTCATCCTTGTGTTCTTTATGGGTGTGTCCTATTTCTCCACAAATCTTGCATGCACAAGGTTTCTTCATATCCTTTCCATAAGGCTTCAACTTCTGGGACACAAGATGAGGTCTTTGTAGAGTCAACTTAAATTCTTTCCAAATGGTTACTCCTTGCCATCCATTGATGGTTTGGTACATCCTCCACCAAGTAGCAGCACCTATTTCAAAGCACTGAAGAGCATGTTGGGTCATATCCTTTCCGACTATAGGGTTATTCTTCATGTGATCCTCCATGTTCTGAATCCATTGGTCCGTCTCCAATTGACTCATCGGTCCAGAAAATATAAGCTCATCTTCATTCATCCTCTATTGGGTCCATGGGTTTGGAGTGAGATAAGAGAGATAGAGAGGGATACACACAATACAAACAAAAGTTTTGAAAAGACAGCTTTTATTTGTGGCTATTGAGAAAAACATCAAACAAATGACAGCTCACAAACATCGCATCTAACGTAGGTATATAACAGGGGTTTGGTCTTCTAAAGGTCAATAAATCTTCAACGTCTCCAAACTCTTCAAGCCTTGTTCATGCCTCTAATGGCTTCTTCCGATCATACTTGTCTTTCTCAAGTTCTTTTGCCAGATCAACTCTGTTGACGCGGAGTCTCTCGTGACGTCCTTTAATATTATGGAGTTGCGTTCCAAACTTCTAGTTTCAACATCCTTCGCATGAACCATGGTCCTATTGTCCTTCAGTTCCTGACGAATCTCCGGTATCTCAAGGTTTTGCTCCTCCAGCTTGGCTACTTCAGCTTCTGGGTCCCGTATTCTTCACGAACTGCTTTCTTGTCAAATACGGCTTTATGGAAGGGCTGAATGATGAGATGAGTATGCAGTTGATGGTAGCAACCTTCAACAACTACCAGGAGTTGGTAGATAAGGCTCTTATGATTGAAGGGAAGCAACAACAGATTGAGAGCCGCAAGAGGAAGTATGGACAAGGGAAGTATAACTCAGGAGCTCAGCAGAAACCTCGCCTAACCCCGAACTCGGGAGGACTTGTTCATAACCATGGAGGTCACAGCCACACTGGAGGAGGATCGCATAACCACAATGGTTCTAAGAATGGGAATGGGAACGGAACAAACAAAAATCATAACCGCCCCAACCCAGCCACACCCGCCAAAAGGGACTTAAGTCATGTTACGTGTTTCAAGTGCGGGAAGACTGGACACTACGCCACGGAGTGCCCCGAAGGAAAGAATGGAAATGGAAATGGGAGCGCTGGGAAGAAGCCAAATCCATTCAACAAAGGACAAGTGAACCACGTTAACATGGAGGAAGTTGAAGAGCAGCCAGACGCGGTAATAGGTAAGTTTTTGGTTAAGTCATTTACCGCTCTTGTTCTTTTCGATACTGGTGCATCGCATTCATACATATCAAGGGGATTCGTGGATAAGTTTAAACTACCAACCCAAACCCTTAGTACCCCTCTTTTAGTAAGTTCACCTGGAGCAGAGTATATGGCCAGCCGATGGTGTGACAAGATACCCTTAACCATTGGTACACATGTTTTTCTGTCTGACCTAATTATCTTGGAGTCACAAGGATTGGATGTGATATTGGGTATGGACTGGATGTCAAAGTTTTGAGGAAGCATTGACTGTGCTAGTAAGTCGATTTATCTCACCACCCTGGAAGGAAAAAGGATTAAGTATGTATCTAGGCATGTGCCTAGGAGGAGTCAAGTGAATGCCCTTACGGGAGTTGTTTAGGAGGAAGTGCCTGTAGTGAAGGATTACTCGGATGTTTTTCCAGAGGAGTTACCAGGCATGCCACCGGATAGAGACATTGAGTTTTCGATAGAGTTGTTGCCAGGTACAGGACCAATATCCAAGAGACCCTATCAGATGCCCGCAAATGATCTGGAAGAAATTAAGAAACAGATCAAGGAATTATTGGAGAAAGGATACATCCGAAGAAGTTCATCACCTTGGGGAGCCCCAGTACTTTTGGTTGAGAAGAAGGATAAATCCCTAAGGATGGTTGTTGATTATCGAGCATTAAATGAAGTGACGATTAAGAACAAGTACCCACTGCCGATGATCAACAATCTGTTTGATCAGTTGCAAGGAGCTAAAGTGTTTTCGAAGATCGATTTGCGATCGGGGTATCATCAGTTGAAGATACGAGAGAAGGACATACCGAAGACAGCATTCACAACACGATATGGATTATACGAGTACACGGTCATGTCATTTGGACTGACTAACGCCCCTGCCTATTTCATGAGCATGATGAACAAGGTGTTCATGGAGTATTTGGACAAGTTTGTTGTGGTGTTTATTGATGATATTATGGTATACTCGAAGAACGAGGAGGATCACAAGGAGAATTTGCGCTTAGTTCTCGAGAAACTCAGGGAATACCAGTTGTATGCTAAGTTTAGCAAATGCGAATTTTGGTTGAAGGAAGTCGGGTTCCTTGGACATGTTATATCGGGAGAAGGTATAGCAGTAGACCCCAGCAAAATTCAGTCAGTCACTGAATGGTTGGCACCCATTTCAGTTAGCGAGATCCGCAGTTTTCTTGGACTCGCAGGATACTACCGGAGATTCATCGAGAATTTTTCCAAGATTGCAAAGCTAATGACTGAACTGTTGAAGAAGGATACTAAATTTAAATGGAGAGAAGATTGTGAGGCAAGTTTCCAGGAATTGAAGAAATGTTTGACTATAGCGCCAGTGCTAACACTGCCAGATATACATAAGGAGTTCTAAGTGTACTGCAATGCATCACGCTTAGGACTTGGATGTGTGCTTATGCTGGATGGGAGAGTTGTTTCGTATGCCTCACAACAACTAAAACCTCATGAGTTGAACTATGCCACGCATGATTTGGAGTTAGCAACCGTAGTGCATGCATTGAAGACCTGGAGACATTACCTTATTGGAAACCGTTGTGATGTGTACACAGACCATAAGAGTTTGAAATACATTTTCACCCAGAAGGAACTAACCTTCGACAGAGGAGATGGTTGGGGCTTATAAAGGATTATGACATGAAACTACACTATCATCCAGGAAAGGCCAATGTCGTAGCAGACGCTTTGAGCCGGAAGAGTTATGCTAATATCCTTGAAAGTAGGGGACTGCCGAAGGAATTAGCAGAGGACATCATGGAACTTCGATTGGAGATTGTTCCTAGAAGATTTATTGCAACAATGGAGGTCTAGTCGACATTGCTGGACAAGATTCGGGAAGCCCAGAAAGAGGACAAGGAGATTGCTGAGATAAAGGAGAAGATGAGCAAAGGAAAGGCCAAAGGTTTTCGTGAAGATGAGCACGATACCCTATGGTTTGAGGACCGTGTTTATGTGCCCAATAACCAGGAGATCAGGAAGCTAATACTTCAAGAGGCCCATGACTCACCATACTCGATACACCCCGGAAACACCAAGATGTATTTGGATTTGAAGGAACGTTTCTGGTGGACCGGTATGAAGAAGGATATTGCCGAGTATGTCGCCGTATGTGATGTATGTCAGAGAGTTAAGGCAGAACATCAGAAGCCAGCAGGACTGTTACAGCCTATGCCGATACCCGAATGGAAGTGGGATATACTGGGCATGGACTTTATCACCTGATTGCCCAGGACCAAAGTAGGATACGATTCCATATGGGTAGTAGTTGATCGCTTGACCAAAGTAGCTCACTTCATCCCAGTGAAAACCACCAATACAAGTGCAAAGTTGGCCAAGATATATATGTCCAGGATCGTATGTCTGCATGGAGTTCCGAGGACCATTGTATCAGATAGAGGAACACATTTTACTTCAAAGTTCTGGCATTAGTTACATCAGACTTTGGGAACAAGGTTAGAGTTCAGTACAGCTTTTCACCCGCAGACAGATGGACAGACCGATAGAGTGAACCAAATTTTGGAGGACATGTTGAGAGCCTGTGCGCTAGATTATGGATCTAGTTGGGATGACAATTTGCCATATGCAGAGTTTTCCTACAACAATAGCTATCAAGCCAGTTTGAAGATGGCACCGTTTGAAGCCCTGTATGGACGAAGATGCAGAACACCGTTAATATGGGACGAGGTAGGAGACCGACAGTTGTTTGGACCAGACTTGATCAAGGAGTCTGAGGAGAAGGTAAAATTGATCCGAGACCGACTGAAGATTGCTCAGTCCAGGCAGAAGAGTTATGCAGACTCAAAACGCAAGGAGGTAATCTACGAAATTGGAGACACAGCATATCTGCGAGTATCGCCCTTGCGAGGAGTGAAACTTTTTGGAGTTAAATGAAAGTTAGCCCCGAGATTTGTAGGACCGTATCACATTTTGGAACAGATGGGAGAAGTTGCCTACAAGTTGGAGTTACCTGAGGGATTGTCAGGAGTCCACGATGTGTTCCACGTTTCACAGCTGAAGAAGTGTCATGCCGAGATGGCAGATATACCTCTAAGAGATACAGTACCCCTGGAGGCAATTCAGTTGGACAGTGATTTGACTTATGAGGAGAAACCAGTTAAGATTCTTGAGTTTGCCAGTAGAATCACCCGAAGTAAGGTTATCAAGTTTTGTAAAGTTCAGTGGAGCCACCATATCGTGGACGAAGCCACCTGGGAACGAGAGGATGATCTCCGCAAAGACCACCAGCACCTATTTTCTAGCCAGCCCAAATCTCGAGGGCGAGATTCATCTTAAGGGGGGTAGGTTTGTAACATCCCAAATTTTCAATTTGGAATGTTATACATTAGATCATCATTGCATATCAGGTTTTATTGCTTTCCGTTCCGTAATCCTCGAAATCCTAAGCAACTCAAGGACCCTCAGAGAGAGTTGGGGATTTCCCAGTTTTCATATTTGATTCTTTTATCAAATTTTGAAACGAGGATTTTGGTTTTAATTATTTTTCTCTCTGAAAATATTTCATATTAAAATACAAGAGAGGAGATAAGATGACTTCTCCAAAATAAATGAAATGTTGGAGGAAAAATATTAAAATCAAATATTTGTTCCATTTGGATTTTATAGCAATTTTGTTGCATTAGAAAAAAAAATTGCACATTTTCAAAATTGCATTTTAGGGCCAAGAAAATGTTCATCTCGTTCTAAATATTTTATTTAGACGGTGAAAAATTGTTTTTGCATTTTTAGATTTTTATTTATTTTTCCAGGATTTTATTTCTGTCGGCAAAATTATTTAAAAAAAAAGAGTTCCCGCACCCGGCTGGGCCTAAGGCCCAGCCGAGCCAGGCTGGCCCGCCCGCGCCACAGCCTCCCTCGCCCGCGCCTCCGTGCCCGGCACGAACGCCAAGGAGAGTCCGGCTCGGACTCCTCCCCGGGCGCCCCCTCACCCAAGCAAGCCGCCGCCCCCGCCCCCTTTATAAGCCGCCACCCCGCCGCCCAAACCGCCACCCCGCCGCGCCTGCCCCGCCACCCCAAGCCGCAGCCGCCGCCGCCGCCGCAGCCGCAACGAAGCCCCGCCGCCGCCGCTTGCTGCCGCCGCCGAGCCGCCCCTCGCCCAAGCAAGCCACCGCCCCGCTGCCCGCACCCTGCCCCACCGGAGCCCCTCACCGGAGGTAGCCGCCGGATCCGCCGCCGGTTTTTCTTTCTAAAACTGTTCGGTTTTTTTTTGAAAACCCTAGATTCGTTTTTTTCGGATCGCCGGTTTTTCTTGGTTCTTCTAGTTAGCGGACGTTCGTCCGAACGTTCGTTTTAACGAATGGTTCTTCGCCCGTTAGATACAACTAACGAACGCTCGTTCGTTAGTCTGTTCGTCAGTTTTCTTTTATCAGATTTAATCCATGATTTTTCTGATCGCGATTTCTGGTCCGATCTTAGTTTCTGTTTATCTTTTCGCTCGTTAGTCAGAATCAGGCGATTCAAGCGCCTGGAGTTTCGTCTCGAAACCCTCTTTCCGTTTAACTAACTCAAACAAGTTTTCCCTAATGTAAAATTTGACCTAGTTTCAGATTAGTAAACGAAGCTTCTCTCTTTCGCCGTTTGAGTTTCATTGCTCCATTTGATTTGATTCTTTTTGCGAACTAGAGTTCTTAACTTGAACTTTCTGGTCAACCTCTTTTATTTGAGTTTTGCTTGTGCATCGTTGCTTGTTACTTATGTATGTTATTGTTTGCTTGCGATAGAACACCCGGAGTGCGAAGCGTGCTACTACGAGTCCCTAGGTTTCGCAGATCGTCAACAAGGCAAGTAACACTTTGATCATACCCCTTTATCACCCAGTTTTTATGCATTAGTTCCAATCCTCAAACATTGCATGATTAGGACGTCATTAACTTGTGGGTTGGGAAGTACTTGATGAGGTAGAACCTATTGCCCTGTTACATTCAAACCCCTAGGAGTTACTCTACGTGTTGCTTATACTACTATGCTATGCTCATAGACATGGTTTGGGTTTGAGTGAAATCCATGACAGATGTGAGATTGTTAAATTAATGGTTCAACTTAAGGTGGCAACTTAATCAAACAACTGGGTGGATTGAGGCACCTGGAGTACCCAGTGTTGCCTGTATTTTTGGAAATCCCGGAGTACCCGTGTGATCTTCCTATGGACCGCACCCAGGCTCAAAGGGAACTGAGATGATTCATGCTAGAAACTTCCGTGTGCAGCCACAAGCTATTATGGGCTCTAGCATAGTTGAGTAAGTTACGTGAAGCTCTTGAAGAGGCAGATCAGCAGGTAGTGGGATGTAGGTTTGGTATGGTCTCGGTCATCCGTTTCTCAAACACCCTGTAGTGCGAGAAATCCAACGGAGGAGATCGAGTCTTGTGGGGAAAAGTGCGCAAACCTCTGGAGAGTGTACAATCTAATCATGGTTAGCCGTGTCCCCGGTTATGGACAATTCTTGAGTATCTAGTACTTGGGTTATCACATGTATCTCATCATGTTTAATTAATATTGTTGGGTTGTTAATCACTTTAATTCGGATTGAGTTGGAGGAACCTTCTCAATGATGTTTCAACTACCATGATAGTAAAAGTTGGCTTGGTTGTAGGGAAAAATTGGCTTTTCGCAAAACTGTAACCATAGAGCTTTTCACCAGCCAAATATGCATGTAGTGATAGCATTATTTTGTTCTTGCTCTACTATGTTACTTTGCCAGCATATTCAACGTGTTGACCCGTTTCGGGCTGCAACGTATTATGTTGCAGACTTTTCAGACGAGGAGTAAGGTTCATTAGGTCGTTGCCGTGCAGCTCAGTTATGCCGTTGGAGTTGATGGACTCACTTTATCTTCCAAGACTTCCGTTGTTATCGTATTAGATGGCCTTAAGCCATATTATTATAATAAGTTCTCTCTTGAGACATTCGATGTAATAAGTGTGTGATTGCTACTCTGTTTTAAATCCTTCGAGTACTGTGTGTGTCAGCATTACCGATCCAGGGATGACACTGAAGCACAGAGACTTGACCATCTGAGGTCGGGTCGCTACACAAGTAGCACAGACGTATGGGGGAATCTCTAGATGTCCTTCTTAGCGATCATTCTACCTCTTTTCATGACCCGTACGCAGCTCCCCCTTGGTCTTGGCATGTTAAATAGCCACTGTTGCTTATCGCGCTATTTGTTCAAGTACGCTTTCACGTATTAATCAAAATTATAATGGAAACAGTCTGCGGCCCAACATATGTGGCACTAGCTTAATACTTTATTTTTTTTATTTCGCCACTTTTATTTGCATCCGTACGCCTTGGTACGCAGTGATTCGCCAGGGGCTTTATTGCGCCCCACACTATGGCAACAAGTCCGAACACTTTTACAGTATAGTTTGGCACCCCGAACTTAGCATTATATGCATTGGCTCCGAATCATGTCTTTGGTCAATAGTTGGGTTGCCCGGCTCCTGTGCTTACTACCTTACGTTCCGCTATATCGGCTAGGGTAGTAAAGGGAGAACTACTGTGATTGTGTCCTGGTTTATCCAGGTGAGCACCTCAGTAGAGAAAGCCGAAAACTGACTATCATGATACGACGAGAGCCGATCAGCTCTTCAGAGGTTTCAAATCTTTAGCAATTTTTCCCGCATTATGTGACAAATCGGTTCCTATCCGATCAGGTGTTTACAACACCATAGTTCGAATACTAGGGGCTGCGCCTACATTTTTATTGTCAAAATCCTATGGCTAAGTGAGGGTGATAAAGCCACATAGTCCGATTGCCTGGTTCGTTGCGCTAAACACCTCCTTCAAGGACCAAACTCTTGGATAAAGAGTGTTTAAATTCATCCAGAACACCCCCATACTACCTACGTGGGGACTGAAGCGGACGACTGGCCAACTCTCAGACTTGATAAAATGGCCGCACAGGAGGTAAAACTTTAAATAATAAACATCAAAGCATTATATTACATATCAGCCTTGTTTTCATCATACAGGACGGGATAACATGAATGTATTCATTCAAAAATGATGTCCTTAGCACATTGCTCTGCTACAATGCGGGATCCCTTTAGAACATCTTCAAAATACCGCTCGGGCGTGCGGTGCTCCTTGCCCGCAGGCGGTCCTTCGGTCACGAGCTTGACGGCGTCCATCTTCGCCCACTGTATCTTGACACGGGCGAAGGCCATCCACGCACCTTCTATCCAGAATGATCGCTTTATGGCGTCAAGCCGATGGCAGGCATTGAAACATCTCCAACGTATCTACTTTTCCAAACACTTTTTCCCTTGTTTTGGACTCTAACATGCATGATTTGAATGGAACTAACCCGGACTGACGCTGTTTAAAGCAGAATTACCATGGTGTTATTTATGTGCAGGAGCAAACGTTCTCGGAATTACCTGAAACTTCACGGAGCCACTTTTCAGAAAATAAGAAAAATACCTGCCAAAGATGAAGGCCAGGGGGCCCACCGTCTCTCCACGAGGGTGGGGGGCGCGCCTGCCACCCTAGGGCGGGCCCCCCTACCTTGTGGTCCCCCTGTTGCGTCTCCGACTCCAACTCCACCTCCATATATTGAGTTTCGATGAGAAAAAAATCAGGGAGAAGAAATCATCGCGTTTTATGATACGAAGCCGCCGCCAAGCCCTAAAACCTATCGGGAGGGCTGATCTAGAGTCCGTTCGGGGCTCCAGAGAGGGGAATCCATCGCCATCTTCATCATCAACCATCCTCCATCACCAATTTCATGATGCTCACTGCCGTGCTTTAGTAATTCCATCATAGGCTTGCTGGACGGTGATGGGTTGGATGGGATCTATCATGTAATCGAGTTAGTTTTGTTAGGGTTTGATCCCTAGTGTCCACTATGTTCTGAGATTGCTGTTCCTATGACTTTGCTATGCTTAATGCTTGTCACTAGGGCCCAAGTGCCATGATTTCAAATCTGAACCTATTATGTTTTCATCAATATATGAGTGTTCTTGATCCTATCTTGCAAGTCTATAGTCACCTATTATGTGTTACGATCCGTTAACCCCGAAGTGACAATAATCGGGATACTTACCGGTGATGACTGTAGTTTGAGGAGTTCATGTATTCACTATGTGTTAATGCTTTGTTCCTGTTCTCTATTTAAAGGAGGCCTTAATATCCCTTAGTTTCCATAAGGACCCCGCTGCCACGGGAGGGTAGGACAAACGATGTCATGCAAGTTCTTTTCCATAAGCACGTATGACTATGTTCGGAATACATGCCTACATTATATCAATGAACTGGAGCTAGTTCTGTGCCACCCTAGGTTATGACTGTTACATGATGAACCGCATCCGGCATAATTCTCCATCACCGATCCATTGCCTACGAGCTTTCCATATATTGTTCTTTGCTTATTTACTTTCCCGTTGCTATTTGCTATCATCACTACAAAATACCAAAAACATTACTTTTACTACTGTTACCTATTGTTACCATTATCACCACTATCATATTACTTTGCTACTAAACACTTTGATGCAGATATTAAGTTTCCAGGTGTGGTTGAATTGACAACTCAGCTGCTAAACTTGAGAATATTCTTTGGCTCCCCTTGTGTCGAATCAATAAATTTGGGTTGAATACTCTACCCTTGAAAACTGTTGCGATCCCCTATACTTGTGGGTTATCAGGCATTGACCAGCCGCTTCACGAGTCTAAAGTAGATGCCGGGCATAGCTTCCGTAGGCCATAGCCGGATTATTAAATCCTTCATGGCTAGTTCGGCCACCCTATGCATCTCGACCAACTGTTTCAGCTGGTCGCTAAAGGGCACCGGATGTTCTGGCGCAAGGTATTGCGACCAGAACAGCTTCTCCGTCGAGCTCTCCTCTTCGACTTAGAAGAATTCTGCAGCGTCAGAAACACTGCGCGGCAGATCCGCAAACGCCCCTGGAGAACTCCAAATCTGGGTCAGTAAGAGATACCTCTTCTTCCCATACTTGCTTTGCATAATGAAAGCCTTACCCGCCGCGATTTTCTTGGCCTCTTGAATTTCTTGGACCTTGGGCTTCGGTCCAGGCTTCTTGCGTGCTTTGGCTGGCCTTAGTGAGTTCGGACTCTTGGTCCGCATTCTGGCGCTCCAAGGACTCACATTTTTGCACAGCATCCTAGAGCTCCTGCTAGACCTCGCTAACCCTGGCCTCGTATTTCTCATGAGCGGCTTGTTCCTTTGCCACTCTCTCCTTGGCCTCTGCCAGCGCCTTCTCGAGGGCCTCCACTTTGGTCGCCGCCCGTAATAAATATCATGGTACTATGATCAGCTCACATCATTCATACCTTCTGGACATACACAAGGTCATTACATACCTTGGGTGTCCTCCAGTTGCTTTTTCGCACGGCCGGGCTCTTCCTCGGTCTGTTCCAGCCTCTGCTTCAGTCCAGAGACTTCAGCAGCCTGAGAAGTCGCGGCTAGCAGCAACGCCTGCTTATTCACAAAGACATATATGGTTAGTCTCCTGCGAAAAACTATTTGACCCTCTGTTCGGCTTTTCCTTCCGAACACTGGATAGAGTCTCAGGGGCTACTGTCTATACTGTAACTTTCTTTTCACATAAATGCAGCGCTTACCTCAAAGCCTGTTACAAGGCTTGCGCAGGCTTTGGTCAGTCCTCTCTTCGCGGACTGAATCTTCTGAATCACCGCACCCATGAGGGTACGGTGTTCCTCGATGATGGAAGCACTTCGCAACACTTCCAGTAGAGTATCCGATGCCTCTGGTTGGAAAGAGGTCACTGGTGGAATAGGCATGCCTCCTTCTTTCGCAGGAGGCTACTTGCCGGATTCCGGAGCTGTATAGGCCTCCGAGACCATATTCGGCTAGGGGCCGAATTGGACATGGCCCCCATCGCCGGTCTCCATGGGGATCTGCTCCCACCCCCCTCCCCGTGTCTGATGGCCGAGGTCTCTCCCTCTGGCACTGCCCTGATGGCCTCTTGCGTCTCTCCCTGGCCTGGGATCCTTCGGGACAACACCTCGGTGTCATCCATGGCCCTGGGAGAGGAGGCCGCTGGAAGGGACCCACTGTCCATCACCTTCAGGTCCAGCGAGTTCCCCGAAGACAAGGATCGCTTGAGGGCGGAACGAGCCAGACTGCAAGTACATGATTCAATATGTTAAAATTATGGTAAAGAGGCTAATATATGAATGTGGGGGGGGGGGGGTCTTTGAATACTCACGATTTGGCCAGGGGCTTATCTCGGGGGCACCGTTCTGTGTTGTTATCAACATCCCACGCGGGGTTGTCCGCAGCGGAGGCCTTCCCTTTCTTGGACGCCTCTGCCTCCAATTGTGTGGAGGCCACCCTTTTCTTCCTTCCCCCCTCAGGGGAGAATTGCTTTCCTCCTCTCCCTCATTGTCGGTGCCGGGAGGAGAGTGGGTGTCGGCGTCTTCGGACGTCACGTCCGAAGTGCCCTTATGGTGGAGACCACCCCTGGTCCCCTTGGCGTTCTTCTTGGCGGTCTTCTCCGGCGCTTGATAGGGCACCGGAACCAGCATCTTCGTCAGAAGTGGGATAGCTGGTTCTTCGGGCAGCAGAGCCGGACACTGAATCCGCTCCGCCTTCTTTGTCCAGCCCTGAAAAACAAATAGGGATGTTTAGACATCTTCCTCCAGTATGCAAGTAAAGGGTACACCTTGAAATACGGAAAACTTACCATAGTAGCGGGATGGGCTAGGTCATGTCCGCGGTCTTCGGCCATCGCTGGCCACGTTTCGTTGGCCTTGAAGAGCACCTTCCAGATGTCCTCGTGCGTAGTGCCGAAGAACTATTGCAAGGTCTGATGCCTGGCCGGATCAAACTCCCACAAGTGGCAAGTCCGGCGTTGGCATGGCAGGATCCGGTGAGCGAGCATCACTTGAATCACGTTGACAAGTTTGACGTTCTTGTCCACCATGCGCTGGATGCGCGTCTGTAGCGTTGTCAGCTCATCTGACGAAACCCAATTTAGGCCCTTCTCTAGCCAGGAGGTGAGCCGCGGCCCAGGTGGCGTCGCGGGGCTCTGTGATATAGAACCACAGTTGCTACCACCCTTTGACGGTCTCCATGAAGGAGCGTTCGGGCCACGTGACATTGGGCATCTTGCTCACCATGGCACCTCCACACTCTGCGTGTTGGCCACCCACCACCTTTGGCTTCACAATGAAGATCTTTAGCCACAATCTAAAATGGGGTGGGATGCGGAGGAAAGCCTCGCACACGACAATAAATGTCGAGATGTTGAGGATGGAATTTGGGGCTAGATCATGGAAGTCTAGCACATAATAGAACATAAGTCCGCGGACGAATGGGTGGAGTGGAAATCCCAGCCCGCGGACGAAGTGGGGGATGAAAACTACCCTCTCGTGGGGCTCCAGGGTAGGGACGATCTTTCCCTCGGTCGGAAGTAGATGGCTGATTTCCTTGGCAAAATATCTGGCCTCCCGGAGCAGGGTGATGTCCTTCTCCTTGACGGAGGACACCATCCATTTGCCTTGCGCTCTAGATTCGGACATGGTTGGAGTGCTTTATGGAGGCGAAAAGCATAGAAGCTTGGGCGCTGGAGCTCGAGGATGGATGGGCAGAGAGAGAGAAGGCGTGGGTGAAAGGGGGTGAGTCCTTATCACAATATAAAGGCAACGAATATCAAGCGCCTCCCCACTAGCCTGAAAACTCGCCTGTTTCCCAAGGGCCGTGCACACGGCATGGTTGGATTATCCATGCCCGCATTGATGAGAATCCCGCAATAAGGGGACACGATCTCTGCTTTGACAAGACGTGCCAGTAAAACTGCATCTCGAAATATGAAGCGGCGGGCCAGAAATTGGTTCAAAATAATGACCGGGTGGCGATGTGGTGTCATGCTACAAAATGTTGTCAGTGGATTCGACTCGTGGAATATTATACTCTCTGCGGTTTTGTGTGCTGCTTGTTTTATATATCCGGATATGTTCCTTGTGTTCGAAGACTGTGTTGAAGTATTCGAAGGAGGAACCCGCCTTGCAATGCCGAAGAAAATCTGCGCGCCGGACACCTCGTCATTGAAGCCTAGTTCAAGGGCTACTGAGGGAGTCATGTACTAAGGGGTCCTTTGGTGTCTCACTTGTTGGACATGGGCCGGACTAATGGGCTATGAAGATACAAGACCGGAGACTCTCACCCGTGTCCGGATGGGACTCTCCTTGGCATGGATGGCAAGCTTGGTGTTCGGATATGAAGATTCATTTCTCTGTAACCGACTTTGTATAACCCTAGTCCCTTCCGGTATCTATATAAACCGGAGGGGTTAGTCCGTAGAGGCAGAATCATAATTAGATAGGCTAGACTTCTTGGGTTTTAGCCATTACGATCTCGAGGTAGATCAACTCTTGTAATACTCATATTCGTCAAGATCAATCAAGCAGGAGGTAGGGTATTACCTCCATAGAGAGGGCCCGAACCTGGGTAACATCGTGTCCCCTGTCTCCTGTTACCATCAACCTTAGATGCACAGTTCGGGACCCCCCTACCCGAGATCCGCCGGTTTTGACACCGACAGCAGCATCGAGGTTGGGGTCGGGGGCGGCGTCGAGGGCGTGCGGAGGGCGGCGGGAGAGCACGCGGCGGCTGACGGTAACGCAGGGCGACGACGGCGGCATGAGCGAATGAGTTCGATTTGCGAGAAGTGTCCGTGGGGAAGAAGGAGCATGCGGTTAAGTCAAAAGTAGCAGTAGCACGTTCCAGGAAAAGCGTTGCTGCTACATTAGCTATAGCTAGCTTAGCTATAGCGCTGGCTCACACAACGCACTACTGCTAAGTTAGCTATACCACGTTTTCGGAAAGCACGCTGCTGCTACAACATTTTCATTTGTTTTCCTTTTTCATTTGTTTTCCTTCACATTTTCTTTTTTTCCTTCCCCTTTTTCTATTTCTTTCATTTTCATTTATTTTTCTATATGTTTTACATTTTATTTTCCTTTAATTAGCAGTAGCGCTCTCTGAGTGAAACACACTACTACAACAAGCTTAGCAACAGTGTTGTTTCTAAAAGACCGCTACTACTAAATGTAGCCTATCGGCTCAGTAGTGAGAGTTTTAGTAGTAGCGCATTTAAATGGGGATGCGCTACTGCTATGTGCATATCTGTAGCACGTTTAAACCGCATGCACTACTGCTATTTAGCACTAGCGCCCTTTTTAACAAGCGCTACTGCTAATATTCTGTGTATAAGGTTTTCCCTAGTAGTGTAACCTTGGTTTCATATTTGAGGGAAATACCTACCGCCTTTGTGCTGCATCATCCCTTCCTCTTTGGGGAAATACCTACGTGGCTTCAAGCGACATCAGGGGAAGGAGAGTGTCGTGGACTTAACACGGCAGATGTCCTAGCAAAACGACTTAGGTGTGGAGCCATTGCAACGTAGTTAGCATGAAGGGGTTAAACGGGACAAAGGACACAGAGAGTTTACCCAGGTTCGGCCCCTCTTAATGAGGTAAAAGCATACTCCTTCTTTAGGTTGTATTGCTTGGGTTTCGATTACTAGGGAGCGAATACTCTTGACCTAGTTCTCGACTTGTTGTTTCTTGTCTTAACCCGCCGTCGGGTCACCCCTTTATATACAAAGGTTGATGCCCGGCGGCTTACGGAGTCCCGGCCGGCTCATACACAACGTGTCCAGCCCGGTAACTAACTAAGCTTGCCTTATAATACAAGTTACACAATATGGCTGTTCATACCCATGGGCCTCAAGTCACCTCCGGGTCTTGGGCTTTCAATAAGCTTGCTCTATGGACCGCCATCCTGATCGTCCTCTTGGGCCTTCTCTTCTTAAGTTGCCAGTGGAATGACCCGGCCCCTCCTAGGTGGGTCATACCCAATAGTTACATCCCCAACATTAGGCCCTAGGTTGATTTGAAGTTGTTCACATCAATCTTCAATACTTGACTTAGCAGAAAACTTGCATCGTCAATTTTCATGAACCTGTTATAACCCACCATGAGGTCAGCTCACAAAATCGTGTTAACCTGCCATGACGTCATTTTACATTAACTTCGCACGAAGCCCAGAGTATCTCAACAGATCTTTATCTTTTAATGAACATCTCAAAAATCGAAGCGCCCATATAGCCATATGATGATTTTGGCCTCCTCGATTCCTGCACATGCCTTGTATCCATCCTCTTATAAATACAGATGGGGGTCCTTTTCATTTCCCCCCTTTGCCTCCTCGTCTTTGTCTTCTTCTCCGCAACACCCCGCACGCGCTTGAGTTCCGCCGCCGTCGACCTCCATCCACTGCATCAACTCAGGCCGCTGCATCAACCTAAATAGACCAGAGAACGCTGGTGCGCCACCGTTGTCCATCAGTGTCTGTAAGTACTCATCTCCTTATACCTCAGATCTGCATTAGGGTTTACTTTGTTCGTCGGTGTTCATCGCCATTCTTCACTGCTCCTCCATAGCATCCCCAGTTTGATCTGAAACCATCACAGAAACTATGCGGAAGTAGTTTAACGCTTCCTCTTAATCATAGGAGTTGTCTTTCTTATAGAAAACCCTCAAGCAAACAAGTTCCTCCGCTGTCACAACTTTTAGGTTTTGAATTTATTTTTCTTTTCCAAACTGCGGTAGATCCAAAATTATAGAATCAATCTTCAGAATCTTCCTTGTCCAGCACTTAGCCAAATATTTACTGATAGATCAGACGCATCATAACTGCCATGGCGGCTTATACCAAAACCGTGACCCGCCATATAACATTAGGCCCTATTTAAGCCGCCATCATATGATTTATAACATGTACAACCTGGTAACATTCCCTGGTTTAACCATGCTTACTTATTCATCCTCATAATTCGGTTCTGCACAATGTATTTAACCCTTAAACTCTGGCCGGCTTAACAGCATGATTCTTAACCGAGCAGGTGTCATTAGTCTCCTTTTAAGCCACAAATATGAATATCCTCGTCCTTCAATGTTCATCTTCCGGCTTAAAACATTGGTCGTTTATAGCGCTTTACTTTTTGAATCAATGGTCCAGCTTAACAGTATAGTCTTAAACCGACAATATTTCTTTCTTTTATACCTTCATCCTCAAAATGGGAAAGATTGTCATTGCATGCAACTGGGTTGTTTCCTGGGTCACCGAGGAAGAATTGAACGAATATGTTCACATAGGCGTCCTGGCCAAAAAAGATGTCGTCCATTGGAGGGTCCCAGGCGCTGAAACCCCTCCTGAGCCCAAGGATGGTGAAGTAATTGTCTTCATTGATCACATGCTCCAAGGCTTCAACCCTCCTGGCTCAAAATTCTTCCACGATGTGCTACATTTTTTCAAGCTCCATCCACAAGATATTGGACCAAATTTCGTTTCAAACATCTGTAACTTCCAGGTATTCTACGAGGTGTACCTTCAACAGGAGCCCACCGTAGAACTATCCAGGGAATTTTATTATTTAAACCGGCAGAATGAGTTCACAGACGGGCCCAGCCTAGAGTTAGGCAGCATTCCTATACATCGACAGAAAGAAGCCACTTTCTCAGCCGCCACTCTACCCAGTCATCCCAAAGACTGGAACCAAACCTGGTTTTATTGCAAAGACACTTCTCCAGAAGGGGAAAAATCCTTTGTCGGGTTATCGTGCCAGTCAGCTTAGCAATAGGCATTCTCTTCCAGATCGCATCAGTACAGCACAAGGAAGAAATATATGCTAGTCTTTTCAATGATCCGAGCCTTGATGGCGAACGGCTTGACTAGAATCGATCTGGTTCGATGCTGGGTCGCCTCGAGAGTCTTGCCCTTAAGCCGCCGCCCCGGCTTAATGTGCAAGTACACTGGCGAGTTAAAATATCCTCAACGCCATTGTCAGATTGAATTGACTGACGAAGACATCAACAATATGACCAAGTCTCTGTTAAATGAGATCTTGGAAGACTACAGTAAAATCGGATTGAATCCCTTCTGCGTTCTTAAGAAATCGCCAGCTGTAAGTTTTTAACTAACTTCACAATTGAATCATACCTTCACTTAGATTGCTTTTTCATACCCATTTAATTTTTTGTAGGCCGATTCACCTTTTTGGAGTAAGAAGTTGCAGGATAAGCCGACCAATAAAAGTCGGACAAAGACCAAGGCTACAAAAAAGCCTGCCAAGAAAAAGACCAATCCCGCCGAGTTATTCAACTTGGATGATGATGATGATGATGAGTCGGAGGTAGAACTTGACTCCCTTGGTTCATTTTTTATGCATCTTATTTACAATTACCATAATCAGGATGACGCAGAGGCCAGCCATGCAGATGATGAAGAGGTGATTACTCTTTCCTCCGGGTCAGAACCTTTGCCAACACAGAAAACTCGACAAGCAAGCCGGAACGTAAGATTTTCTCACCCTTTAGCTTACTTGGATCCCAACTTTATTTTGAAGAAACAGTATCATGAAACTCGCCGCACAACCCGTAATAGTGGCGGTGGGGTTTTATCCTCCGGCTTACCCAACACACCAGTTCCTCGCAAGCATTATGCTGAGGTTTCACAAATTTCTAACTTAGCTTATCCCAAGGTGGGTCATTTTCGTTAACCTCTTAACCCTTCCGACTCAAATTATCAGGGAACATCTCACTCCTCCTCCGATGACTCAACGGGAACTCAAATCCCAGTCTTCAATACTGTGACTGGGTAAGAATGTTAAACTATCCACTTTGAATCATGCATTTAATTGTCAGATTAACTCTATCTTGTATTTCCTTTTCAGCGCTATGACAAAGCCCAGCAAGAAGCAGAAAACTGATAAACTGGCTAAAGAGCCCAAGACTATTGATCCGGAGAATCATGACATATCTGAGACTTTGCATCAAGTTTCATAAGCTGCTATGGATGACCCCCTCCCCCTCCAGAGGAACACCCTGTCACTAAAGACACCATGGACATTGACCCGGTAAATGATAAACTGCCCAGCCCCGCTCAACCAGCTACCGAAACTGAGGACATAATGATTACTGGGACGGCTTACAAAGCCCTAGGCAACCCCACTGTCCTATTAAAACATAGTGCCAAATAAGAATTTTCTGGTGTTGATAAGGGCAAGTGGACTTTGGATTTGGAGAAGTATGCTCAATTTAATGCCCAGGAGCTTCATGCAGGCTATTTGAACCGCCTCCACATCAGCCGAGACTTTGAAGCCAGCTTGGTCAACCTGATGAAGGAGCGCTTTGAGGTAAACATTATCATCTTCTCCACATATAAATATCTGTCAGCCACCAAGTCTACTGGATATGATAAACTTGAATATGATGTAGACTTTAAACATTCTTATTGAACTTGATATCCATGTCATAGCCTGTTAGAACTGCAAAATCAACAAGTAGCCCCCAAGGGCCGGCTTAAGCTGTATAGCTAAAGCCGGGTCTTCAAAATACGAATTTTAATTTCACGTAAATAGCTCGCTGGGGTCGGCTTACACTGACAAGTTAAGCCAGAACTAAAAGTAATAACAATCAAATTTCCACCTGTAGCCCCCAAGGGCCGGCTTAATCATCACGAATCAGTCGGGCCTTATCACCATTACTATGAATAAAATCCAGTTGTGTAACCCCCATGAGTCGACTATAGTCATAGCAGTGTAGTTGGGTCATCATAAAATTATTTTCGAAAGAGCAATAAGCATTAGCCCCCAAGTGCCAAGTAAAATGCTTGTATTGTGCTTGGGACTTCAAATAATATGATCATAATGCTTCATATCTTATTCATGTTGCAGGCTGAATTAAGCATGAAGGAATCCCAAGTCAATGATCTAAGGGCCAACATTGAATTCCAACAATCTGAGACTTCAAATGCTAAATCAGAGCTGAGGACTACATTGGAAATCATTGAGCAGTTGAAACAAAACTTGAATACTGGTAAAACTGGCTGGGAGACCTAGAAGGCATCTCTATTAAAAAGAGCAGAGGATGCCAAAGAAGCCCTTAAACCGGTAATTGACGAGTAGTCCGGTTTAAAGCATCAAATCAACAGCATGACGTCGGCCATCTTCAGTAACTAGCAAAAATACTCTCCTTTGTACCAATAGTATATCATAATCATCTGTCGGTTCACCAATAATTTTAATAATGCAGGCTCCCAAAGCGCCAAGCTGGGTTCAGACATGCGCATCCAGCAAATGGGTAACCAAGAAGAAGAACAAGAAGAAGAAGAAGAAGAAGAAGAATAAAAAGCGCGGGATCACCCGGAGGCTTCAACCCACCATGACTAGAAGTCTTAATTCATGAGCCGGTTTACCGGCCATAGCATTTGGATGCTGTGTGTCTCAAAAACACTTACTCTTTTGGGTCGTCCGATGCCTTGTAATAGGCTAGTTAAAAAACAATGATCTGTCATGCCATCGTGCATGTTGATTTGCATAATACTCTTAAACCGCCAAGCTGATGTTTGAAGATCTGGCACTTCAACTTTATAATGGCCTCAGTTATACAGACCATGTTTATCATTTTTCCTGCACATAAACAGATAATAGGTTCCCTGGCGGTTTACCCCTGGGCGGGTCACATTACCCCATATAACAAACCATTGGTGACTGAATAATCCATAACCAGGGTAAGCATAACAAAATAAATATCATACATGTGATATTTGTTCACACCGCCGGCTTATCATGCGACGTGCAGTAAGGGTAACAGCCTAAAGATTGAGAGCACAACGCCATGTTCAATTTATTCATACTACCGGCTTACAACGCCATATACAGCAAGGGGTAACATCCTAGAAACGTAAGTGCAGCACTCCAAGCATTTAGTCAACACCATGGTGACTTAATGTCCAAAGCCAAGCCGGGTTATCAAAACTCCGAATAGATTCAAATATGAATCATAAAGATCAAGGCAATATCGCCTGAATCAACTTTAAACCATATATCAGAGTAGCACAAAAAAGGTAAACCCCAACAAAGTTCAAAAACAAATCAAAAAATCGAGGCTTTCATAGGCGGCCAGGCCTAAATCATCAAGTGCTTTTCATGGGCTTGCACATCCACTAAGTTATTCCTTCATACAAACCTTGTAAGCCGAGCCTCACATGACCAACCACCGTTCTAACCTTGACAAGTTCAGGGCCTTAATAAGATTGACTATCAAGAGTTCAGCGGGTCATTCTAGGACTACCTAGGCGGAGTGGCAGACGTACAAGGCATGATCAACTTGATTTTTTTGGTGTATACACCTGGCATTTCAAGCCAATCAAAAGGGTTATCAAAGTTGTGTTCACTGAATAGGGAGCCCCCGAGTGATATATATATAGAATCATCAGGGCAAGGTACCTATGTTTGAGTTGTGCTCTGCAACAAACTCTCTTTGGTCCCTACAAACCAGGCATCAAGCCTCCAAGTAGCAACGGCGTTCAAGCCGGATCAATAGGGTAGTCACAGTTATGCTCAATAAGCAGGAAACACCCAAGTTTTTTGTAACCATGGCATACAAGCCAGATCAAGAAGGTAGTCATAGCTATGCACAATAAGAAGGAAGCCCCCAAGTGACCATATGAAGTGATAACAAAGACTCATATTGACAAAGGCCCTAAATTATTAGGGATGCCGGTTTTATTATACGAATCATAATATATATACATTGATAGAAGTATGTACATCACAAGAGTCGGTGGCTCAGGTGTAATAAGGCCGAAGATGAGCAATATTCCACGGAAGGCGGGTCTCCTCCTCCAACGTGTGTGAGTCCTTGTGGTCTCGAACATCGATAAGGTAGTATGACCCGTTGTTCAGATTTTTGCTGACCACAAAGGGCCCTTCCCAAGGAGGGGATAGCTTGTGCATATCAGTTTGAGCCTGGATGAGCCGGAGCACCAAATCTCCTTCTTGAAAGGTCCTGGTTTTAACCCGACTGCTATGATAACGACGCAGGTCTTGCTGATAAATCGCCGAACGAGCCGCTGCATGGTCACGCTCCTCATCTAACAAATCAAGATCGTCCTGATGTGCTTTTTATTTATCAGCTTCAACATAAGCCGCCACACGGGGTGAGTCGTGACGGATGTCACTAGGGAGAACCGCCTCTGCTCCGTAAACCATGAAGAAAGGCGTGTAACCCGTAGATCTGTTGGGGTGGTATTGATACTCCAAAGCACTGAAGGTAACTCCTCAACCCAACAACCCGGTGTCCTCTGCAAAGGGCCATAAGTCGGGGTTTTATGCCTCTCAAAATTTCTTGATTGGCTCTTTCAGCTTTGCCATTGGACTGGGGGTGAGCCACTGATGATACATCAAGACGAATATGCTCTCGTTGACAGAATTCTTTCATAGCACCTTTAGACAGATTAGTGCCATTATCAGTTATAATGCTGTGAGGATAGCCAAATCAGAAAATCACCTTTTTGATGAATTGAATCGTTGTCACCATGTCACACTTACTGACCGGCTCTGCCTCAACCCACTTTGTAAATTTGTCACCACCACCAAAAGGTGGGTCTTTTATCCTTGTACCTTTTGAATGGTCCAACCATATCAAGCCCCCAGACTGCAAACTACCAAGTAATTGGAATCATCCTCAATTCCTGAGCCGGTACATGAGCTCGCCTTGAAAATTTCTGACAACCATCACATTTACTGACCAAATCCTCTACATCAGCCTGAGCCGTCAGCCAATAAAACCCATGTCAGAAATCCTTGGCTACGAGAGACCTAGAGTCGGTATGATGACCACAATCTCCTTCATGAATCTCTCATCGAATCTCTCGGCCTTCCTCAAGAGAAAAACAACATTGAAACACCCCTGTGACACTGCAGCGATGCAACTCTCCATTGACAATAGTCATTGACTTAGACCGCCAGTTATCTGCCTGGCCAAAGTTTTAGGTAACCCGCCCCGGGTCATATAAGCCAAATATGGAGCTGTCCAATCATGAATAACATGAAGAGCCGCCACTAACTGCGCCTTCGGGTCAGGAAAGCAAGATCTTCCTCCATAGGCAATTTAACTGAAGGGTTATGCAGAATATCAAGGAAAACATTAGGTGGTACCGGCTTACGTTTGGACCCTAGCCGGCTCAAAGCATCAGCCGCCTCATTTTTCCTGCGATCAACATGTTCCACTTGATAACCTTTGAAATAACCAGCAATAGCATCCTCCTCTCGGCGGTAAGCCACCATGAGTGGGTCTTTAGAATCCCAAGTGCCTGAAACTTGCTGAGCCACCAAATCTGAGTCGCCGAAACACCTTACCCAGCTTAAATTCATCTCTTTAGCCATCCGAAGACCATGGAGCAAGGCCTCGTACTCAGCTGCATTGTTAGTACATGGTAACATCAACCTTAAAACATAACAAAAATTATCACCTCATGGGGAAGTCAAAACAACTCCAGCCCCCGAGCCTCCCAACTTCCTGGATCCATCAAAGTGAATAGTCCAATATGTGCTATCTAGCTTCTCCTCAGGAATATGCACCTTGGTCCAATCGTTAATGAAATCCACAAGCACTTGAGATTTGATAGTTGTCTGAGGCAGATACTTCAAACCATGGGATCCAGGCTCAATGGCCCACTTGGCTACCCGACCTGTGGCTTCTCTATTTTGAATAATATCCCCCAAGGGAGCAGAACTGACCACAGTGATGGGATGACCAAACAAATACTGCTTCAACTTGTGACTAGCCATGAACGCCCCATAAACTAGCTTTTTCCAATGTGGGTATCTCTGCTTGGATTCAATGAGTACCTCGCTGACATAATAAACCGGCCGCTAAACCGGATACTCCTTGCCTGATTCTTTCCTTTCCACAACAAGTGTCACGCTGATAACTCGGCTATTAGCAGCCACATATAACAGCAAGGGCTCCTTATCAATAGGGGTGGCAAGGATTGGTGTCTCAGCTAATTGTTTTTCAAGGCTTCAAACGCCTAATCGGTAGCATCACTCCAGACAAAGTGATCTGTTTTCTTCATCATCTGGTACAGAGGGATAGTTTTTCGCCCAACCGGCTTATGAACCGGCTTAAGGCCACAATACGACCCGCCAGACGTTGGACATCATTAATACACGCCGGCTTAGCCAAGGAAGTGATAGCCTTGATTTTCCCAGGGTTAGCTTCAATGCCCCTTTCAGAAACCAAAAAACCCCGAGAGCTTGCCTGCCGCACACAAAAGATACACTTGGCCGGGTTAAGTATCATCTTGTAGACCCGGAGGTTGCCAAAGGTTTCTTTCAAATCATCTATCAAAGTCTCCTTCTTCCTGGATTTTACAACAATGTCATCCACATAAGCATGAACATTACGTCCAATCTGGCCATGGAGGCAATTCTAAACACATCACTGATAAGTCGCCTGGGCACTCTTGAGCCCAAAAGGCATAGATACATAATAGAAGGCTCCAAAGGGAGTAATGAAAGATGGCTTCTCCTGGTCCTTAACTGCCCTCTTAATCTGATGATAACCAGAGTAAGCATCCAAAAAAACTCAAATTCTCACAACCTATCGTAGCATCAATAATCTGATCAATACGAGGGAGAGCAAATGGGTCAGCTGGACAGGCCTTATTAAGGTATGTATAATCCACACACATCCGCCAAGTGCCATTCTTCTTAAGCAACAACATCGGGTTAGCCAACCACTCAGGATGAAAAACTTCAACGATAAACCCAGCCGCCAAAAGCCGGGCCACTTCTTCTCCAATGGCCTTGCGTCTCTCTTCATTAAAACGACGAAGGAATTTCTTGACCGGTTTAAACTTCGGATCAACATTAAGTGTGTGCTCAGTGAGTTCCCTCGGTACACCTGGCATGTCAGAAGGTTTCCATGCAAAGATGTCCCGGTTCTCATGGATGAACTCAATGAGCACACTTTCCTATTTCGGATCCATATTGGTGCTGATACTGGACTGTTTGGATGAGTCGCCAGGAACAAAGTCAACCATCGTAGTGTCATCTGCCGACTTAAACTTCAACAGAGGATCATGCTCTATGGTTGGTTTCTTCAAAGGTGTCATATCTGTTGGATCAACATTATCTTTGTAAAACTTCAACTCCTCTATTGCACAAACAGACTCAGCATAAGCAGCATAGCCTTCTTCACATTCCAAGGCTATCTTCCTGTTACCATGTACAGTGATGGTGCCCTTATGACCCGGTATCTTAAGCTGCAGGTAAACATAAAAAGGCCTTTCCATAAACTTGGCGTAAGCCGGCCGCCCAAACAAGGCATGATAAGGGCTCTTGATCTTAACCACCTCAAAGGTCAATGTCTCAGCTCTAGAATCATAATCATCACCGAAAGCCACTTCCCAAGCTATCTTGGCAACTGGATATGCCGACTTACCAGGAACCACACCATGAAAAACAGTATTAGACGGCTTAAGATCCTTGTCAGTCAAACTCATACGACGAAAAGTCTCATAGTAAAGGATATTGATGCTACTGCCTCCATCCATGAGTACTTTAGTGAACTTGTACCCTCCAACCTGAGGTGCAACCACCAAAGCTAATTGAACCGGATTGTCAACCCGGGGCGGGTGAACCTCATGGCTCCATACAATTCGGTGTTCAGACCACCGCAAGTAGCGTGGCACCGCCGTCTCAACCGTGTTCACCACCCTTTTACGAACCTTCTGGTCCCGTTTACATAAACTCATGGTGAACACATGATACTGACCATTGTTGAGCTGCTTCAGATTACTCTGATAGCCAGACTACTGTTGTGGGTTCCCTTGACCAGATTGCTGATTGAAACCACCTTGGTTAACTTGACCCTGAAAACTAGAGCTTGAACCGCCACCTCCATAGCCAGGTTTGTGTGAGCTGGAACCTGACCCGCCATGCAGGCCATTACCATTATTGTGGCCCTAGTTAAGGCTGTAATCCATGTATTCCTTCATGATGAAGCAATCCTTCCACGTATGGGTAGTCGGCTTATCCAGGGTGTTATGCTTCGGGCAAGGCTGATTCATCACCGCCTCAATATTAAACTTTGGCCCGTCAAGCCGAGGCATGAATGGCTTCCCCTTATGACGTTGATTATTGTTCTGAGTATTGGTATTAGCCACAAAATCTGAACCGTTGTCTGCCTTGCGCTTACTGTTATTACCTTGACCCGCCGTATTGGACTGTTGCCCCTTACCATTGCTATTCTTCTTCCCCTTTCCAGTTTTCTCCTCATCAGACTCTGGATCCTTGGTACTATCTGAGTCGACGTATTTAACGAGAGCCCCCATGAGCTCCCCCATGTCATTACAGTGGTGCTTAAGCTACCCCAGCTTCTTCTTGAGGGGAATAAAACGCCAATTTTTTTCTAACATGAGGACAGCCGAGCCGACATTAATACTCTCTGAGGAATGAATAATGGTCGAGATCTGGTGCACCCAATGGGTTGTTAACTCACCCTCCCCCTGGACACAAGTACCTAAGTCAAGAATCGACATGGGCTGCTTGCACGTATCCTTGATATTTTGAATGAAACGGGACTTCAACTCTACCCATGAACCAACGGAGTTAGGGGCAGTCCCTTCAACCAGTTACGGGCCGGCCTATCGAACATCATGGTGAAATATTTAGCACATGCAGCATCACTAACATCCAACATCTCCATAGCCATCTTATAGCTCTCAATCCAAGCTTCTGGGGGTTGATCCGCCGTGTAATTAGGCACCTTACGGTGGCCCTTGAAATCCTTAGGAAAGCACTCGTTGCGTAGAGTCGACACTAAACATGGCATGCCCAAAGATCTAGAGGTCACCCCTGCCCCCACAAATGTTGACGGATAAGACGGAGGTTGCTGTTGAGCCGCTAGCTAGCTGAGCCGCCAGCTCGGCCTCGCATTGCGCCCTACCCTGGTCCATCAAAGCCTGCACATCATTGCCAATGCGCGGCGGGTCATGCCCACGAGGGTGATTACGGTGTTGTTCACTGCTCGAAACTGCCGGCGAGTCAAGGCGTCTGATATAACTTCGGCTTGGATGAGGGGTTGAGTGAATCCGTTTGCGGCTATACAATAAGCCGCCTGTTGAGCCACGGCTGTCTGAAGAAGCTCTCTGGCCCTCCGTGTCTCTATAGCCACCAGAGACTCGCCTACAACTGGGAGAGCCGCCAATTGTGTCGCCACAGCGATCATATTATCCAGAGGGTTAGAATAATTACCCGACGGTGTCAGAACATGATGAGGTGGAGTCATATCCAAATGAGGCGGATCCGATGTGCACGGCTGAACCGGCGCTCCGGTCACGGGAGCCTCAACCGGCCGGTTCACCATAGGCGGGTCACTGGTCCCTGCCCTAGGTGTGTTAAAGAGGTTTCTCGCATCGTAATTCAGAGGTAAGTGACTATGGTGCCTTCTTCTCATAATGGCATTTGAAGCGTTTTGATCCAAGGTAAGCCGGAAAGACTTGGCATGAATTTGTAATGCCTGAGCATCCAAAGCAGCTCGTTCCACAGCCACCCGAGCATTCTTAGCCGCCAGCTCTTCCCTTGCCTGAGCTATCTCATCTCATAGCTTCGCGACATCCACCTTATGTTGTTCTTGAGTGTCCGGGGTCACCTCCATCCCCATCAAGGTTTCCAAAGCATCTAGTGGTTCGGTTAGAAGCTGAGGCGGCGGGCTCGCAGAGCCGCCAGCCCCTGCTGCCGCCGTAGTCGCTGAGCTAGAGGTCATGGCCGCAGCGGCCGTCGAGCCAAGCACCGGTTGTGTGCCGGCCATGAAGATTGCAACCCTGTTCAGTGGCTCATGGGGGTCCGGAATACTGTCACCATCTAAATAGCCCCCAACCGGCCGGCCTGCAGTTGATACATTGAATCAGTTTCACCGGTTGACGACTCACCATCAGAGTAGATGGTCGTCTCACCACTAGACATAGATCCTTCCTCAAGTTCCGGCCCATGGATGAAACCCACAAAGGCGTGCTTCGCAGCGGCTTGATCCTTGGTGGGTCACGCACGCTGAGCCGTCTCCACGATGTCGGTGCAGGTGTCCGGCTCAGGGCCTGATTCGCCGATCTTGCCGATGAAGACATGGATTCTGCCGAAGGGGACCCGGTACCCATACTCGATTGAGCTGGCCTCGGGGCCCCAGTCAGCGTCGTCGATGTAGAGCTTGCCACGGTGACTCTTGGTCATCCGGCCCATGGCGTATCCCTTGATCCCTGCGAAGTTGCCCTTCAAGAACTCAAAACCACAGTGCGCTGGCCCCACGGTGGGTGCCAACTGCCATGGACTTAACATGGCAGTTGTCCTAGCAAAATGACTTAATTAGGTGTGGAGCCATCGTGACGTACTTAGCTTGAAGGGGTTAAATGGGACAAAGGAAACAGAGAATTTACTCAGGTTTGGCCCCTCTTAATGAGGTAAAAGCCTACTCCTGCTTTAGGTTGTATTGCTTGGGTTTTGATTACTAGGGAGCGAATACGCTTGACCTAGTTCTCGACTTGTTTTTTCCTGTCTTAACTCGCCGCCAGGTCACCCCTTTATATACACAGGTTTATGCCCGGTGGCTTACAGAGTCCCGGTCGGCTCATACACAATGTGGTCGGCCCGGAAACTAACTAAGCTCGCCTTATAATACAAGTTACACAATACGGCGGTTCATACCCATGGGCCACAAGTCACCTCCGGGTCTTAGGCTTTCAATAAGCTTGCTCTATGGACCGCCATCCTGATCGTCCTCTTGGGCCTTCTCTTATTAAGCCGCCAGTGGCATGAGCCGGCCCCTCCTGGGCGGGTCATACCCAATAGTTATATCCCCAACAGAGAGGGAGAGGGGGAAGGAAAGGGGGTCGCGCCCCCTTCCCCTTGTCCAATTTGGACAGCCCATGGGGGGGCGCCACCCCTTGTGGGCTCCCCTCTCTCTCCCCTATGGCCCATGTAGGCCCATTACTTCCCCGGGGGGTTTCGGTAACCTCCCGGTACTCTGAAAAATACCCGAAATGCTCTAGAACCATTCCGGTGTCCAAATACTATCGTCCAATATATCAATCTTTTACCTCTCAAACATTTCGAGAATCCAATTCATGTCCATGATCTCATCCGGGACTCCAAACAAACTTCGGTCACCAAAACACATAACTCATAATACAAATCATCGTCGAACATTAAGCGTGTGGACCCTACGGGTTCGAGAACTATGTAGAAATGACCGAGACACATCTCCGATCAATAACCAACAACGGAACCTAGGTGCTCATATTGGTTCCTACATGGATAGAGCACTACAAGATTAACAAAACATCCTTACTGATCATCCTCAAAAGAGGCACGGATCACTAGGAAACACCATGAACATATGGCGTATTGAGATAAACAGCTCAAGGATTTAGTGGAAATGCTAAGTCCCTGAAATCAGCAATAACAAATGCCTCACTTTGCAAGCATGTGCTAGTCACCACACACATCACAAAAAATACATGGGTTGCACCTCTGGATAGATGGCAAAACATATAATAAAACACATGTAGAGCTCATGGGCATATCATGCACACATTAATCATGGCAAAAATGACAAATATCTAATTGGAGCAGCAGATCTGACAATTATCTCAAATAGCATTCTTCTAACAGCATTTCAGGCATCAAGATGAACTCAAATGAAAATGATGCAATGAGATGAAATGATGTTCTCTCTGAGACGAACATTTTGATATGCTATATGTCCAAAATGGAGCTATGGGTGAGGAGTTATATCACGATGAACATGGGCATATGGATCTGAGAACTTGAGGACTTAGAAGAAAATCACCACCCGCGGATCTAGGGTTCCTCGCGGCCACGCAACCCGAGGTAATTCCGGCGAGGTCGCCGCGGCTCCGGCAAACCCGATGGAGCGGCGGGGAGGCAAAGGGGCGTAGATCCGGCCTCCTCCGGCCGGATCCGGCGACGAGGAGGGGTCCGGCGACCGCGGGGTGGCGAGGAGACTTGGGGACGGCCGGCGACGAGCCTCCGCCGGCGTACGGAGAGCGGGGCGGCGGCCGGCGACCTGGGCGGCGGAGACGGCGACTGGACGCGAGGAGGGCGAACGGCTCCTGGGCGGCGGTGGGTGCGCGGGCCGGGGAGGGCCCCGCGCGGGCCTGACGGGCCGGCGGCGCTGGCGGCGATGTGGGCACAGGCAGGACACGTTGCAGCGCGGGATTGGCCGCGGCGGAACGGGCGGACTTGTCCGGCCCAATTCGGACAGGTCCGGCGGCGAGGGGAGCTGATTCTAGGGTTTCGGGGGAGAAGGGGATCCGGATTTCGGAGGGGGTCTTTATATAGGCATAGGAGGAGCTAGGAGAGTCCAAATGAGGTGCGGTCTTCAGCCACGCGATCGTGATCGAACGCTCTAGATGATGGAGAAGGTTTTGATGGCTTTTGGGCCAAATTAGAGGGGTGTTGGGCTGCAACACACACGAGGCCTTTTCGGTCCCTCGGTTAACCGTTGGAGTATCAAACGAAGTCCAAATGGTACGAAACTTGACAGGAGGTCTACCGGTAGTAAACCAAGGCCGCTTGGCAAGTCCCGGTCCAATCCGGAAATGTTTAATCCCCACACATGAAAGAAAGGTAGAAATGACCACCGGAGGAGAACGAAGCGCCGGAATGCAAAACGGACAACGGGGAAAATGCTCGAATGCATGAGACGAACACGTATGTATGCAAATGCAATGCACATGATGACATGATATGAGATGCATGACAACGACAACAACACACGGAGACAAAAACCCGAACCCGAGAAAATAAAATAACTTAAGGCCGGAAATGGCAAGGGTTGGAGTACATATTGGGAAAATCATATCCGGGGTGTTACAACACTCCACCAGTACGAAAGGATCTCGTCCCGAGATCTAGGACTGAAAGAACGCCACGTACTCAGAATGGAGGTGGACCTCGCTTTCCCAGGTAGCTTCACGGTCGGAATGGTGTGACCACTTGACTTTGAGGGATTTGATTGACTTGTTGCGAGTCTTGCGTTCAGTCTCTTCAAGAATAGCAATGGGGTGCTCACGATAAGAGAGATCTTCTTGGAGCTCAATGTCCTCGAAGTTGACGGTGCGGTCAGGAGTCTTGAAGCACTTTCGGAGCTGAGAGACATGGAACATGTCATGAACATTGCAAAGTTTGAAGGAAGCTCGAGTTGATAGGCGAGATCGCCTCTCTTGTTGACGATCTTGAAGGGTCCCACGTATCTAGGGGCAAGCTTCCCTTTGATACCGAAGCAACGAGTACCTTTCATTGGAGAGACGCGGAGGTAAACATGATCTCCGATCTCAAAAGCCAAATCAAGGTGCTTACTATCATGGTAGCTCTTCTGGCGGCATTGGGCTGCTTTGAGGTTATCTCGAATGACTTTGCACATTTCCTCTGCCTCTGTGATTAAGTCATTACCCAAAAGCTGATGTTCACTGGTTTCAGACCAGTTGAGAGGGGTACGACACTTCCTGCCATACATAATTTCAAAAGGGGCCTTGCCCGAACTTGCTTGAAAACTGTTGTTGTAGGAGAATTCAGCATAAGGAAGACAATCCTCCCACTTCATGCCGAAGGAGATCACACAAGCCCTGAGCATATCTTCAAGAATCTGGTTGACACGCTCGACTTGACCGCTAGTTTGAGGATGGAAAGCTGTGCTGAAGCGGATGTTGGTGCCCATGGCCTTCTGAAAAGAATCCCAAAACTTGGAGGTAAAGATGCTGCCACGGTCTGAAGAGATCACTTGTGGAATACCGTGCAGAGAGACAATCTGAGAGGTATAGAGTTCCGCCAATTGAGCTGCAGTGATTGACTCTTTGATAGGCAGAAAGTGAGCCACTTTAGTGAGTTTGTCGATGACAACGAATATAGCATCATTGCCACGTTTGGACTTTGGAAACCCAGTCACGAAGTCCATCTCAATGTGGTCAAACTTCCATTCTGGAATGGCAAGAGGTTGGAGGAGACCAGCTGGCCTTTGGTGTTCTGCCTTCACTCTTCTGCAGACATCACATTCATTCACGAATTGAGCAATCTCGCGCTTCATTCGAGTCCACCAATAAGCCTGCTTGAGGTCCTGATACATCTTCGTGCTCCCAGGGTGGATGGAGAGGAGAGAATTGTGAGCCTCGTTCATGATCACTTTACGAAGGTCACCTTTGGGCACAACAATACGATCCTCGAAGAAGAGAGTATCCTTGTCATCAAGGCGGTAGCACTTGTACTTGGGTTGACTCTTGGCAATCCCAATCTTCACCTTTTTCACCATAGCATCAAGAAGCTGGGCTTGGCGAATCTGGTCTTCCAAGGTAGGAGAGACTTGAAGGTTGGCGAGGAAACCTTGAGGAACAACTTGCAGATTAAGTTTGCGGAAAGCTTCACAAAGCTCGGGTTGATAAGGCTTGAGAATCAGACTGTTGCAATAAGCCTTCCTGCTCAATGCGTCAGCAATCACATTGGCCTTGCCTGGAGTATACTCGATACTCGGATTATACTCTTGAATCATTTCGACCCATCGAGTTTGCCTGAGGTTGAGATTAGGCTGAGTGAAGATGTACTTGAGACTCTTGTGATCAGTGAAAATGTCCACTTTTCTTCCCAATAAGAGATGTCTCCAAGTCAAAAGAGCATGCACAACTGCCGCCAACTCGAGATCATGAGTGGGGTAGTTCTTCTCATTGGGCTTCAACTGGCGAGAGGTATAAGCAACAACTTTCTTCTCTTGCATCAACACTGCGCCAAGACCTTGGAGAGAGGCATCACAAAAGACCTCGTACGGCTTGGATTCATCAGGCGGAGTCAGAACTGGAGCAGTGACCAATTTCTCTTTCAAAGTGTTGAAAGCAATGTCACACTCCGGAGACCAAACGTACTTGACGTGCTTCTGGAGAAGATTTGAGAGAGGCTTCGCGATCTTAGAAAAGTTTTCAACGAATCTTCGACAGTAGCTTGCGAGACCGAGGAAGCTACGGAGTTGCTTCACGTTCTGAGGAGGTTCCCAATTCACAATTGCAGACACCTTCTCAGGATTCACCGCAATGCCCTTGGCAGAGATGATATGACCAAGATAAAGAACCTCATCGAGCCAAAATTCGCACTTGGAGAACTTGGCGTAGAACTGGTGTTCCCTGAGCTTATCGAGTACCAAACGCAAGTGCTTGGCATGATCTTCCTTGTTCTTCGAGAAAACCAGAATGTCGTCGAGATAGACCAAAACGAAGTCATTGGTGTAGGCGTTGAAGATGAAGTTCATCATGCGAGAGAAAGTCGGAGGAGCGTTGACGAGGCCAAAAGACATGACAGTGTATTCATATGAACCATAGCTTGTCCTGAAAGCCGTCTTGGGAATATCTTGCTCACGGATTCGAATCTGATGATAACCCATACGGAGATCAAGCTTGGAGAATACTTGGGCACCTTTGAGTTGTTCGAACAGCTCGTTGATGTTGGGAAGTGGGTATTTGTTCTTGATGGTCTTCTTGTTCAATGGACGGTAATCAACACAAAGTCGGTCCGTTCCATCCTTCTTCTTCACAAAAAGAACACCACAACCCCACGGAGAAGAACTAGGCCGGATGAGACCCATTCTCTCTTGAATATCGAGTTGCTTCTTCAGCTCCTTCAACTCTTCAGGTCCGAGCTTGTAAGGACGCTTGCACACTGGTTCCGTGCCAGGCTCAAGATCGATGACGAATTCAACTGGCCGGTGCGGAGGCATTCCTGGAAGCTCTTCTGGAAAGACGTCTTGATATTCGCAAACGACTGGAATTTGCGAGATAGCATCCAGTTCACCCTTCTCATTGAGAGAAAACAGACGGATAGTATTATCCCGAGCGGCAAAGACAATTACATCCTCAGACAAATGAGTCAATTGAATCTGCCTGGCTGCACAATCAAGATGCGCCTTGTGCTTAGAAAGCCAATCCATCCCGAGAATAAGATCAATATCCGAGTCACCAAGAACCGTAGGAGAAGATAGAAATTTGTAGTCACCCAAAGTGATAGTAACATCCGGAGCAATGGAGTTAGCATGCATGCGTCTACCGGGAGAGACAACTGCTAATGGACTAGGCAAAATTTGCAAAGCCAAACCATGCTTAGATGAAAATGGTCTCGAGATGAAACAATGCGATCCACCCGTGTCAAAAAGAACTTTAGCTGGAATATCATTAACAGGAAGGTTACCCATGATGACATCTGACGAGTCCTCTGACTGAGCTGCGTTCATCAAGTTGACCTTGGTGTGCTTGGGGTTATCCTTGACCACAGTTGTACTTGCCGATCTCACAGGAGGAGGAGGAGTAAGACGCCTCTGATTGAAGCATTTGTTGGCATAGTGACCCTTCTGTTGGCACTTGTTGCACATGACCTCTGAAAGCGGACGGTGATACGGAGCACTTGATCTTGGAGCTTGAGATGAAGTCTTGTTCTGAAAGCCAGGGTTGGGTGGGTGGGAAGATCCACTGCCACCTTTGCTCTTCTGATACGGCTGACGAAACGGAGGAGGAGGAAGCCAATACTTCTGCTGCTTGGCCACTTGAGTAGAGGAAGAAGGAGTACCATCTCTGACTCGCTTCTTGGAAGCATCACACCTCAGTTGAGCAGCCTCTTGCTTCAATGCCATGTTGTAGAACTCATCGTACCTCAAGGGCTCAAAGAGAACAAGAGATAGCTGAATGTCTTCTCTGAGACCACCCCTGAACTGGTATATCATGCTCTTCTCATCAGGGACGTCCTGCTTAGCAAAGCGGGCGAGCTTCTGAAACAACTTGTTGTAGTCATAGACAGACAAAGAGCCTTGCTTCAGGTTGCGGAATTCCTCACGCTTGCTTTCAACCATGCTCTGAGGAATATGATGAGCTTTGAAATCTTGACGGAATTCATCCCAGGTAATAAGACGTCCACCTCTGGAATCCTTGTACTGCTGGAACCATTCTGCAGCTTGATCTTTGAGTTGGAAGGAAGCGAACTTGACAAAGTCCTCAGGCCTGACGTTACTGCACTCGAAATGCTTGCACAGATCCACGAGCCAATCGTCAGCATCAGTTGCCTCAACACAATTGCTGAAAGTCTTTGGCCCGTTAGCAAGGAACTGGTTGAGTGTAGCAAAGTGATTCTGATTGTTGCCTTGGTTGCCTTGGTTCGCTTGATTGCGCTCTTGAAGAATTTGCATGATCAACTGTGTGTTTGCATTGGTTGCGCCCATCATAGCTTGCCATGACTCCAGAGGAGGTGGAGGTGGTGGCGGATCCTGATTCTGATTCTGATTGGTGCTCTTAGCGGGAGCCATCCTGAAGAGGTTGACCACCGTTAGCACATTGACAGATAAAATGAAGCTGAATCCAACGGAATGAAAATTGCAACATAAAGTCTTCACATCCGAACAAAATGAACGAATGCATTCCTCTTGAAATGGTCACATATCCATAAATTGAGAAGCCACTTAGAATTTAGGTAGAGAAATAAATCAACAAGGTACGGATCAAGAACGAATACTCGGTAAGAAATCCCAATCTCAAACCAAATATCCGTGGAAGAAGAACTAGAGCTACAAGAATTCCCACCTATGAAACTCCCGAACCTTTCCGGTTATGCAATCAGGTGTTGGGGATACAGGGGAAGCATAATATCTCACCCAAATCTAGCAAATCCTACATCCAGCTGTATCCATCCTTCAACACATAACCGAGAAAAACTTCGGAAACCATCTACCTCAACCTTCGAAAAGCATCCGTTATACAAGTTATGGCGATACTCCCGAACTCCCGCCCCAGTACTGGGTGGCGTCGAGGTTATCTCACCAACGAACTGCATAAAAGAGATTTTCGATGTCGGCGTACTAAACTCAGGTATTCCAGAACTGCAACGATAAAATTATGACGACAACACCTCGGAGCTCAACTCCCCGGGACACTGCCACAAAACCCCTGACAGGAGGCACCAAGACAATGTTCTCGTCACAAAACCATCGGAACGATTCCAAGATACCCGCGTGATCCTAAATTTTTTTAGTGAAATTTGAGAAGAGAAGAGTCAAAACTCTACGTCAGGATGCCTTACCAGAGCGATGAGGAGACTGGGGAGTAAAAAGAATTCCTAAACTCTTCGATATATAATTCCTAAATGACTCAAAACATTTTTCTAGACACAACTCGGCTGCTAAAAACGATCAAGCAATGGGGGCTCCTAAGGTCGGGGAAGGCTCTGATTACCAACTTGTAACGCCCTCGATGCGGCTATAGCTCCCACGTGTCGAGGCACGACTTAGAGACATAACCGCATTGAAAGCAATGTCGCAAGTTAGGCAATCTTCACAACATCCCATGTAATATAAATAATAAAGGGGAGATAACATAGTTGGCTTACACTCGCCACGTCAATCAAGTACATAAATAGCATTACAACATTCAAACACTCATGGCCCGACTACGGCGCCAAAATAAAAGATAACCCAACATGCGACACGGTCCCGATCACCCCAACTGGGCACCACTACTAATCATCAGGGAAAGACACGTAGTATCGGCGTGAGTCCTTGTCGAACTCCCACTTGAGCTCAAGCGCGTCATCTGGAGAGGAATCATCAGGCCCTGCATCTGGTTTGGAAGTAATCTGTGAGCCACAGGGACTCAGCAATCTCGCACCCTCGCGATCAAGACTATTTAAGCTTAAAGGTAAGGCAAGGTAATTATGTGGAGCTGCAGCAAGCGACTAGCATATATGGTGGCTATCCTGTTCGCAAAAGAGAGCGAGAAGAGAGGGCAAAGCGCGAACGAGAAACTAGAGAACAACCTGCGCAAGGATTTCTCCAACACCATGTTCACTTCCCGGACTCCGCCGAGAAGAGACCATCACGGCAACTCACACAGTTGATTCATTTTAATTAAATTAAGGTTCAAGTTATCTACAACGGACATTAACAAATTCCCATCTGCCCATAACCGCCGGCATGGCTTTCGAAAGTTCAAATCCCAGCAGGGGAGTCCCAACTTAGCCCATGACAAGCTCTCACGGTCAACGAAGGAATAGACCTCCTCCCAAGACGTTCCGATCAGACTCGGTCTCTCAGTTCTTCAAGACACTTTGACAGGTTAAAACAAGTCCAGTAACACCGCCCGAATGTGCCGACAAATCCCGATAGGAGCTACACATATCTCGTTCTCAGGGAACACTCAGATTGTCTTAGGTACGGGTAGGCCAGCCCAGAGTTGCCCCTGGTGGCCACCGGTAGCTGACAGGTGGACCAATACTCAGAGGAGCACTAGCCCGGGGGGTTTAAAATAAGATGACCCTCGAGCTCCGGAAACCCAAGGGAAAAATAGGCTAGGTGGCAAATGGTAAAACCAAGGTTGGGCATTGCTGGAAAAGCTTTAATCAAGGCGAACTATCAAGGGTTTCCCTTTATAACCCAACTGCGTAAGGAACGCAAAATCCGGGAACATAACACTGATATGACGGAAACTAGGGCGGCAAGAGTGGAACAAAACACTAGGCGAGAGGCCGAGCCTTCCACCCTTTACCAAGTACATAGATGCATTAAGATAACATGGCAATATAATGGTATCCCTACAAGTAAATAATGTTCCAATAAGGAACGATCTCAAATCTTCACCTGCAACTAGCAACGCTATAAGAGGGGCTGAGCAAAGCGGTAACATAGCCAATCAACGGTTTGCTAGGACATGGTGGGTTAGAGGTTTGACATGGCAATTTGGGAGGCATGATAAGCAAGTGATAGGCATCGTAGCATAGGCATAGCAAAAAAGCGAGCATCTAGCAAAGCAAAGATAGTAGTGATTTCGAGGGTATGATCATCTTACCTGCAAAGTTGTCAGAGTTGACTAGATCCTCAAAAGCAAACTCAATGGGCTCCTCGTTAGCGAACTCGTCTCCCGGCTCTACCCAAACAAGACAAACAAGCAAACGGAACACAATCAACCACGTGCAAAGCTCAAACAATATGGTGCAAAGATGGTATGTTATGTGGGATGCGATGCGGGATGCATATGAAAGATTTGACGAGGAACAAATGAACCTGGCATCAACTTGGAAATCCATGTGTGCCACTGGAAAGATGAGATGAAATCCCTTGAAAAGAATATAAAGAACGCCGGAATCGGAGTTACGGTTTGGAAATGGCAAGCAATTCAAATATGACCACGTTCTGCGATTTACAGCAAGTAGGCAACTAGATGCAACAAGATGAACATGCTACAGCAACCAAACATGGCATCAAAATACATGGCAGGAATCCATTCATGAATCTTAAAAAAAGTCTAGCGCTGAGCTACGGCCAATTCATCCATTAACAGGTTCAAACAAGCATGGCAAAAATGCATTTGACAAACAGATTTAAGAGTTAGTGAAATTAACACTTGTCTGGAATTTCAGATCAGATAGTACTCTTTGGAGCATGAAAACAATATGCTACAGGACCTGAACATGGCAAAGTAAAGCATGGAATAGATCTACTCAAAGAGCTTAACAAAAGTCCCTTAGTGACCTTGAGCCAAAAGGGATTAGAAAATACATTTGCAAGCATGTGAACATGGAAAAAACATAATCCGATCTCAGACTTAGTGAAAACTGGAGCATGCTGAAACAGATATTAAGTAGGCATGTTTACGAGCTCGATGCACTCACTACAGAGCAAGTCATGACAATCTAAGCATGCACCCATCAAGAATACACAAAATACAAGCTATACATGGCAAGAACAATAACATAGCATGCACGGATCAACTACAACATTCTCGGCAAAATTGCTAACAAGTAGACAATCTGCCCAGATTCACGAAATGACAAAAGTAGAGCTCGATTGACTCAAGCTAGGGTGCTCCATAATTGCAAACAAAGACATGGATGGATAGAGCACTACAAGATTAACAAAACATCCTTACTGATCATCCTCAAAAGAGGCACGGATCACTAGGAAACAACATGAACATATGGCGTATTGAGATAAACAGCTCAAGGACTTAGTGGAAATGCTAAGTCCCTGAAATCAGCATTAACAAATGCCTCACTTTGCAAGCTTGTTCTAGTCACCACACATATCACAAAAATACATGGGTTGCACCTCTTGATAGATGGCAAAACATATAACAAAACACATGTAGAGCTCATGGGCATATCATGCACACATTAATCATGGCAAAAATGACAAATATCTAATTGGAGCAGCAGATCTGACAATTATCTCAAATAGCATTCTTCTAATAGCATTTCGGACATCAAGATGAACTCAAATGAAAATGATGCAATGAGATGAAATGATGTGCTCTTTGAGACGAACATTTTGAAATGCTATATGTCCAATACGGAGCTACGGATGAGGATTTATAGCATGATGAACATGGGCATATGGATCTGAGAACTTGAGGACAGAAGAAACTCACCACCCACGGATCTAGGGTTCCTCGTGGGCACGCAACCCGAGGTAATTCCAGCGAGGTCGCCGCGGCTCCGGCAAGCCCGATGGGGCGGCGGGGAGGCAAAAGGGAGTAGATCCGGCCTCCTCCGGCTGGATCCGGCGACGAGGAGGGGTCCGGCAACCGCGGGGTGGCGAGGAGACTCGGGGACGGCCGACGACGAGCCTCCGCCGGCGTACGGAGAGCGGGGCGGCGGCCGGCAACCTGGGCGGCAGAGACGGCAACCGGACGCAAGGAGGGCGAATGGCTCGCGGGCGGCAGACGGCGGTGGGTGCGCGGGCAGGGGAGGGCCCCGCGCGGGCCTGACGGGCCGGCGGCGCTGTCGGCGATGTGGGCACAGGCGGGACATGTGGCAGCGCGGGATTGGCGGCGGTGGAACGGGCAGACATGTCCGGCCCGATTCAGACACGTCCGGCGGCGAGGGGAGCTGATTCTAGGGTTTCGGGGGAGAAGGGGATCCGGATTTCGGAGGGGGTCTTTATATAGGCATAGGAGGAGCTAGGAGAGTCCAAATGAGGTGCGGTTTTCGGCCATGCGATCGTGATCGAACGCTCTAGATGATGGAGAAGGTTTTGGTGGGTTTTGGGCCAAATTAGAGGGGTGTTGGGCTGCAACACACACGAGGCCTTTTCGGTCCCTCGGTTAACCGTTGGAGTATCAAACGAAGTCCAAATGGTATGAAACTTGACAGGCGGTCTACCGGTAGTAAACCAAGGCCGCTTGGCAAGTCTCGGTCCATTCCGGAAATGTTTAATCCCCACACGCGAAAGAAAGGTAGAAATGACCACCGGAGGAGAACGAAGCGCCGGAATGCAAAACGGACAACGGGGGAAATGCTCGAATGCATGAGACGAACACGTATGCAAATGCAATGCGCATGATGACATGATATGAGATGCATGACAACGACAACAACACACGGAGACAAAAACCCAAACCCGAGAAAATAAAATAACTTAAGGCCGGAAACGGCAAGAGTTGGAGTACATATTGGGAAAATCATATCCACGGTGTTACAAGATCAAAGACATAAGATGATGATGGCCATATCATGTCACATATTTTGATTGCATGTGATGTTTATCTTTTACACATCTTATTTTGCTTAGTACGACGGTAGCATTATAAGATGATCCCTCACTAAATTTCAAGGTATAAGTGTTCTCCCTGAGTATGCATCGTTGCGACAGTTTGTCATGCCGAGACACCACGTGATGATCGGATGTGATAAACTCCACGTTCACATACAATGGGTGCAAGACAGTTTTGCATGTGCAGAATACTCGGGTTAAACTTGACGAGCCTAGCATGTACAGACATGGCCTCGGAACACTGAGACCGAAAGTTCGAACGTGAATCATATAGTAGATATGATCAACAGAGATGTTCACCATTGAAAACTACTGCATCTCACGTGATGATCGGACATGGTTTAGTTGATATGGATCACGTGATCATTTAGATGACTCGAGGGATGTAACACCCCGGATATGATTTTCCCAATATGTACTCCATCTCTTGCCGTTTCTGGCCTTAAGTTATTTTATTTTCTCGGGTTCGGGTTTTGGTCTCCGTGTGTTGTTGTCTTTGTCATGCATCTCATATCATGTCATCATGTGCATTGCATTTGCATACATGTTCGTCTCATGGATTCGAGCATTTTCCCCGTTGTCCGTTTTGCATTCCGGCGCTTCGTTCTCCTTCGGTGGTCATTTCTACGTTTCATTCGTGTGTGGGGATTAAACATTTACGGATTGGAACAAGACTTGCCAAGCGGCCTTGGTTTACTACCGGTAGACCGCCTGTCAAGTTTCGTACCATTTGGACTTCGTTTGATACTCCAACGATTAACCGAGGGACCGAAAAGGCCTTGTGTGTGTTGCAGCCCAACACCCCTCCAATTTGTCCCAAAACCCACCAAAACCTTCTCCATCATCTAGATCGTTCGATCACGATCGCGTGGCCGAAAACCGCACCTCATTTGGACTATCCTAGCTCCCCCTATGCCTATATAAAGACCCCCTCCGAAATCCGGATCCCCTTCTCCCCCGAAACCCTAGAATCAACTCCCCTCGCCGCCGGACATGTCCGAATCGGGCCGGACACGTCCGCCCGTTCCGCCGCCGCCAATCCCGCGCTGCCACATGTCCCACCTGTGCCCACATCGCTACCGGCCCGTCAGGCCCGCGCGGGGCCCTCCCCGGCCCGCGCACTCACCGCCGCGTGCCGCCCGGGAGCCGTTCGCCCTCCTCGCGTCCGGTCGCCGTCTCCGCCGCCCAGGTCGCCGGCCGCCGCCCCGCTCTCCGTACGCCGGCGGAGGCTCGTCGCCGGCCGTCCCCGAGTCTCCTCGCAACCCCGTGGTCGCCGGACCCCTCCTCGTCGTCGGATCCGGCCGGAGGAGGCAGGATCTACTCCCCTTTGCCTCCCCGCCGCTCCATCGGGCTCGCCGGAGCCGCGGCGACCTCGCCCGAATTACCTCGGGTTGCATGCCCGCGAGGAACCCTAGATCCGCGGGTGGTGATTTTCTTCCAAGTCCTCAAGTTCTCATATCCATATGCCCATGTTCATTGTGCTATAACTCCTCATCCGTAGCTCTGTTTTGGACATATAGCTTATCAAAATGTTCGTCACAGAGAGGACATCATTTCATCTCACTGCATCATTTTCATTTGAGTTTATCTTGATGCCCGAAATGCTGTTAGATTAATGCTATTTGAGATAATTGTCAGATCTGCTGCTCCAATTAGATATTTGTCATTTTTGCCATGATTAATGTGTGCATGATATGCCCATGAGCTCTACATGTGTTTTGTTATATGTTTGCCATCTATCCAGAGGTGCAACCCATGTATTTTTTGTGATGTGTGTGGTGACTAGCACAAGCTTGCAAAGTGAGGCATTTGTTAATGCTGATTTCAGGGACTTAGCATTTCCACTAAGTCCTTGAGCTGTTTATCTCAATACGCCATATGTTCATGTTGTTTCCTAGTGATCCGTGCCTCTTTTGAGGATGATAGTAAGGATGTTTTGTTAATCTTGTAGTTCTCTATCCATCCATGTCTTTGTTTGAAATTATGGAGCACCCTAGCTTGAGTCAACCGAGCTCTACTTTTGTCATTTCGTGAATCTGGGCAGATTGTCTACTTGTTAGCAATTTTGCCGAGGATGTTATAGTTGATCCGTGGATGCTATGTTATTGTTCTTGCCATGTCTAGCTTGTATTTTGTGTATTCTTGATGGGTGCATGCTTAGATTGTCATGACTTGCTCTGTAGTGAGTGCATCGAGCTCGTAAACATGCCTACTTGATATCTGTTTCAGCATGCTCCAGTTTTCACAAAGTCTGAGATCTGATTATGTTTTTGCCATGTTCACATGCTTGCAAATGTATTTTCTAATCCCTTTTGGCTCAAGGTCACTAAGGGACTTTTGTTAAGCTCTTTGAGTAGCTCCATGCCATGCTTTACTTTGCCATGTTCAGGTCTTGTAGCATATTCTTTTCATGATCCAAAGAGTGCTATCTGATCTGAAATTCCAGACAAGTGTTAATTTCACTAAGTCTTAAATCTGTTTGTCAAATGCATTTTTGCCATGCTTGTTTGAACCTGTTAATGGATGAATTGGCCATAGCTCAGTGCTAGACTTTTGTTAAGCTTCATGAATGGATTCCTTCCATGTATTTTGATGCCATGTTTGGTTGTTGTAGCATGTTCATCTTGTTGCATCTAGTTGGCTACTTGCTGTAAATCGCAGAACGTGGTCATATTTGAATTGCTTGCCATTTCCAAACCGTAACTCCGATTCCGGCGTTCTTTATATCGTTTTCAAGCGATTTCATCTCATCTTTCCAGTGATTTCATCTCATCTTTCCATTTCCAAACCGTAACTCCAATTCCGGCATTCTTTATATCATTTTCAAGCGATTTCATCTCATCTTTCAGTGATTTCATCTCATCTTTCCAGTGGCACACTTGGATTTCCAAGTTGAGGCCAGGTTCATTCGTTCCTCGTCAAATCTTGCATATGCATCCCGCATCGCATCCTGCATAGCATACCATCTTTGCATCATATTGTTTGAGCTTTGCACGTGGTTGATTGTGTTCCGTTTGTTTGTTTGTCTTGTTTGGGTAGAGCCGGGAGACGAGTTCGCTAACGAGGAGCCCGTTGAGTTTGCTTTCGAGGATCCAGTCAACTCTGACAACTTTGCAGGCAAGATGATCATACCCTCGAAATCACTACTATCTTTGCTTTGCTAGATGCTCGCTCTTTTGCTATGCCTATGCTACGAAGCCTACCACTTGCTTATCATGCCTCCCAAATTGCCATGTCAAACCTCTAACCCACCATGTCCTAGCAAACCGTTGATTGGCTATGTTACCGCTTTGCTCAGCCCCTCTTATAGCGTTGCTAGTTGCAGATGAAGATTGGAGACCGTTCCTTGTTGGAACATTGTTTACTTGTTGGGATATCATTATATTGCCATGTTATCTTAATGCATCTATATACTTGGTAAAGGGTGGAAGGCTCGGCCTCTCGCCTAGTGTTTTGTTCCACTCTTGCCGCCTTAGTTTTCCGTCATATCGGTGTTATGTTCCCGGATTTTGCGTTTCTTACGCGGTTGGGTTATAATGGGAAACCCTTGATAGTTTGCCTTGATTAAAGCTTTTCCAGCAATGCCCAACCTTGGTTTTACCATTTGCCACCTAGCCTCTTTTTCCCTCGGGTTTCCGGAGCCCGAGGGTCATCTTATTTTAAACCCCCCCCCCCGGGCAAGTGCTCCTCTGAGTGTTGGTCCAGCTGTCAGCTGCCGGTGGCCACCAGGGGCAACTCTGGGCTGTCCTACCCGTACCTAAGACAATTTGAGTGTGCCCTGAGAACGAGATATGTGCGGCTCCTACCGGCATTTGTCAGCACATTCGGGCGGTGTTGCTGGACTTGTTTTAACCTGTCGAAGTGTCTTGAAGAACCGAGATACCGAGTCTGATCGGAACGTCTCAGGAGGAGGTCTATTCCTTCGTTGACCGTGAGAACTTGTCATGGGCTAAGTTGGGACTCCCCTGCAGAGATTTGAACTTTTGAAAGCCGTGCCCGCGGTTATGGGCAGATGGGAATTTGTTAATGTCCGGTTGTAGATAACTTGAACCTTAATTTAATTAAAATGAATCAACTGCGTGAGTTGCCGTGATGGTCTCTTCTCGGTGGAGTCCGGGAAGTGAACACGGTGTTGGAGAAATCCTTGCGCTGGTTGTTCTCTAGTTTCTCGTTCACGCTTTGCCCTCTCTTCTCGCTCTCTTTTGCGAACAGGATAGCCACCATATATGCTAGTCGCTTGCTGCAGCTCCACATAATTACCATGCCTTACCTTTAAGCTTAAATAGTCTTGATCGCGAGGGTGCAAGATTGCTGAGTCTCTGTGGCTCACAGATTACTTCCAAACCAGATGCAGGGCCTGGTGATTCCGCTCCAGATGACGCGCTTGAGCTCAAGTGGGAGTTCGACGAGGACTCACGCCGATACTACGTGTCTTTCCCTGATGATCAGTAGTGGTGCCCAGTTGGGGTGATCGGGACCGTTTTGCATGTTGGGTTATCTTTTATTTTGGCGCCGTAGTCGGGCCATGAGTGTTTGAATGTTGTAATGCTATTTATGTACTTGATTGACGTGGCGAGTGTAAGCCAACTATGTTATCTCCCCTTTATTATTTATATTACATGGGATGTTGTGAAGATTGCCTAACTTGCGACATTGCTTTCAATGGGGTTATGTCTCTAAGTCGTGCCTCGACACGTGAGAGCTATAGCCGCATCGAGGGCGTTACAAGTTGGTAATCAGAGCCTTCCCCGACCTTAGGAGCCCCCATTGATTGATCATTTTTAGTGGCCGAGTTGTGTCTAGAAAAATGTTTTGAGTCATTTAGGAATTATATATCGGAGAGTTTAGGAATTCTTTTTACTTCCCAGTCTCCTCGTCTCTCTGGTAAGGCATCCTGACGTAGAGTTTTGACTCTTCTCTTCTCAAATTTCACTAAAAAAAATTTAGGATCACGCGGGTATCTTGGAATCGTTCCGATGGTTTTGCGACGAGAACATTGTCTTGGTGCCTCCTGTCAGGGGTTTTGTGGCAGTGTCCCAGGGAGTTGAGCTCCGAGGTGTTGTCGTCACAATTTTATCGTTGCAATTCTGGAATACCTGAGTTTAGTATGCCGACATCGAAAATCTCTTCTATGCAGTTTGTTGGTGAGATAACCTCGACGCCACCCAGTACTGGGGCGGGAGTTCGGGAGTATCGCCATAACTTGTATAATGGATGCTTTTCAAAGGTTGAGGTAGATGGTTTCCGAAGTTTTTCTTGGTTATGTGTTGAAGGATGGACACAGCTGGATGTAGGATTTGCTAGATTTGGGTGAGATATTATGCTTCCCCTGTATCCCAAACACCTGATTGCATAACCGGAAAGGTTCGGGAGTTCCATAGGTGGGAATTCTTGTAGCTCTAGTTCTTCTTCCACGGATATTTGGTTTGAGATTGGGATTTCTTACCAAGTATTCGTTCTTGATCCGTACCTTGTTGATTTATTTCTCTACCTAAATTCTAAGTGGCTTCTCAATTTATGGATATGTGACCATGTCAAGAGGAATGCATTCATTCATTTTGTTCGGATGTGAAGACTTTATGTTGCAATTTTCATTCCGTTGGATTCAGCTTCATTTTATCTGTCAATGTGCTAACGGTGGTCAACCTCTTCAGGATGGTTCCTGCTAAGAGCACCAATCAGAATCAGAATCAGGATCCGCCACCACCTCCACCTCCTCCGGAGGCATGGCAAGCTGTGATGGCCGAAACCAATGCAAACACAGAGTTGATCATGCAAATTCTTCGAGAGCGCAATCAAGCGAACCAAGGCAACCAAGGCAACAATCAGAATCACTTTGCTACACTCAACCAGTTCCTTGCTAACAGGCCAAAGACTTTCAGAAATTGTGTTGAGGCAACCGATGTTGACGATTGGCTAGTGGATCTGTGCAAGCATTTCGAGTGCAGTAACGTCAGGCCTGAGGACTTTGTCAAGTTCACTTCCTTCCAACTCAAAGATCAAGCTGCAGAATGGTTCCAGCAGTACAAGGATTCCAGAGGTGGACGTGTTATTACCTAGGATGAATTCTGTCAAGATTTCAAAGCTCATCATATTCCTCAGAGCGTGGTCGAAAGCAAGCGTGAGGAATTCCGCAACCTGAAGCAAGGCTCTTTGTCTGTCTATGACTAGAACAAGTTGTTTCAGAAGCTCACCCGCTTTGCTAAGCAGGACGTCCCTGATGAGAAGAGCATGATATACTAGTTCAGGGGTGGTCTCAGAGAAGAAATTCAGCTAGCTCTTGTTCTCTTTGAGCCCTTGAGGTACGATGAGTTCTACAACATGGCATTGAAGCAAGAGGCTTCTCAACTGAGGTGTGATGCTTCCAAGAAGCGAGTCAGAGATGCTGCTCCTTCTTCCTCTACTCAAGTGGCCAAGCAACAGAAGTACTGGCTTCCTCCTCCTCCATTTCGTCAGCCGTATCAGAAGAGCAAATGTGGCAGTGGATCTTCCCACCCACCCAACCCTAGCTTTCAGAACAAGACTTCGTCTCAAGCTCCAAGATCAAGTGCTCCGTATCACCGTCCGCTTTCAGAGGTCACGTGCAACAAGTGCCAACAGAAGGGTCACTATGCCAACAAATGCTTCAATCAGAGGCGTCTTCCTCCTCCTCCTCCTGTGAGATCGGCAAGTACAGCTGTGGTCAAGCATAACCCCAAGCACGCCAAGGGCAACTTGATGAACGCAGCTCAGGCAGAGGACTCGTCAGATGTTATCATGGGTAACCTTCCTGTTAATGATATTCCAGCTAAAGTTCTTTTTGACACGGGCGCATCGCATTGTTTCATCTCGAGACCGTTTTCATCTAAGCACGGTTTGGCTTTGGAAATTTTGCCTAGTCCATTAGTAGTTGTCCCTCCCGGTAGAAGAATGCATGCTAACTCCATTGCTCCGGATGTTACTATCACTTTGGGTGACTACAAATTTCTATCTTCTCCTACGGTTCTTGGTGACTCGGATATTGATCTTATTCTCGGGATGGATTGGTTTTCTAAGAACAAGGCGCATCTTGATTGTGCAGCCAGGCAGATTCAATTGACTCATTCGTCTGAGGATGTAATAGTCTTTGCCGCTCGGGATAATACTATCCGTCTATTTTCTCTCAATGAGAAGGGTGAACTGGATGCTATCTCGCAAATTCCAGTCATTTGCGAATATCAAGACGTCTTTCCAGAAGAGCTTCCAAGAATGCCTCCACACCGGCCAGTTGAATTCGTCATCGATCTTGAGCCCGGTACGAAACCAGTTTGCAAGCGTCCTTACAAGCTCGGACCTGAAGAGTTGAAGGAGCTGAAGAAGCAACTCGATATTCAAGAGAGAATGGGTCTCATCCGGCCTAGTTCTTCTCCATGGGGTTGTGGTGTTCTTTTTGTGAAGAAGAACGATGGAACGGACCGACTTTGTGTTGATTACCGTCCATTGAACAAGAAGACCATCAAGAACAAATACCCACTTCCCAACATCAACGAGCTGTTCGAACAACTCGAAGGTGCCCAAGTATTCTCCAAGCTTGATCTCCGTATGGGTTATCATCAGATTCAAATCCGTGAGCAAGATATTCCCAAGACGGCTTTCAGGACAAGCTATGGTTCATATGAGTACACTGTCATGTCTTTTGGCCTCGTCAACGCTCCTCCGACTTTCTCTCGCATGATGAACTTCATCTTCAATGCCTACACCAATGACTTCGTTTTGGTCTATCTCGACGACATTCTGGTTTTCTCGAAGAACAAGGAAGATCATGCCAAGCACTTGCGTTTGGTACTCGATAAGCTCAGGGAACACCAGTTCTACGCCAAGTTCTCCAAGTGCGAATTTTAGCTCGATGAGGTTCTTTATCTTGGTCATATCATCTCTGCCAAGGGCATTGCGGTGAATCCTGAGAAGGTGTCTGCAATTGTGAATTGGGAACCTCCTCGGAACCTGAAGCAACTCCGTAGCTTCCTCGGTCTCGCAAGCTACTGTCGAAAATTCGTTGAAAACTTTTCTAAGATAGCGAAGCCTCTCTCAAATTTTCTCCAGAAGCAAGTCAGGTACGTTTGGTCTTCGGAGTGTGACATTGCTTTCAACACTTTGAAAGAGAAATTGGTCACCGCTCCAGTTCTGACTTCGCCTGATGAATCCAAGCTGTATGAGGTCTTTTGTGATGCCTTTCTCCAAGGTCTTGGCGCAGTGTTGATGCAAGAGAAGAAAGTTATTTCTTATACCTCTCGCCAGTTGAAGTCCAATGAGAAGAACTACCCCACTCATGATCTCGAGTTGGCGGCAGTTGTGCATGCTCTTTTGACTTGGAGACATCTCTTATTGGGAAGAAAAGTGGACATTTTCACTGATCACAAGAGTCTCAAGTACATCTTCACTCAGCCTAATCTCAACCTCAGGTAGACTTGATGGGTCGAAATGATTCAAGAGTATAATCTGAGTATCGAGTATACTCCAGGCAAGGCCAATGTGATTGCTAACGCATTGAGCAGGAAGGCTTATTGCAACAGTCTGATTCTCAAGCCTTATCAACCTGAGCTTCGTGAAGCTTTCCGCAAACTTAATCTGCAAGTTGTTCCTCAAGGTTTCCTCGCCAACCTTCAAGTCTCTCCTACCTTGGAAGATCAGATTCGCCAATCCCAGCTTCTTGATGCTATGGTGAAAAAAGTGAAGATTGTGATTGCTAAGAGTCAACCCAAGTACAAGTGCTACCGCCTTGATGAGAAGGATACTCTCTTCTTCGAGGATCGTATTGTTGTGCCAAAAGGTGACCTTCATAAAGTGATCATGCACGAGGCTCACAATTCTCTCCTCTCCATCCACCCTGGGAGCACGAAGATGTATCAGGACCTCAAGCAGGCTTATTGGTGGACTCGAATGAAGCGCGAGATTGCTAAATTCATGAATGAATGTGATGTCTGCAGAAGAGTGAAGGCAGAACACCAAAGGCCAGCTGGTCTCCTCCAACCTCTTGCCATTCCGGAATGGAATTTCGACCACATTGAGATGGACTTCGTAATTGGGTTTCCAAAGTCCAAATGTGGCAATGATGATATATTCATTGTCATCGACAAACTCACCAAAGTGGCTCACTTTCTGCCTATCAAAGAGTCAATCACTGCAGCTCAATTGGCGGAGCTCTATACCTCTCGGATTGTCTCTCTGCACGGTATTCCTCAAGTGATATCTTCAGACCGTGGCAGCATCTTTACCTCCAAGTTTTGGGATTCTTTTCAGAAGGCCATGGGCACCAACATCCGCTTCAGCACAGCTTTCCATCCTCAAACTAGCGGTCAAGTCGAGCGTGTCAACCAGATTCTTATATATATGCTCAGGGCTTGTCTGATCTCCTTCGGCATGAAGTGGGAGGATTGTCTTCCTTATGCTGAATTCTCCTACAACAATAGTTTTCAAGCAAGTTCAGGCAAGGCCCCTTTTGAAATTCAGTATGGCAGGAAGTGCTGTACCCCTCTCAACTGGTCTGAAACCGGTGAACGTCAGCTTTTGGGTAATGACTTAATCACAGAGGCGGAGGAAATGTGCAAAGTCATTCGAGATAACCTCAAAGCAGCCCAATGCCGCCAGAAGAGCTACTATGATAGTAAGCACCGTGATTTGGCTTTTGAGATCGGAGATCATGTTTACCTCCGCATCTCTCCAATGAAAGGTACTCGTCGCTTAGGTATCAAAGGGAAGCTTGCCCCTAGATACGTGGGACCCTTCAAGATCGTCAACAAGAGAGGCGATCTCGCCTATCAACTCGAGCTTCCTTCAAACTTTGCAAATGTTCATGACGTGTTCCATGTCTCTCAGCTCCGAAAGTGCTTCAAGACTCCTGACCGCACCATCAACTTCGAGGACATTGAGCTCCAAGAAGATCTCTCCTATCGTGAGCACCCCGTTGCTATTCTTGAAGAGACTGAATGCAAGACTCGCAACAAGTCAATCAAATCCCTCAAAGTCAAGTGGTCACACCATTCCGACCGTGAAGCTACCTGGGAACATGAGGACCACCTCCGTTCTGAGTACCCGGCGTTCTTTCAGTCCTAGATCTCGGGACGAGATCCTTTCGTAGTGTTGTAACACCCCGGATATGATTTTCCCAATATGTAGTCCAACTCTTGCCGTTTTCGGCCTTAAGTTATTTTATTTTCTCGGGTTCGAGTTTTTGTCTCCATGTGTTGTTGTTGCTGTCATGCATCTCATATCATGTCATCATGTGCATTGCATTTGCATACGTGTTCGTCTCATGCATTCGAGCATTTTCCCCGTAGTCAGTTGTGCATTCCGGCGCTTCGTTCTCCTCCGGTGGTCATTTCTACCTTTCTTTCGTGTGTGGGGATTAAACATTTCCAGATTGGACCGAGACTTGCCAAGCGGCCTTGGTTTACTACTGGTAGACCGCCTATCAAGTTTCGTACCATTTGGACTTCGTTTGATACTCCAACGGTTAACCGAGGGACTGAAAGGCCTCGTGTGTGTTGCGGCCCAACACCCCTCCAATTTGTCCCAAAACCCACCTAAACCTTCTCCATCATCTAGAGCGTTCGATCACGATCGCGTGGCCGAAAACCACACCTCATTTGGACTCTCCTAGCTCCTCCTATGCCTATATAAAGACCCCCTCCGAAATCTGGATCCCCTTCTCCCCCAAAACCCTAGAATCAGCTCCCCTCGCCGCCGAACGTGTCCGAATCGGGCCAGACACGTCCGCCCATTCCGCAGCCGCCAATCCCGCGCTGCCACGTGTCCCGCCTATGCCCACATCGCCGCTGGCCCGTCAGGCCCGCACGGGGCCCTCCCCGGCCCGCGCACCCACCGCCGCCTGCCGCCCGGGAGCCGTTCGCCCTCCTCGCGTCCGGTCGCCGTCTCCGCCGCCCAGGTCGCCGGCCGCCGCTCTGCTCTCAGTATGCCGGCGGAGGCTCATCGCCAGACCCCTCCTCGTCGCCGGATCCAGCCAGAGGAGGCCGGATCTACTCCCCTTTGCCTCCCCGCCGCAGCGTCGGGCTCGCCGAAGCCGCGGCGACCTCGCCGGAATTACCTCGGGTTGCGTGCCCGCGAGGAACCCTAGATCCGCGGGTGGTGATTTTGTTCTAAGTCCTCAAGTTCTCAGATCCATATGCCCATGTTCATCGTGCTATAACTCCTCATCCATAGCTCCGTTTTGGACATATAGCATATCAAAATGTTCGCCTCAGAGAGCACATCATTTCATCTCATTGCATCATTTTCATTTGAGTTAATCTTGATGCCCGAAATGCTGTTAGAAGAATGCTATTTGAGATAATTGTCAGATCTGCTGCTCCAATTAGATATTTGTCATTTTCGCCATGATTAATGTGTGCATGATATGCCCATGAGCTCTACATGTGTTTTGTTATATGTTTTGCCATCTATCCAGAGGTGCAACCCATGTATTTTTTGTGATGTGTGTGGTGACTAGCACAAGCTTGCAAACTGAGGCATTTGTTAATGCTGATTTCAGGGACTTAGCATTTCCACTAAGTCCTTGAGCTGTTTAACTCAATACGCCATATGTTCATGTTGTTTCCTAGTGATCCGTGCCTCTTTTGAGGATGATCAGTAAGGATGTTTTGTTAATCTTGTAGTGCTCTATCCATCCATGTCTTTGTTTGCAATGATGGAGCACCCTAGCTTGAGTCAATCGAGCTCTACTTTTGTCATTTCGTGAATCTGGGCAGATTGTCTACTTGTTAGCAATTTTGCCGAGGATGTTGTAGTTGATCCGTGCATGCTATGTTATTTTTCTTGCCATGTCCAGCTTGTATTTTGTGTATTCTTGATGGGTGCATGATTAGATTGTCATGACTTGCTCTGTAGTGAGTGCATCGAGCTCGTAAACATGCCTACTTGATATCTGTTTCAGCATGCTCCAGTTTTCACTAAGTCTGAGATCTGATTATGTTTTTCCATGTTCACATGCTTGCAAATGTATTTTCTAATCCCTTTTGGCTCAAGGTCACTAAGGGAATTTTGTTAAGCTCTTTGAGTAGCTCCATGCCATTCTTTACTTTTCCATGTTCAGGTCCTGTAGCATATTGTTTTCATGCTCCAAAGAGTGCTATCTGATCTGAAATTCCAGACAAGTGTTAATTTCACTAAGTCTGAAATCTGTTTGCCAAATGCATTTTTGCCATGCTTGTTTGAACCTGATAATGGATGAATTGGCCGTAGCTCAGTGCTAGACTTTTGTTAAGCTTCACGAATGGATTCCTGCCATGTATTTTGATGCCATGTTTGGTTGCTGTAGTATGTTCATCTTGTTGCATCTAGTTGGCTACTTGCTGTAAATCGCAGAACGTGGTCATATTTGAATTGCTGGCCATTTCCAAACCGTAACTCCAATTCCGGCGTTCTTTATATCGTTTTCAAGCGATTTCATCTCATCTTTCCAATGGCACCCTTGGATTTCCAAGTTGAGGCCAGGTTCATTCGTTCCTCGTCAAATCTTGCATATGCATCCCGCATCGCATCCCACATAGCATACCATCTTTGCATCATATTGTTTGAGCTTTGCACGTGGTTGATTGTGTTCCGTTTGCTTGTTTGTCTTATTTGGGTAGAGCTGGGAGACGAGTTCGCTAATGAGGAGCCCGTTGAGTTTGCTTTCGAGGATCCAGTCAACTCTGACAACTTTGAAGGGAAGATGATCATACCCTCGAAATCACTACTATCTTTGCTTTGCTAGATGCTCGCTCTTTTGCTATGCCTATGCTACGATGCCTGCCACTTGCTTATCATGCCTCCCAAATTGCCATGTCAAACCTCTAACCCACCATGTCCTAGCAAACCATTGATTGGCTATGTTACCGCTTTGCTCAGCCCCTCTTATAGCGTTGCTAGTTGCAGGTGAAGATTGGAGACCGTTCCTTGTTGGAACATTGTTTACTTGTTGGGATATCATTATATTTCCATGTTATCTTAATGCATCTATATACTTGGTAAAGGGTGGAAGGCTCGGCCTCTCGCCTAGTGTTTTGTTCCACTCTTGCCGCCTTAGTTTTCCGTCATATCGGTGTTATGTTCCCGGATTTTGCGTTCCTTACGCCGTTGGGTTATAATGGGAACCCATTGATAGTTCGCCTTGATTAAAGCTTTTCCAGCAATGCCCAACCTTGGTTTTACCATTTGCCACCTAGCCTCTTTTTCCCTTGGGTTTTCGGAGCCCGAGGGTCATCTTATTTTAACCCCCCCCCCCCCGAGCCAGTGCTCCTCTGAGTGTTGGTCCACCTGTCAGCTACCGGTGGCCACCAGGGGCAACTCTAGGCTGGCCTACCCATACCTAAGACAATCTGAGTGCCCTGAGAACGAGATATGTGCAGCTCCTATCGGGATTTGTCGGCACATTGCGGGCGGTGTTGCTGGACTTGTTTTAACCTGTCAAAGTGTCTTGAAGAACCGAGATACCGAGTCTGATCGGAACATCTCGGGAGGAGGTCTATTCCTTCGTTGACCGTAAGAGCTTGTCATGGGCTAAGTTGGGACTCCCCTGCAGGGATTTGAACTTTCGAAAGTCGTGCCCGCGGTTATGGGCAGATGGGAATTTGTTAATGTCCTGTTGTAGATAACTTGAACCTTAATTTAATTAAAATGAATCAAATGTGTGAGTTGCCGTGATGGTCTCTTCTCGGCGGAGTCCGGGAAGTGAACACGGTGTTGGAGAAATCCTTGCGCAGGTTGTTCTCTAGTTTCTCATTCGCGCTTTGCCCTCTCTTCTCGCTCCCTTTTGCAAACAGGATAGCCACCATATATGCTAGTCGCTTGCTGCAACTCCACATAATTACCTTGCCTTACCTTTAAGCTTAAATAGTCTTGATCGCGAGGGTGCGAGATTGCTGAGTCCTTGTGGCTCACAGATTACTTCCAAACCAGATGCAGGGCCTGATGATTCCGCTCCAGATGACGCGCTTGAGCTCAAGTGGGAGTTCGACGAGGACTCACGCCGATACTACGTGTCTTTACCTGATCATCAGTAGTGGTGCCCAGTTGGGGTGATCGGGACCGTGTCGCATGTTGGGTTATCTTTTATTTTGGCGCCGTAGTCGGGCCATGAGTGTTTGAATGTTGTAATGCTATTTATGTACTTGATTGATGTGGCGAGTGTAAGCCAACTATGTTATCTCCCCTTTATTATTTATATTACATGGGATGTTGTGAAGATTGCCTAACTTGCGACATTGCTTTCAATGCGGTTATGTCTCTAAGTCGTGCCTCGACACGTGGGAGCTATAGCCGCATCGAGGGCGTTACAAGGGATGTATATCTAAGTAGGAGTTCTTAAGTAATATGATTAATTGAATTTAAATTTATTATGAACTTAGTCCTAATAGTTTTTGCATGTCTATCTTGTAGATCAATGGCTCGTGATACTGTTCCCTTGAATTTTAATGTGTTTCTAGAGAAAGTTAAGTCGAAAGATGATGGTAGCAACTACACAGACTGGGTCCGTAATTTGAGGATTATCCTCATTGCTGCACAGAAGAATTACGTCCTTGATGCACCGCTAGGTGCAAGGCCTACTGCAGGAGCAACTCCGGACGTTATGAACGTCTGGCAAGCTAAATCTGATGACTACTCGATAGTTCAGTGTGTCATGCTTTACGGCTTAGAATCGGGACTTCAAAGACGTTTTGAACGTCATGGAGTATATGAGATGTTCTAGGAGTTGAAGTTAATATTTCAAGCAAATGCCTGTAGCGACCCAACCTCAAACGGTCAAGTCTCTGTGCTTCAGTGTCATCCCTGGATCGGTAATGCTGACACACACAGTACTCGAGGATTTATAACAGAGTAGCAATCACACACTTATTACAACGAAAAGTCTCCAGAGAGAACTTATTACAATAAATATGGCTTAAGGCCATCTAATGCGATAACAGTGGAAGGCTTGGAAGATAAAGTGAGTCCATCAACTCCAATGGCATAGCTGAGCTGCACAGCAACGACCTAAGGAACCTTACTCCTCGTTTGAAAAGTCTGCAACATAATACGTTGCAACCCGAAAACGGGTCAACACATGGAATATGCTGGCAAAATAACACAGTAGAGTAAGAACAGAATAATGCTATCACTACATGCATATTTGGCTGGTGGAAATCTCTATGGTTATAGTTTTGCAAAAAGCCAATTTTTTCCTACAACAAAGGAATAGATTTTATTTTAACTATCATGGTAGTTGAAACATCATTGAGAAGGTTTCTCCAACTCAATCCCAATTAAAGTAATTATCAAGCCAACAATATTAAGTTAAAAGTGATGAGATACTTAAGATACTCCAAGTACTAGATACTCAAGAATTGTTCATAACCGGGGACACAGCTAACCATGATTAATTTATACACTCGGCATAGGTTTGTGCACTTTTCCCCAAAAGTCCCGATCTCCTCCGTTGAATTTCTCGCACTGCCGGGTGTTTGAGAAACGGATGACCGAGACACAGTCTTTCAGAAACATTAACTCTCTACTCCGAGCAGACCATACCAAACCTACAATCCCACTACCTGCTGATCCACCTCTTCGAGAGCTTCACGTAACTTACTCAACTATGCTATAGCCCATAATAGCCTGTGGCTGCACATGGAAGTTTCTAGCATGAATAATCTCAGTTCCCTTTGAGCCTGGGTGGCGGTCCATAGGAAGATCACACGGGTACTCCGAGATTTCCAAAAATACAGGCACCACTAGGTACTCCAGGTGCCTCAATCCACCCAGATGTGTATTTAAGTTGCCACCTTAAGTTGAACCATTAATTATCAATCGCACATCTGTCATGGATTTCACTCACCCAAACCATGTCTACGAGCATAGCATAGCAATATAAGCAACGCGTAGAAATAACTCCCAAGGGTTTGAATGTAACAGGGTAATAGGTTCTACCTCATCAACTACTTCCCAACCCACATGTTAATGACATCCTAACCATGAAATGTTTGAGGATTGGAAGTAATGCATAAAAACTGGGTGACAAAGGGGTATGATCAAAGTGTTACTTGCCTTGCTGACGATCCGCGTAACCTAGAGACTCCAAATAACCTGCTTCGCACTCCGGGAATTCTATCGCAAACAAACAATAACATACATAAGCAATCAAGCAAAGAAACACGGGAAAATCTCAAACAAAAAGATCTAACCAGAAAGTTCAACTTAAGAACTCCGGCTTGCAAAAAGAATCAAATCAAACGGAGCAACGAAACTCAAACGGCGAAAGAAACAAGATCTGTTTACTAATCTGGACCTAGGTCAAATTTTATAGTAGCAAAAACTTGTGCAAGTTGGTCAAACGAAAAAAGGGTCTCGAGATGAAGATCTAGGCGCTTGAATCGCCTATTCCGACTAACGAACGAAAACATAAACCAGAATGAAAATTGGATCAGAAATCGCGATCAGAAATAATCGAGGATTAATCCGATAAAAGAGAACTGACGAAAAGGCTAACGAATGAGCGTTCGTTATCTGTAACTAACAAGCGAAAACCGTTCGTTAAAAACGAACGTCCGCTAAACAGAAAAACCAAAAAAAACCGACGAACCGAAAAAAACGACTAGGGTTTTCTAACGAAAACCGAACCAGTTTTCTAAAAAAACCAAACAGCGCTAACCTCCGACGAGGTCCGGCACGGCGGCGGCTCCGGCGACGGGGGCGCAACGTGGGGCGGCGGCGGCGGCGCGGGCAACGGGCGGCGGCAGCGGCGGCGCGGGCAACGGGCGGCGGCGGCGGCTCGCGGTGAGGGGCGGCGCGGCAGCAGCAAAGGGGTGGCGAGGCGGCACGACAGCGGCGACGGGCGGCACGGCGGCTTGCGGTGGCGGGGTCGGCGGCTCGCGGCGCGGGGTGGCGTCTTCAGGGCGGCGGGGTCGGCTTTTAAAGAGGGGGTGGTCGGTGCCTTGGGGAAGGGGGCACGGCGCGGGGAACGGAGTCCGAGCCGGACTCCGGCTTCGGCGGCGGCGGCGGCACGGTCTCCCGCTAGGAGACAGCGACGCGGGGTGAGACGGGCCGGCGCTGGGCTTCGGCCCAGCTAGGCCTTGGCGCGTTTTTTTAAATAATTCCGCCGAAACTCAGAAAAATCCTAGAAAATAAAATAAAATTCTAAAAATGCCAAAACTAATTTTCTCCGTCTAAATAAAATATTTAGAACGAGATGAACATTTTCTTGGCCCTAAAATGCAATTTTGAAAATGTGCAATTTTTCTAATGCAACCAAAATTGCAAATAAAATCCAAATAAAAGCAAAAATTGATTCTAATATTTTTCCTCCAATATTTCATTTGTTTTGGAGAAGTCATATTATCTCCTCTCATATATTAATATGAAATATTTTCGGGGAGAAAAATAATTAAAACCAAAATCCTCGTTTCAAAATTTGATAAAATCAAATTTGGAAACCGGGGAAATCCCCAACTCTCTCCGAGGGTCCTTGAGTTGCTTAGGATTTTGAGGATCGCGGGATGAAATGCAATAAAATATGATATGCAAGAATGATCTATGTATAACATTCCAAATTGAAAATTTGGGATGTTACAAACCTACCCCCCTTAAGATGAATCTTGCCCTCGAGATTCGGATTGGCTAGAAAATAGGTGTGGGTGGTCTTTGCGAAGATCGTCCTCTCGTTCCCACGTGGCTTCGTCCTCGGTATGGTGGCTCCACTGAACTTTGCAAAACTTGATGACCTTGCTGCGGGTGACTCAACTAGCAAACTCCAAAATCTTGACTGGCTTCTCCTCATAAGTCAAGTCATTGTCCAACTGAATCGCCTCCAAGGGTACGGTATCTCTTAGTGGTATGTCGGCCATCTCAGCATGGCACTTCTTCATCTGGGAAATGTGAAAGACATCATGAACTCCTGACAGTCCTTCAGGTAACTCCAACTTGTAGGCAACTTCTCCCATCCGTTCCAAAACATGATATGGTCCTACAAATCTCGGGGCTAACTTTCCCTTAACTCCAAAACGTTTCACTCCTCGCAAAGGCGATACTCGTAGATATGCTCGATCTCCAATTTCATAGGTTACCTCCTTGCGTTTCGAATCTGCATAACTCTTCTGTCTGGACTGAGCTATCTTCAGTCTATCCCGGATCAGTTTAACCTTCTCCTCAGACTTTTTGATCAAGTCTGGTCCAAACAACTGTCGGTCTCCGACTTCATCCCACATCAACGGTGTTCTACACCTTCGTCCATACAGGGCTTTGAATGGTGCCGTCTTCAAACTGGCTTGGTAACTATTGTTGTATGAGAACTTTGTGTATGGCAGATTGTCATCCCAACTAGATCCATAATCTAGCGCACAGGCTCTCAACATGTCCTCCAGAATCTGATTGACTCTCTCAGTGTGTCCATCCGTCTGCGGGTAGAATGCTGTACTGAACTCCAATCTCGTTCCCAAAGTCTGGTGCAGCTGATGCCAAAACTTTGAAGTAAACTGTGTTCCTCCATCCGATACGATGGTCCTCATAACTCCATGCAGACATACGATCCTGGTCATATATATCTTGGCCAACTTTGCACTAGTATAAGTTGTTTTCACTAGGATAAAGTGTGCCACTTTGGTCAAACGGTCAACTACTACCCATATAGAATCATATCTTGATTTGGTCCTGGGAAATCCGGTGATAAAATCCATGCCAAGTATATCCGACTTCCGTTCGGGTATCGGCATAGGCTGTAACAATCCTGGTGGCTTTTGATGCTCTGCCTTCACTCTCTGACATACATCACATACGGCCACATACTCGGCAATATCCTTCTTCATCCCTGTCCACCAGAAACGTTCCTTCAAATCCAAATACATCTTGGTGTTTCCGGGGGGTATCGAGTATGGTGAGTCATGAGCCTCTTGAAGTATTAATTCCCCGATTTCTGTGTTATTGGGCACATAAACACGGTCCTCAAACCATAAGGTGTCGTTCTCATCCTCACGAAAACCTTTGTCCTTTCCTTCGCTCATTTTCTCTTTTATCTCGGCAATCTCTTTGTCATCCTTCTGAGCTTCTCGAATCTTTCCCAACAATGTAGACTGCACCTCCATTGTTGCAATAAAACCTCTAGGAACAATCTCCAATCGAAGTTCCCTGAGATCCTCTGCTAACTCCTTTGGCAATCCCGTGCTCACTAGGGTACTAGCATAACTCTTCCGGCTCAAGGCATCTGCTACGACATTGGCCTTTCCTGGATGATAATGAAGCTTCATGTCATAATCCTTTATAAGCTCCAACCATCTTATCTGCCTAAGGTTCAGTTCCTTCTGTGTGAAAATGTACTTCAAACTCTTATGATCCGTGTACACATCACAATGGTTTCCAATAAGGTAATGTCTCCAAGTCTTCAACGCATGCACTACGGCTGCTAGCTCCAAATCATGCGTAGCGTAATTCAACACGTGTGGTTTTAGTTGTCGTGAGGCATACGAAACAACTCTTCCGTCCTGCATAAGCACACTTCCAAGTCCTAAGCGAGAGGCATCGCAATACATTTGGAAATCCTTACGTATATCTGGCACTGTCAACACTGGGGCTGTAGTCAAACGTTTCTTTAGCTCCTAGAAACTTGCCTCACAATCTTCCGTCCATTTAAACTTGGTATCCTTCTTCAATAATTCCGTCATGGGCTTTGCAGTCTTTGAAAAATTCTCAATGAATCTACGGTAGTATCCTGCGAGTCCAAGAAATGCGGATCTCGCTAACTGAAGTGGGTGCCAACAATTCAGTGACTGACTGAACCTTGGTGGGATCTACTGCTATACCTTCTCCTGATATAACATGTCCAAGAAATCTGACTTCCTTCAACAAAAACTCGCATTTGCTAAACTTGGCATATAACTGATGTTCCCTGAGTTTCTCAAGAACTAATCGCAAATGCTACTTGTGTTCCTCTTCATTCTTCGAATATACCATTATATCATCAATGAACACCACAACAAACTTATCCAAATATTCCATGAACACCTTGTTCATCATGCTCATGAAATAGGCAGGGGCGTTAGTCAGTCCAAATGACATGACCGTATATTCGTATAGCCGGTACCGTGTGGTGAAGGCTGTCTTTGGTATATCCTTCTCTCGTATGTTCAACTGATGATATCCTCATCACAGATCGATTTTCGAAAACACCTTGCTCCTTGAAGTTGGTCAAACAGATCATTGATCATCGGTAATGGGTACTTGTTCTTAATCGTTACCTCATTCAAGGCCCGATAATCAACAACCATTCTTAGGGATTTATCCTTCTTCTCAACCAAGAGCACTGGAGCTCCCCATGGTGATGAACTCTGTCGAATGTATCCTTTCTCCAATAACTCCTTAATCTGTTTCTTAATCTCTTCCAGATCATTCGCGGGCATCCTATAGGGTCTCTTGGATATTGTCCCTGTGCCTGGTAATAGCTCTATCAAAAACTCAATATCTAGATCCGGTGGCATGCCTGGTAACTCCTCTGGGAAAACATCCGGGTAATCCTTTACTACAGGAACTTCCTCTTGAACAACTCCCGTGAGGGTATTTACTTGGCTACTTCTTGGCGCATGCCTAGATATATACTTGATCCTTTTCCCTCCGGGGTGGTGAGACAAATCGACATACTAACACAGTTAATGTTTCCTCCGTACTTCGACATCCAGTCCATTCCTAATATCACATCCAATCCTTGTGACTCCAAGATAATTAGGTCAGACAGAAAAACATGGCTACCAATGGTTAAGGGTATCTGGTTGCACCATCGACTAGCCATATACTCTGCTCTGGGTGAACTTACTAACAAAGGGGTCCTAAGGGTTTGGGTCGGTAGTTTAAGCTTATCCACGAATTCCCTTGATATGTATGAATGCGATGCACCAGTATCAAAAATAACAAGAGCGGTAAATGACTTAACCAAAAACTTACCTATAACCGTGTCTGGCTGCTCTTCAACCTCCTCCACGTTAACGTGGTTCACTTGTCCCTTGTTGAATGGATTGGGCTTCTTCCCAGCGCTCCCGTTTTCGTTTCCATTCTTCCCTTCAGGGCACTCCGTGGCATAGTGTCCAGTCTTCCCGCACTTGAAATAAGTAACGTGGCTTAGGTCCCTCTTGGTGGGTGTGGCTGGATTTGGGCGGTTCTGATTGTTGCTTGCTCCATTCCCATTCCCATTCCTTGTGCTAGTATGATTATGGTTACTCCCTCCATTATGGGTGTGGCCTCCATGGTTATGAACAAGTCCTCCCGAGTTTGGGGTTAGGAGAGGCTTCTGCTGAGCTCCTGAGTTATACCTCCCTTGTCCATACTTCCTCTTACGACTCTCAATCTGTTGTTGCTTCCCTTCAATCATAAGAGCCTTATCTACCAACTCCTGGTAGTTGGTGAATGTTGCCACCATCAACTTCATACTCATCTCATCACTCAGCCCTTCCATAAACTTCTCCTGCTTTGCGGCATCTGTGGCCACATCATCAGGGGCATAGCGAGATAACTTGCTAAACTCATTCGCGTACTGAGCCACAGTACAGTTCCCCTGGCGTAAGTTGTGAAACTCATGCTTCCTCAAATTCATGGCTCTAGTTGAGACATGGGCTGTACGGAAGGCTTGCTGAAATTGGTCCCATGTCACCGTGCCTATAGGGTAGGTGACAGTGTAATTCTCCCACCATGATGTTGCTGGTCCATCCAACTGATGTGCGGCAAAACGCACCTTCTCAGCATCAGTACATCCCACAGTGGTTAACTCCCTTCCAATCCTGCGGAGCCAATCATATGCTACTATAGGCTCGGTGCTACTGGAAAACACCGGCGGCTGCAACCTCAGAAAATGGGCTAAGTTGTCAACTAGTGGTGGTGGTGGTGGTGGATTGTTGTTGTTGTTGCCTTGATTCCGAACTAACAACTGCATCAGGGTATTCTGCTGCTGAATCAACTGAGTGAGCTCCGGTGGGAATGCAAATCCGGGGTCACGTCTTGGAGGCATCTGATGGGTTTAGAGGGGAGAGATTAGAATAGAATGAGGTCTAATGAGAAAGCACTACCCATATGCACATGAGACAAGCACCAACATTTCACTCAATCAATCAATCAAGTCATACAATCGGTCTAACTATCGCAAAAGTGCTCGGGCTATTCTATTTACCTGGTGGAATACTACTACTGATATGGTGGTCTACTAAAAATACTCCTCGGTTGCAGACTCCATGATATCTGCTCCAACTTCGTCTTCAAAGTCATTATCGCTCAGGTCCGAGTCGGTGTCGTCGATGATGATGTAGTCTTCCATGCGAATCTCCTTGGGTTCTTCGTCTTCTTCTACTGGTGTGGGGTCTCCCTTGAATATTCCGATCTTCTCAATCAGGTCGTCATTCTTCTCCACTAGTACGACGATTTCCTCCTCATAATCTTCACATGTAGCCTTGAGTTCTTCCTCCAGTTCCGCAATCCTAGTCATTGCCTTCTTCAGATCTATCATGCCTGCACACATCTGATTCTCCTGGTGTCGAATGTGTTGGTTTAGTTCCTGGATGAAAGCTGCAATTGATCTATCCTTCTTGGTGCTGATCATCTCCTGTTGCTCATCTCGGCGCCCACAAATCTGGTAGATAGTGTCTTTAAGCTCCTTGTGATAAACTTCTCCAATGCGTCCCATGGTGATGTGAGCTGCCATACTCTTTCCTAAGCTCCAGGTTGGTGCATCGAAGGAAAACTCTATGGGTTTATTGACTGGCATGAAGGTCCTTCTTGGAACTTGACCTTGAATCATCCATCACTCCTCTTCTAGTAATGTGGCGTTGTAAGTCCTCGTGAAGCTTGGTATTCCAATGTTCAGGTACCTAGTGACTTCCTTCAGGTGTCGTCCAAAAGGTGATTCTCCCTCCGGTTGTGTAAACATGTTCCTTGCATCCGCCATCCTAAAGAGTATAAAATGGAGAGGAGTCAGAAATGAGAAGAGAATAATGACTTCCTTGTAGGCGCTTGAATCGCCTAATTCCGACTAATGAGCGAAAAGATAAACTAGAACGAAACTCGGATCAAAAATCGCGATCAGAAATAATCGTGGATTAATCCGATAAAAGAAAACTGGCGAACAGGCTAAAGAACGAGCATTTGTTATCTGTAACTAACGAGTGAAAACCATTCGTTAAAAATGAACGTTCGCTAAACAAAAAAACAAAAAAAAAACCGGCGAACCGAAAAAAACGACTAGGGTTTTATAACGAAAACTGAACTGGTTTTCTAAAAAAACCGAACGGCGCTAACCTCCGGCGAGGTCCGGCACGGCGGCGGCTCCGGCGAGGGGCGGCGCATCACGGGGCGGCGGCGGCGCGGGCAACGGACGGCGGCTCACGGCGAGGGGTGGCGCGGCAGCGGCAAAGGGGCGACGAGGCAGCACGCCAGCGGTGACGGGCGGCGTGGCGGCTTGCGGCGGCGGGGTCGGCATCTCGCGACGTGGGGTGGCGGCTCTAGGGGCAGCAGGGTCGGCTTTTAAAGAGGGGGGTCAGTGCCTTGGGGAAGGGGGCACGGCGCGAGGAACGGAGTACGAGCCAGACTCCAGCTTCGGCGGCGGCGGCAGCGCGGTCTCCCGCTAGGAGACGGCAGCGCGGGTGAGGCAGGCCGGCGCTGGGCTTCGGCCCAGCTAGGCCTTGGCCCGTTTTTTTAATAATTCCGCCAAAACTTAGAAAAATCCTAGAAAATAAAATCAAATTCTAAAAATGCCAAAACAAATTTTCTCCGTCTAAATAAAATATTTAGAACGAGATGAACATTTTCTTGGCCCTAAAATGTAATTTCGAAAACGTGCAATTTTTCTAATGCAACCAAAATTGCAAATAAAATCCAAATAAAAGCAAAAATTGATTCTAATATTTTTTCTCTAATATTTCATTTGTTTTGGTGAAGTCATATTATCTCCTCTCGTATATTAATATGAAATATTTTCGGAGATAAAAATAGTTAAAACCAAAATCCTCGTTTCGAAATTTGATAAAATCAAATTTGAAAACCGGGGAAATCCCCAACTCTCTATGAGGGTCCTTGTGTTGCTTAGGATTTCGAGGATCGCGAGACGAAATGCAATAAAATATGATATGCAGGAATGATCTATGTATAACATTCCAAATTGAAAATTTGGGATGTTACAATGCCCGAGTTGAGAGATATGAAGTCTCCAACAAGTTTTATAGCTGCAAGATGGAGGAGAACGGTTCTGTCAGTGAACACATACTCGGAATGTCTGGGTACCATGACCACTTGACTCAGCTGGGAGTTAATCTTCCGGATGATAGTGTCATTGAGAGAGTTCTTCAATCAGTGCCACCAAGCTATAAATGCTTTGTGATGAACTATAATATGCAAGGGATGAACAAGACGATTCTCGAGCTCTTTGCAATGCTCAAGGCTGCGGAGGTAGAAATCAAGAAGGAGCATCAAGTGTTGATGGTTAACAAGACCACTAGTTTCAAGAAAAAGGGCAAAGGAAAGAAGGGGAACTTCAAGAAGAATAGCAAGCAAGTTGCTGCTCCCGGAACAAGCCCAAGTCTGGACCTAAGACTAAACTGAGTGCTTCAACTGCAAAGGGACTGGTCACTGGAAGCTGAACTGTCGCAAGTATTTGGCGGATAAGAAGGATGGCAAAGTGAAAGGTATATTTGATATACATGCTATTGATGTGTAGCTTACTAATGCTTCTAGTAGCGCATGGGTATTTGATACTGGTTCTGTTGCTCATATTTGCAACTCGAAATAGGGGCTACGGATTAAACAAAGATTGGCTAAGGATGAGGTGACGATGCACGTCGGAAATGGTCCCAAGGTCGGTGTGATCGCCATCGGCACGCTACCTCTACATCCACCTTCGGGATTAATTTTAGACCTGAATAATTGTTATTTGGTGCCCGCGTTGAGCGTGAACATTATATATGGATCTTGTTTGATGCCAGATGGTTATTCATTTAAATTAGAGAATAATGGTTGTTCTATTTATATGAGTAATATCTTCTATGGTCATGCACCCTTGATGAGTGGTCTATTTTTGTTGAATCTCGATCAAGGTGATACATGTATTCATAATATTGATGCCAAAAGATGCAAAGTTAATAATAATAGTGCAACTTATTTGTGGCACTGCCGTTTAGGTCATATATGTGTAAAGCGCATGAAGAAACTCCATGCAGATGGGCTTTTGGAATCACTTGATTATGAATCACTGGATTCTTGCAAACCATGCCTCGTGGGCAAGATGACTAAGACTCCGTTCTCCAGAACAATGGAGCGAGCCACTGACTTATTGGAAATAAAACATACTAATGTATGCGGTCCGATGAGTGTTGAGGCTCGCGGCGGGTATCATTATTTTCCGACCTTCGTAGATGATTTGAGCAGATATGTGTATATCAACTTAATGAAACATAAGTCTGAAACATTTGAAAAGTTCAAAGAATTTCAGAGTGAAGTGGAAAAACATCGTAACAAGAAAATAAAGTTTCTACGATCTGATCGCGGAGGCGAATATTTGAGTTATGAGTTTGGTCTTCATTTAAAACAATGTGGAATAGTTTCGCAACTCACGCCACCTGGAACACCACAGTGTAATGGTGTGTCCGAATGTCGTAACCATATTTTATTAGATACGATATGATCTATGATGTCTCTTAACAATTTACCACTATTGTTTTGCGGTTATGCATTAGAGATAGTTGCATTCACGTTAAATAGGGCACCATCTAAATCCGTTTAGACGACACCATATGAACTTTGGTTTGGCAAGAAACCTAAGATGCCATTTCTTAAAGTTTGGGGTTGCAATGCTTATGTGAAAAAGCTTCAGCCTGATAAGCTCGAACCCAAATCGAAGAAGTGCGTCTTCACAGGATACCCAAAAGAAACTGTTGGGTACACCTTCTATCAGAGATCCGAAGGCAAGGTATTTTTTGCTAAGAATGGATCCTTTCTAGAGAAGGAGTTTCTCTCAAAAGAAATGAGTGGGAGAAAAATAGAACTTGATGAGGTAATTGTATCTTCTCTCGAATTGGAAAGTAGTTCATAAAATAAATCAGTTTCGGTGATGCCTACAAAAATTAGTGAGGAAGCTAATGATGATGATCATGAAACTTCAGATTAAGTTACTACCGAACCTCGTAGGTCAACCAGAGTATGTTCCGCACCAGAGTGGTACGGTAATCCTGTTCTGGAAGTCATGTTACAAGACCATGACAAACCTACGAACTATGAGGAAGTGATGATGAGCCCAGATTCCAAGAAATGGCTTGAGGCCATGAAATCTGAGATGTGACCCATGTATGAGAACAAAGTATGGACTTTGGTTCACTTTCCCGACGATCGTCAAGCCATAGAAAATAAATGGATATTTAAGAAGAAGACTGATGCTGATGGCAATGTTACTCTCTACAAAGCTCGACTTGTTGTGAAAGGTTTTCAATAAGTTCAACGAGTTGACTATGATGAGACCTTCTCACCCGTAGCGATGCTTAAGTCTATCCGAATCATGTTAGCAATTGTCGCATTTTATGATTATGAAATTTGGAAAATGGATGTCAAAAATGCATTCCTTAATGGATTTCTTAAAGAAGAGTTGTATATGATGCAACTAGAAGGTTTTGTCGATCCTAAAGGTGCTAACAAAGTGTGCAAGCTCCAGCGATCCATTTATGGACTGGTGCAAGCCTCTCGGAGTTGGAATATATGCTTTGATAGTGTGACCAAAGCATATGGTTTTATACTGACTTTTGGAGAATCATGTATTTACAAGAAAGTGAGTGGGAGCTCTGTAGCATTTCTAATATTATATGTGGATGGCATATTGTTGATTGGAAATGATATAGAATTTTTGGATAGCATAAAAGGATACTTGAATAAGAATTTTTCAATTAAAGACCTCGGTGAAGCTGCTTATATATTGGGCATCAAGATCTATAGAGATAGATCAAGACGCTTAATTGGACTTTCACAAATCAAATACCTTGATAAAGTTTTGAAGAAGTTCGAAATTGATCAGTCAAAGAAAGGGTTCTTGCTTGTGTTACAAGGTGTGAAGTTGAGTCAGACTCAATGCCCGACCACTTCAAAAGATAGAGAGAAAATAAAAGTCATTCCCTATGCCTCAGCCATAGGTTCTATCATCTATGCAGTGTTGTGTACCAGACCTGATGTGTACCAAAGTAATCCAGGAGTGGATCACTGGACAACGGTCAAGAACATCCTGAAGTACCTGAAAAGGACTAAGGATATGTTTCTCGTTTATGGGGGTGACAAAGAGCTTGTCGTAAATGGTTATGTTGATGCTAGCTTTGACACTGATCCGAATGAATCTAAGTCGCAAACCGGATATGTATTTATATTGAATGGTGGAGCTGTCAGTTGGTGCAGTTCCAAGCAAAGCGTCATGGCGGGATCTATGTGTGAAGTGGAGTACATAGCTGCTTCGGAAGTAGCAAATGAAGGAGTCTGGGTGAAGGAGTTCATATCCGATCTAGGTGTAATACCTAGTGCATTGAGTCCAATGAAAATCTTTTGTGACAATACTGGAGCAATTGCCTTAGCGAAGGAATCCAAATTTCACAAGAGAACCAAACACATCAAGAGACGCTTCAACTCCATCCCCGATCAAGTCAAGGAGGGAGACATAGAGGTTTGCAAAACACATACAGATCTGAATGTTGCAGACCCATTGACTAAGCCTCTTCCACGAGCAAAACATGATCAACACCAAGACTCCATGGGTGTTAGAATCATTACAATGTAATCTAGATTATTGGCTCTAGTGCAAGTGGGAGACTAGAGGAAATACACCCTAGAGGCAGTAATAAAGTTGTTATTTATATTTCCTTATATCATGATAAATATTTATTATTCATGCTAGAATTGTATGAACCGGAAACTTGATACATGTGTGAATACATAGACAAAACAAAGTGTCTCTAGTATGCCTCGACTTGACTAGCTCGTTAATCAAAGATGGTTAAGTTTCCTGACCATAGACATGTGTTGTCATTTGATAAACATGATCACATCATTAGGAGAATGATGTGATGAACAAGACCCACCCGTTAGCTTAGCATAATGATCGTTAAGTTTTATTGCTATTGCTTTCTTCATGACTTATACATATTCCTTTGACGATGAGATTATGCAACTCCTGAATACCAGATGAACACCTTGTGTGCTATCAAACGTCACAACGTAACTGGGTGATTATAAAGATGCTTTACACATGTCTCCGAAGGTGTTTGTTGGGTTGACATAGGTCGAGATTAGGATTTTTCACTCCGAGTATAGGAGAGGTATCTCTGGGCCCTCTCGGTAATGCACATCACGATAAGCCTTGCAAGCAATGTGACTAATTAGTTACTTGCGGGATGATGCATTACGAAACGAGTAAAGAAACTTGCTGGTAACAAAGATTGAACTAGGTATGAAGATACCGACGATCGAATCTCGGGCAAGTAACATACCGATGACAAAGGGGATGACATATGTTGTCATTGCAGTTTGACCGATAAAGATCTTCGTAGAATATGTAGGAACCAATATGAGCATCCAGGTTCCGCAGTTGGTTATTGATCGGAGATGTGTCTCGGTCGTGTCTACATAGTTATTGAACCAGTATGGTCCGCACGCTTAACGTTCAATGACGATTTGTATTATGAGTTATGTGTTTTGGTGACCGAAGATTGTTTGGAGCCCCGAATGAGATCACAGACATGAATTGTTCTCTTAGCCGTGTGTGGTGCCCCCCTCCACAGTTTACTCCTCCGGTCATATCGTCGTAGTGCTTAGGCAAAGCCCTGCACGGATCACATCACCATCACCGTCACCACGCCGTCGTGCTGACGAAACTCTCCCTCGACACTTTGCTGGATCAAGAGTTCAAGGGACGTCATCAAGCTGAATGTGCGCTAAACTCGGAGGTGTCGTACGTTCGGTACTTGATCGGTTGAATCGAGAAGATGTTCGACTACATCAACCGCGTTAAGCTAACGCTTCCGCTTTCGGTCTACGAGGATACGTGGACACACTATCCCCCTCTCGTTTTTATGCATCTCCTAGATAGATCTTGCGTGATAGTAGGAAATTATTTGAAGTTGCATGCTACGTTCCCCAACAGAGCGCATCAACATGGACATGCGTGCACGAGCGAGCTATCTCAAGAAGGTGCATGAAGATACAAGACACACCATCGAGAGCCATGTACAACGCCTCGCGACCAAGATCAACATCAACAAGCACCCCATGATATTCAACACTAGAGATATTGTGTGGCTACACCTTCACAAGGACCGCTTCCCTAATGAACGCAAGTCCAAACTTCTCCCTCGAGCCGATGGAACATTCAAGGTGATTGAGCACTACAACAACAATGCATACAAGATCGACATACCGTGTGACAAGTACAACATGAGCGATGTCTTCAACGTCAAGGATCTCTCTCCCTACAATGGTGATGAGGTCTTAGATCCGAGGTCGGATCTTTCCCAAGGGGGTGAGGGAGTCCTGGATTAGGGGGTGTTCGGGTAGCCGGACTATACCTTCAGCCGGACTCCTGGACTATGAAGATACAAGATTGAAGACTTCGTCCCGTGTCCGGATGGGACTTTCCTTGGCGTGGAAGGCAAGCTTGGCGATGCGGATATTCAAGATCTCCTACCATTGTAACCGACTCTATGTAACCCTAACCCTATCTGGTGTCTATATAAACCGGAGGGTTGTAGTCCGTAGGCAATCAACTCCATATACAACAATCATACCATAGGCTAGCTTCTAGGGTTTAGCCTCCTTGATCTTGTGGTAGATCTACTCTTGTACTACCCATATAATCAATATTAATCAAGCAGGACGTAGGGTTTTACCTCCATCAAGAGGGCCCGAACCTGGGTAAAACATCGTGTTCCCTGCCTCCTGTTACCATCCGGCCTAGACGCACAGTTCGGAACCCAATACCCGAGATCCGCCGGTTTTGACACCGACATTGGTGCTTTCATTGAGAGTTCATCTGTGTCGTCGCCTTTAGGCCCGATGGCTCCTTTGATCATCAACAACGATGTGGTCCAGGGTGAGACTTTTCTCGCCGGACAGATCTTCGTCTTCGGTGGCTTCGCTCTGCGGGCCAATTCGCTCGGCCACCTGGAGCAGATCGAAAGCTATGCCCCTGGCCATCAAGTCAGGTTTGGAAGCTTAAACTACACGGCTGACATCCGCGGAGACTTGATCTTTGACGGGTTCGAGCCACGGCCAAGCGCGCCGCACTATCTCGAGGGGCATGATTTAGCTCTGCCTCCGGACAGTGTCCTGGAGGCCGCAAACGCATCGGTTCCGACCCCCAACTCGGAGCCTATTGCACCAATCGAGGATGAGCGGTTGGACGTCACCTCGGGGGCTTCGATCTCAAAGGCGATCGAGCCGAACGCTAGCCCCGCACTCTGCATGATCCGTGACTCCGAGGATCCGGACTCCTTTCCGAACTCCGAACCCCCCGCGCCCCTGCCGATCGAATCCGATTGGGCGCCGATAATGGAGTTCACCGCCGCAGACATCTTTCAGCACTCGCCTTGTGGCGATATCCTGAACTCTCTCAAGTCTCTCTCCTTATCAGGAGAGCCCTAGCCGAACTATGGTCAGCGAGGATGGGATACGGACGATGAAGAAATTCAAAGCCCACCCACGACCCACTTGGTAGCCACTGTCGACAATTTAAACGACGTGCTCAACTTTGACTCTAGAGACATCGACAACATGGATGACGATGCAGGAGATACCGACGAACCAACGCCCACAGGGCATTGGACAGCCACCTCATCTCACGATGTGTACATGGTGGATACCGCTAAAGGAAGCGACAACGAGGAAAACGGGGATGGGACGGGAGATCGACCCCCCGAAAAGCAATCAAAGCGTCGGCGTAAACACCGACCCAAGCCACGCCTCAACAAAAACCCAGCCATAGAGCAGGACGAGCCGGTAGACGACGAGCAAGCCTTAGAGCAATCGTCCGAACAGGGCAACACGGATAGAGAAACCGAACATCCCTCCTCCGGCGAAAACGGCATTCCGGACGACCTCACGCCGAATAAACCTATGGAGCAGAAGAATCTCCACGAGAGGCTCGTTGCAACTGCATGCAGCCTAAAAAAGCAGAAGCGGAAGCTAAAAACAGCGGAAGATGCACTCCGGATTAGATGGAGCAAAGTAATCAATACCGCAGATAAATACGGCGACAATCGCCGCACTAAAAGCTATCTGAAAAGAAAGCTACTGCCTGAATTCGATGAAGAGGCCCTAGAGCCCTCGCATTCAAAAAATGAGAAAGCCACACGGTCGGATAGATGACCCCACAAAGTGGCAAGTGGCGCCGCACCTAAATCGGCATGCGACCCACTTAAGGATTCACATCATGGCCCAGTCAGGTCCATTTATGGGCCAAGAAAGCAAGCTCTCGTAAGCAACGCTATGAAGCCATCATCAGAATCCGGCACGCCCAAATACAGGGGCGCCGCACACCCCCTATGTTTCACCGATGAGGTCCTGGACTATGAATTCCCAGAGGGATTCAAACCCGTAAACATAGAGGCATATGATGGAACAACAGACCCTGGAGTTTGGATCAAGGATTATATCCTCCACATACACATGGCTAGAGGAGATGATCTCCACGCCATAAAATATTTACCCCTTAAGCTTAAAGGGCCAGCCCAGCATTGGCTTAAAAACCTTCCCGAAAACACAATTGGAAGTTGGGAAGAGCTCGAGGATGCTTTCCGAGCAAACTTTCAAGGGACCTATGTCCGCCCTCCGGATGCAGACGATCTTAGTCACATAACTCAACAACCCGGAGAATCAGCTCGGCAGTTCTGGAATAGATTCCTCACTAAAAAGAATCAGATAGTCGACTGTCCGGACGCCGAAGCCTTAGCAGCTTTCAGGCATAACGTCCGAGACGAATGGCTCGCCAGACACCTCGGCCAAGAAAAGCCAAGAACAATGGCCGCACTAACAAGCCTCATGACCCGCTTTTGTGCAGGGGAGGACAGCTGGTTGGCAAGATGCAGCCCCAGCGACCCAAGTACATCCGAAACTAGGGATGGAAACGGAAAACCGAGACGCAACAAGGACCGTCGCTAGACTAAGACAAAAGTCTGAAGAGCACGGCAGTCAATGCCGGATTCAAAGGCTCACGACAAAATCAGGAAAAATCGCCCCCCCCCAGGATAACAGGGACGATCCATCCAACCCAAATAAAATCCTGGACAGGATATGTCAGATACACAATACTCCTGGGAAGCCTGCTAACCATACCCACAGAGACTGTTGGGTTTTCAAACAATCTGGCAGACTCAATGCCGAACACAAGGGGCTCGACACACCAAGCGAAGATGAGGACGAACCCCAAAAGCAGAGCACCAGGAAACAAAAGAACTTCCTACAAGACGTAAAAACAGTGAACTCACTTCACATAACAAAACGTGCGGCGCCCGTAAAGGTACGCACCACACGGCCCATCCCCAAAGGGTCCTGCCACTGGTTGTCAAAACCGATCATCTTCGATCAGCTAGATTATTCTAGAAATATCAAGAATGTAGGCTGGACTACCTTGATACTCGATCCAATAATTGGCGAACTCCAGTTTTCAAATGTCCTTATGGACGGCGGCAGTGGACTAAACCTGATATATCAGGATACAATCCAGCACATCGGGATAAACCCAGCAAGAATCCGCCGCAGCAAAACCTCCTTTCAAGGGGTAATACCCGGTCCGGACACCCATTGTATGGGTTTTCTCCAGCTCGAAGTCATATTCGGCTCTGCCGATAATCTCCGCCGCGAAAAGCTGACCTTCCATATCGTCCAGTTCTCAAGTCTCTATCAAGCGCTACTGGGACGCGAAGCTTTCGCTCGCTTTAACGCAATACCGCATTATGCATCTCTTACGCTTAAGATGCCCGGTCCACGAGGCATCATCTCTTTGAAGGGGAAGCACTAAAGTGCGCCTCCCCAAGCGGAGGACTGTTCGGCCGCTTTGACAGCCCTACAGCAAAATGGCCTCACCGGCCAAAAAACTTCGAAATAGGTCATTCAAGACCACGAATGCGGATAGACGAGTTCGGTGCAAAATCATCATTAATGCAGGCCTAGAGACCATATACCCCCGCACTAGGGGCTCCACGCATATACAATAAGAGACAATAAAGCTCAATCTTATATATTTTACTTTATACTCCGGCACGACCCGTTTTCATCTCAGTTCCTCTCTTTTACAGATGAACGTCGCGTGGCGCCCGTCCAGGATACGGCACAACGGAGACACAAGCGTAGACGTGAAGTAGGGACCCGTCCTAAAGGATTCTTTTTAGATTAAGACCCTGCGTAAACCTTTTTTACTGTCTCTTGTTGCTACACATCCCCTGGTTTTTTCTTTCTGATATAACCAAGGAGGAGGCTGGCGTCTTGGCATGTGGCCACGTCAGAATTTTTGCACGTACCTGGACACTAGGGGCTTTTTTAATAAAGAGTGTTGTTTCGCCCGCACTCATAAAGACCGAACACCTTAGGGAGTGTTCGGCGTCGCGAGTTTTGGCATTATATGCATCAGCTCCGAATCATGTCTTTGGTCAAATGTTGGGTTGCCCGGCTCCTGAGTTGGGCTACCTTATGTTCCGCTCTATAGGCTAAGGTAGCACCAGGAGAACTACTACGATTGTGCCCCGGTTCGGCCGGGCGAGCACCTCAGTAGAGAAAGCCGAAAACTGACTGTCATGATGTAGCGTGAGACTGGTCAGCCACTCGATGACCTATCGGAATCTATCGGATTCCTCCGCTTTAACGAAGGGCCGCTTCCCGGTCAGGCACATACGCGCCCCGAACTCGGACGAGCGCAGTTGCCACCAAGGGGCTACCTAAATAGTCTCACTGTCAAACTCCTATGGCTAAGTGAAAGTGTTAAAGCATTATAGTCCGGTTGCCTGGCCCGCTGCGCTATCACCTCGTTTGTAGTACCAAGACGTTGGGTTAAGTGTGAAAATGCGTCTTCTGCGAGCACCCCTGCACTATGTGCGTGGGGGCTGAAGCCAACGACTGCCATCTTTCAGATTTTGTATATATATATATCTTAAAACGGCCGCACAGGAGGTGTTCCCAATACTTGGAGGCACAAGTATAAAAAAGGCCACTACAGTTTATAAAAATATTACTTTATAATTACATATGCTATCATAACATAGCATCTTCCGGGCACTGCTTCTCTATTACACGAGCGCCTTCAAGAACTTCCTGAAAATAGTGCTCGGAGGGTACTCGGCTTTTGTCCGAATCTCGGGACGCAACAACGGTGGTCTCCATCTCTGCCCAGTATGTCTTAACACGGGCAAGAGCCATCCTAGCGCCCTCCATGCATGCTGACCTCTTCATTGCATTTATACGCGGCACCGCGTCAAGGAATTGCTGCACTAAGCTGAAATAACTCTTCGGCTCCGATCTCCCCGGCCACAGGTGACCCATGACGTACTACATGGCGAGTCCAGACAACCTATTCAGTTCGGCCCATTGAGCCAAATGATCATCCACTGCCAGTGGACGCTCTGGATTGTGAAACTGCGACCAGAAAAGCTTTTCCACTTCGCGATCTTTCTGATCTCGAAAGTGTTCGGTCGCATCAGCAGCACTCGCTGCCAAGTCGAGATAGGTATCCTCCACACTCCACATCCGGTCCAACAGAGCAAACTTCGGATCGCAAAATTTCCTTCGCAGCATAAAGGGCTTTACAGCCGCAATATGTTCGGCCTGACGCGGCTCCTCCTTCGCAGCTCTCATCGCAGAGCGCACGTCCTTGGCATTGGCAACGGCCTTCTCTAAGTCTCTCTGTTTCGCCTGGTCTTCTTATTCAATAAGTCTGCAACGGTCTGTAGCGCTTTTTAACTTTTCGGCCATCTCGGCCATTTCTTCCTTGCTTCGGCAATGAGCAGCCTGTTCGACTCTCAGCTCTTCAAGGGCTTTCTTGGTGGCCGCATCACTTTCGCTGGCTTATTCTTTAGCTCGGGCAAGTTCTGCCCTAAGACTCATCACGGCGGTCGCACCATCTGCGTCAAGCACACACATCGTAAGACACAGGCATAAAACTGTTCTTACCTGATGCCGCTCGAGGAATTACATACCTTGAGCCTCATCAAGCCGCTTATTAACAAGCGTGATGTCGGCATCTGCCACGTCTAGTTGTCGCTTTAGTTCGGCAAAATCGTCAGTTCAGCTCGATTCCGGACACCCTGCCGCCTACATTCAAAGGCGACATCTTAGACCTGGGATTATGATCCTCTGCGTGCCGTCAATTCTTGACGACGCGCAGAGTCTCAGGGACTACTATCTACACAGGGCGCATCTTATTCATGCGCAACTGACAAAAGTATACATTATCTAATGTACCTCGAAACCCGTTAGTAAACTTTTGACGGCCTCATATAATCCGCTCTCTATGGATGAAATCCTTTCAATCACCGTGCCCATCAATGTGCGGTGCTCCTCTGAGATAGAAGCTCGCCCTAGCAGATATCTTTAGCTCCTCCGGCCGAGCACCAGACGGTGTTGGGCTCGTCCCATGACCTCTTTCGAAGGCTCGACGCGGAGAACCTCGGGGGGCCGCATAGCCACCTTCCGCCCCTGCAGGATTTGGAGAAACCCTCCGCGATGACACCTCAGGGTCGCCCACCTCGCTAGGCGGCATGGCAGGGGGAGGCATCCCGCTCTCCATCATCTCCGGAAGGAGATCCCCCGAAGACGAGCTCTGCTGAGAAGGGCTGAGGTCCGAGATACAAGGTAAAGGTTTGGTTAATCTTCTCAGATATAAATCAAGGATTTCCCTCATCCCTCAAAAGGAAAATCTTTTCTCCACTTACGGCTCGCTGGAGGGCTGATCCCCTTGAGGGCGTAGTCCGGCCGAGGAACTCCTCGGCGTCGGACCCTCTGACGAGGATTTGCTCCCCCGCTTCGAGACCATGGTTTCCGGGTCGTCAGAGGCGGCTCTCTTCTTCCCCTTAGGAGAGGAATTGTCGGTTCCTCCCTTCGGAGCAGCCTCCTTCGAGGAGGCCATAGCTTCCTTGTCCTCCCCCTCCAAAGGCATTATCTCCAGCATCCTGACCAGCACGGGATCCGGCCTGGTTTCAGGAAGGGGAGTCGGACACCTAATCAGCTTTACCTTCGCTATCCACTCCTGTTTAAAAGGACAGCTCTTTTAGGGGCAAGTTTATGACAATTATACGGATAGAAGGTCCGGGCACAAGGTTGCTTACTTGAGTATCTGGGCGATTGCAGCTTAGGCCTACGTCCTCGGTTAAATCCAGACACATCTCTTGTGATCCGAAGAACAGTCTATACATCTCCGCGGGCGTTGCGCCCATAAAGTTCTGGAGAGCTCGCGGTCCCTCTGGATTAAACTCCCACAGGCGAAGGGGGCGACGTTTGTCGGGCAATATTCAGCGAATCAGCATGACCTGCGTCACCTTGACCAAGCTGAGGTCCCCTTCCGAGAGATCCCTAATTCGGCCCTGTAACAAGGGCACGTCTTTGGACAAACCCCAATCTAACCCTCTGTTAACCCATGACGCTAGCCGTGGTGGGAGACCCGAGCGAAAGGCAGGAAGCGCCACCCACTTCGTGCTCCGGGAAGCGGTGATATAAAACCACTCTCGTTGCCACAAGCCTAGCTCCTCTTGAAAAGAGCCCTCGGGCCATGGAGCATCTGCATTTTTGCTTATAACAGCACCTCCGCACTCTGCGTGCCGTCCCTTGATCATCTTCGGCTCCACTTTGAAAGTCTTGAGCCATAATCCGAAGTGAGGGGTAACACGGAGGAACGCTTCGCATACAATGATAAATGAGGAGATATGGAGGATGGACTCCGGAGCTAAGTCATGGAATTCCAGCCCGTAATAAAATAGCAGTCCCCTCACAAAGGGGTCCATCGGGAAGCCTAACCCCCGAAGGAAGTGAGACACGAACACTATGCTCTCACCGGGCTGGGGACTGGGGATAGCCTGCCTTTGAGCAGGCAACCTGTGCAAAATTTCGGCGGTCAAGAACTTAGCCTCTCTCAACTTTAGCACGTCCTCCTCCGTGACGGAGGAGGGCATCCATCGACCTTGAAGGTCGGAACCGGATATTATCGAAGGTCTGAGGCGCCCGGAATCTGGAGCCTAGGGTGTTAGAACTCGAGGCGACGGGTGAACTTGTTTTGGGATTGGAGAAAAGGAGTAAGGCCCTGGTCTCTTTATAAGAGGTTGAATACCAGGAGCCCTCCCCGTAACCGTTTGGGACTCGCCTTTAATCGAGAAAACATGCTAACGGGCACGATTGGGTTACCCACGTCCGTATTGATGAGAATCCTGTAAAAGGGGGGCACACTATCTCTGCTTTGACAAGACGCAATAGGAAACTGCCTCGCAAAACACGCTGAGGTGGAAAAGTGAAAACGATTCGAGTAAAGGATTTGGCTGTAGTGTGATGACGCACTGCCGAATACGTCAGCAGATTTGATTTGTGTTAATATCATTCTCTCAATGGCAATATGTGGAGTCTTATTTTGCAGAACCGGACACTACTCTTGGTGTTTACAATCTTCTATGAAGGACTTGGAGGAGGAACCCGCCTTGCAATGCCGAAGACAATTTGCGCGCCGGACTCGTCGTCATTGAAGCCTGGTTCAGGGGCTACTGAGGGAGTCCTGAATTAGGGGGTGTTCGGGTAGCCAGACTATACCTTCAGCCGGACTCCTGGACTATGAAGATACAAGATTGAAGACTTCGTCCCGTGTCTGGATGGGACTTTCCTTGGCGTGGAAGGCAAGCTTGGCGATGCGGATATTCAAGATCTCCTACCATTGTAACCGACTCTATATAACCCTAACCCTATCTGGTGTCTATATAAACCGGAGGGTTGTAGTCCGTAGGCAATCAACTCCATATACAACAATCATATCATAGGCTAGCTTCTAGGGTTTAGCCTCCTTGATCTCGTGGTAGATCTACTCTTGTACTACCCATATCATCAATATTAATCAAGCAGGACGTAGGGTTTTACCTCCATCAAGAGGGCCCGAACCTGGGTAAAACATCGTGTTCCCTGCCTCCTGTTACCATCCGGCCTAGACGCACAGTTCGGGACCCACTACCCGAGATCCGCCGGTTTTGACACCGACATTGGTGCTTTCATTGAGAGTTCATCTGTGTCGTCGCCTTTAGGCCCGATGGCTCCTTTGATCACCAACAACGATGCGGTCCAGGGTGAGACTTTTCTCGCCGGACAGATCTTCGTCTTCGGCGGCTTCTCTCTACGGGCCAATTCGCTCGGCCACCTGGAGCAGATCGAAAGCTACGCCCTGGCCATCAAGTCAGGTTTGGAAGCTTAAACTACACGGCTGACATCCGCGGAGACTTGATCTTCGACGGGTTCGAGCCACGGCCAAGCGCGCCGCACTATCTCGAGGGGCATGATCTAGCTCTGCCTCTGGACAGTGTCCTGGAGGCCGCACACGCATCGGTTCCGACCCCCAACTCGGAGCCTATTGCGCCAATCGAGGATGAGCGGTTGGACGTCACCTCGGGTGCTTCGATCTCAAAGGCGATCGAGCCGAACGCTAGCCCCGCACTCTGCATGATCCGTGACTCCGAGGATCCGGACTCCTTTCCGAACTCCGAACCCCCCGCGCCCTTGCCGATCGAATCCGATTGGGCGCCGATAATGGAGTTCACCGCCGTAGACATCTTTCAGCACTCGCCTTGTGGCGATATCCTGAACTCTCTCAAGTCTCTCTCCTTATCAGGAGAGCCCTGGCCGAACTACGGTCAGCGAGGATGGGATACGGACGATGAAGAAATTCAAAGCCCACCAACCAACCACTTGGTAGCCACTGTCGACAATTTAAACGACGTGCTCAACTTCAACTCTGGAGACATCGACAGCATGGATGACGATGCAGGAGATACCGACGAACCAACGCCCACAGGGCATTGGATAGCCACCTCATCTCACGATGTCTACATGGTGGATACCGCTAAAGGAAGCGACAACGAGGAAAAAGGGGATGGGACAGGAGATCGACCCCCCGAAAAGCAATCAAAGCATCGGCGTAAATGCCGACCCAAGCCCCGCCTCGACAAAAACACAGCCATAGAGCAGGACGAGCCGGTAGACGACAGGCAGGCCTTAGCGCAATCGTCCGAACAGGGCAACACGGATAGAGAAACCGAACATCCCTCCTCTGGCGAAAACGACATTCCAGACGGCCTCACGCCGAATAAACCTATGGAGCAGAAGAATCTCCATGAGAGGCTCGTTGCAACTGCACGCAGCCTAAAAAAGCAGAAGTGGAAGCTAAAAACAGCGGAAGATGCACTCCGGATTAGATGGAGCAAAGTAATCAATACCGCAGATAAATACGGCGACAGTCGCCGCACTAAAAGCTATCCGAAAAGAAAGCTACTGCCTGAATTCGACGAAGAGGCCCTAGAGCCTTCGCATTCAAAAAATGAGAAAGCCACACGGTCGGATAGATGACCCCATAAAGCGGCAAGCGGCGCCGCACCTAAATCGGCATGCGACCCACTTAAGGATTCGCATCATGGCCCAGTCAGGTCCATTTATGGGCCAAGAAAGCAAGCTCTCGTAAGCAACACTATGAAGCCATCATCAGAATCCGGCACACCCAAATACAGGGGCGCCGCACACCCCCTATGTTTCACCGATGAGGTCCTGGACTATGAATTCCCAGAGGGATTCAAACCCGTAAACATAGAGGCATATGATGGAATAACAGACCCTGGAGTTTGGATCGAGGATTATATCCTCCACATACACATGGCTAGAGGAGATGATCTCCACGCCATAAAATATTTACCACTTAAGGTTAAAGGGCCAGCCCGGCATTGTGTTAAAAGCCTTCCCGAAAACACAATTGGAAGCTGGGAAGAGCCCGAGGATGCTTTTCGAGAAAACTTTCAAGGGACCTATGTCCGCCCTCCGGATGCAGACGATCTTTGAAGGTCGGAACCGGACATTGTCGACGGTCTTAGGCGCCCGAAATCTGGAGCCTAGGGTGTTAGAACTCGAGGCGACGGGCGAACTTGTTTTCGGATTGGAGAAAAGGAGTAAGGCCCTGGTCTCTTTATAAGAGGTTGAATACCAGGAGCCCTCCCCGTAACCGTTTGGGACTCGCCTTTAATCGAGAAAACATGCTAACGGGCACGATTGGGTTACCCACGTCCGTATTGATGGGAATCCCGTAAAAGGGGGGCACACGATCTCTGCTTTGACAAGATGCACCAAGGAAACTGCCTCGCAAAACACGCTGAGGTGGAAAAGTGAAAACGATTCGAGTAAAGGATTTGGCTGTAGTGTGATGACGCACTGCGGAATACGTCAGCAGATTTGATTTGTGTTAATATCATTCTCTCTATGGCAATATGTGGAGGCTTATTTTGCAGAACCGGACACTACTCTTGGTGTTTACAATCTTCTATGAAGAACTTGGAGGAGGAACCCGCCTTGCAATGCCGAAGACAATTTGCGCGCCAGACTCGTCGTCATTGAAGCCTGGTTCAGGGGCTACTGAGGGAGTCCTGAATTAGGGGGTGTTCGGGTAGCCGGACTATACCTTCAGCCGGACTCCTGGACAATGAAGATACAAGATTGAAGACTTCGTCCCGTGTCCGGATGGGACTTTCCTTGGCGTGGAGCGCAAGCTTGGCGATGCGGATATTCAAGATCTCCTACCATTGTAACCGACTCTATGTAACCCTAACCCTATCTGGTGTCTATATAAACCGGAGGGTTGTAGTCCGTAGGCAATCAACTCCATATACAACAATCATACCCTAGGCTAGCTTCTAGGGTTTAGCCTCCTTGATCTCGTGGTAGATCTACTCTTGTACTACCCATATCATGAATATTAATCAAGCAGGACGTAGGGTTTTACCTCCATCAAGAGGGCCCGAACCTAGGTAAAACATCGTGCTCCCTGCCTCCTGTTACCCTCCGGCCTAGTCGCACAGTTCGGGACCCACTACCCGAGATCCGCCGGTTTTGACACCGACATTGGTGCTTTCATTGAGAGTTCATCTGTGTCATCGCCTTTAGGCCCGATGGCTCCTTTGATCGTCAACAACGATGCGGTCCAGGGTGAGACTTTTCTCGCCGGACAGATCTTCGTCTTCGGCGGCTTCGCTCTGCGGGCCAATTCGCTCGGCCACCTGGAGCAGATCGAAAGCTACGCCCCTGGCCATCAAGTCAGCTTTGGAAGCTTAAACTACACGGCTGACATCCGCGGAGACTTGATCTTCGACGGGTTCGAGCCATGACCAAGCGCGCCGCACTATCTCGACGGGCATGATCTAGCTCTGCCTCCGGACAGTGTCCTGGTGGCCGCACACGCATCGGTTCCGACCCCCAACTTGGAGCCTATTGCGCCAATCGAGGATGAGCGGTTGGACGTCACCTCGGGGGCTTCGATCGCAAAGGCGATCGAGCCGAACGCTAGCCCCGCACTCTGCATGATCCGTGACTCTGAGGATCCAGACTCCTTTCCGAACTCTGAACCCCCCGCGCCCCTGCCGATTGAATCCGATTGGGCGCCGATAATGGAGTTCACCGCCGCAGACATCTTTCAGCACCCGCCTTGTGGCGATATCCTGAACTCTCTCAAGTCTCTCTCCTTATCAGGAGATCCCTGGCCGAACTACGGTCAGCGAGGATGGGATACGGACGATGAAGAAATTCAAAGCCCACCCACGACCCACTTGGTAGCCACTGTCGACAATTTAAATGACGTGCTCAACTTCTACTCTGGAGACATCGACAGCATGGATGACGATGCAGGAGATACCGACGAACCAACGCCCACAGGACATTGGACAGCCACCTCATCTCACGATGTGTACATGGTGGATACCGCTAAAGGAAGTGACAACGAGGAAAAAGGGGATGGGACGGGAGATCGACCCCCCGAAAAGCAATCAAAGCGTCGGCGTAAACACCGACCCAAGCCCCGCCTCGACAAAAACCCAGCCATAGAGCAGGACGAGCCGGTAGACGACGAGCAGGCCGTAAAGCAATCGTCCGAACATGGCAACATGGATAGAGAAACCGAACATCCCTCCTCCGACGAAAACGGCATTCCGGACGACCTCACGCCGAATAAACCTATGGAGCAGAAGAATCTCCACGAGAGGCTCGTTGCAACTACACGCAGCCTAAAAAAGCAGAAGCGGAAGCTAAAACCAGCGGAAGATGCACTCCGGATTAGATGGAGCAAAGTAATGAATACCGCAGATAAATACGGCGACAGTCGCCGCACTAAAAGCTATCCGAAAAGAAAGCTACTGCCTGAATTCGACGAAGAGGCCCTAGAGCCCTCGCATTCAAAAAATGAGAAAGCCACACGGTCGGATAGACGACCCCATAAAGTGGCAAGCGGCGCCGCACCTAAATCGGCATGCGACCCACTTAAGGATTCGCATCATGGCCCAGTCAGGTCCATTTATGGGCCAAGAAAGCAAGCTCACGTAAGCAACGCTATGAAGCCATCATCAGAATCCGGCACACCCAAATACAGGGGCGCCGCACACCCCCTATGTTTCACCGATGAGGTCCTGGACTATGAATTCCCAGAGGGATTCAAACCCGTAAACATAGAGGCATATGATGGAATAACAGACCCTGGAGTTTCGATCGAGGATTATATCCTCCACATACACATGGCTAGAGGAGATGATCTCCACGCCATAAAATATTTACCACTTAAGGTTAAAGGGCCAGCCCGGCATTATGTTAAAAGCCTTCCCGAAAACACAATTGGAAGCTGGGAAGAGCCCGAGGATGCTTTTCGAGAAAACTTTCAAGGGAGCTATGTCCGCCCTCCGGATGCAGACGATCTTTGAAGGTCGGAACCGGACATTGTCGGAGGTCTGAGGCGCCCGAAATCTGGAGCCTAGGGTGTTAGAACTCGAGGCGACGGGCGAACTTGTTTTGGGATTGGAGAAAAGGAGTAAGGCCCTGGTCTCTTTATAAGAGGTTGAATACCAGGAGCCCTCCCCGTAACCGTTTGGGACTCGCCTTTAATCGAGAAAACATGCTAACGGGCACGATTGGGTTACCCACGTCCGTATTCATGAGAATCCCGTAAAAGGGGGGCACACGATCTCTGCTTTGACAAGAAGCACCAAGGAAACTGCCTCGCAAAACACGCTGAGGTGGAAAAGTGAAAATGATTCGAGTAAAGGATTTGGCTGTAGTGTGATGACGCACTGCAGAATACGTCAGCCGATTTGATTTGTGTTAATATCATTCTCTCTATGGCAATATGTGGATGCTAATTTTGCAGAACCGGACACTACTCTTGGTGTTTACAATCTTCTATGAAGGACTTGGAGGAGGAACCCTCCTTGCAATGCCGAAGACAATTTGCGCGCCGGACTCGTCGTCATTGAAGCCTGGTTCAGGGGCTACTGAGGGAGTCCTGAATTAGGGGGTGTTCGGGTAGCCGGACTATACCTTCAGCCGGACTCCTGGACTATGAAGATACAAGATAGAAGACTTTATCCCGTGTCCGGATGGGACTTTGCTCGGCGTGGAAGGCAAGCTTGGCGATGCGGATATTCCAGATCTCCTACCATTGTAACCGACTCTATGTAACCCTTACCCTATCTGGTGTCTATATAAACCGGAGGGTTGTAGTCCGTAGGCAATCAACTCCATATACAACAATCATACCATAGGCTAGCTTCTAGGGTTTAGCCTCCTTGATCTCGTGGTAGATCTACTCTTGTACTACCCATATCATCAATATTAATCAAGCAGGACGTAGGGTTTTACCTCCATCAAGAGGGCCCGATCCTGGGTAAAACATCGTGTTCCCTACCTCCTGTTACCATCCGGCCTAGACGCACAGTTCGGGACCCACTACCCGAGATCCGCCGGTTTTGACACCGACATTGGTGCTTTCATTGAGAGTTCATCTGTGTCGTCGCCTTTAGGCCCGATGGCTCCTTTGATCATCAACAATGATGTGGTCCAGGGTGAGACTTTTCTCGCCGGACAGATCTTCGTCTTCGGCGGCTTCTCTCTACGGGCCAATTCGCTCGGCCACCTGGAGCAGATCGAAAGCTATGCCCCTGGCCATCAAGTCAGGTTTGGAAGCTTAAACTACACGGCTGACATCCGCGGAGACTTGATCTTCGACGGGTTCGAGCCACAGCCAAGCGCGCCGCACTATCTCGAGGGGCATGATCTAGCTCTGCCTCCGGACAGTGTCCTGGAGGCCGCACACGCATCGGTTCCGACCCCCAACTCAGAGCCTATTGCGCCAATCGAGGATGAGCGGTTGGACGTCACCTCGGGGGCTTCGATCTCAAAGGCGATCGAGCCGAACGCTAGCCCCGCACTCTGCATTATCCGTGACTCCGAGGATCCGGACTCCTTTCCGAACTCCGAACCCCCCGCGCCCCTGCCGATCGAATCCGATTGGGCGCCAATAATGGAGTTCACCACCGCAGACATCTTTCAGCACTCGCCTTGTGGCGATATCCTGAACTCTCTCATGTCTCTCTCCTTATCAGGAGAGCCCTAGACGAACTACGGTCAGCGAGGATGGGATACGGACGATGAAGAAATTCAAAGCCCACCCACCACCCACTTGGTAGCCACTGTCGACAATTTAAAAGACGTGCTCAACTTCGACTCTGGAGACATCGATAGCATGGATGACGGTGCAGGAGATACCGACGAACCAACGCCCACAGGACATTGGACAGCCACCTCATCTCACGATGTGTACATGGTGGATACCGCTAAAGGAAGCGACAACGAGGAAAAAGGGGATGGGACGGGAGATCGACCCCCCGAAAAGCAATCAAAGCGTCGGCGTAAACACCGACCCAAGCCCCGCCTCGACAAAAACCCAGCCATAGAGCAGGAAGAGCCAGTAGACGATGAGCAGGCCTTAGAGCAATCGTCCGAACAGGGCAACACAGATAGAGAAACCGAACATCCCTCCTCCGGTGAAAACGGCATTCCGGACGACCTCACGCCGAATAAACCTATGGAGCAGAAGAATCTCCACGAGAGGCTCGTTGCAACTGCACGCAGCCTAAAAAAGCAGAAGCGGAAGCTAAAAACAGCGAAGATGCACTCCGGATTAGATGGAGCAAAGTAATCAATACCGCAGATAAATACGGCGACAGTCGCCGCACTAAAAGCTATCCGAAAAGAAAGCTACTGCCTGAATTCGACGAAGAGGCCCTAGAGCCCTCACATTCAAAAAATGAGAAAGCCACACGGTCGGATAGACGACCCCATAAAGCGGCAAGCGGCGCCGCACCTAAATTGGCATGCGACCCACTTAAGGATTCGCATCATGGCCCAGTCAGGTCCATTTATGGGCCAAGAAAGCAAGCTCTCGTAAGCAACGCTATGAAGCCATCATCAGAATCCGGCACACCCAAATACAGGGGCGCCGCACACCCCCTATGTTTCACCGATGAGGTCCTGGACTATGAATTCCCAGAGGGATTCAAACCCGTAAACATAGAGGCATATGATGGAATAACAGACCCTGGAGTTTGGATCGAGGATTATATCCTCCACATACACATGGCTAGAGGAGATGATCTCCACGCCATAAAATATTTACCCCTTAAGCTTAAAGGGCCAGCCCGGCATTGGCTTAAAAGCCTTCCCGAAAACACAATTGGAAGCTGGGAAGAGCCCGAGGATGCTTTTCAAGAAAACTTTCAAGGGACCTATGTCCGCCCTCCGGATGAAGACAATCTTTGAAGGTCGGAACCGGACATTGTCGAAGGTCTGAGGCGCCCGAAATCTGGAGCCTAGGGTGTTAGAACTCGAGGCGACGGGCGAACTTGTTTTGGGATTGGAGAAAAGGAGTAAGGCCCTGGTCTCTTTATAAGAGGTTGAATACCAGGAGCCCTCCCCGTAACCGTTTGGGACTCGCCTTTAATCGAGAAAACATGCTAACGGGCACGATTGGGTTACCCACGTTCGTATTGATGAGAATCCCGTAAAAGGGGGGCACACGATCTCTGCTTTGACAAGACGCACCAAGGAAATTGCCTCGCAAAACACGCTGAGGTGGAAAAGTGAAAACGATTCGAGTAAAGGATTTGGCTGTAGTGTGATGACGCACTGTGGAATACATCAGCAGATTTGATTTGTGTTAATATCATTCTCTCTATGGCAACATGTGGAGCCTTATTTTGTAGAACCGGACACTACTCTTGGTGTTTACAATCTTCTATGAAGGACTTGGAGGAGGAACCCGCCTTGCAATGCCGAAGACAATTTGCGCGCCAGACTCGTCGTCATTGAAGCCTGGTTCAGGGGCTACTGAGGGAGTCCTGGATTAGGGGGTGTTCGGGTAGCCGGACTATACCTTCAGCCGGACTCCTGGACTATGAAGATACAAGATTGAAGACTTCGTCCCGTGTCCGGATGGGACTTTCCTTGGCGTGGAAGGCAAGCTTGGCGATGCGGATATTCAAGATCTCCTACCATTGTAACCGACTCTATGTAACCCTAACCCTATCCGGTGTCTATATAAACCGGAGGGTTGTAGTCCATAGGCAATCAACTCCATATACAACAATCGTACTATAGGCTAGCTTCTAGGGTTTAGCCTCCTTGATCTCGTGGTAGATCTACTCTTGTACTACCCATATCATCAATATTAATCAAGTAGGACGTAGGGTTTTACCTCCATCAAGAGGGCCCGAACCTGGGTAAAACATCGTGTTCCCTGCCTCCTGTTACCATCTGGCCTAGACGCACAGTTCGGGACCCACTACCCGAGATCCGCCGGTTTTGACACCGACAGGGGGAGATGATGTGGAGCATCCTATGGTCATCCCCATGGACCTACCGACATCTCACCAAGTGCCAAGTGGACTGATGACACGAGCACATCCAAGAGCTCTCGAGACCAAGGTGGCATCTCTCCATTCACAATTCCTCTTTGAAACACATGAGACATGGCTACTACCTCAAACAAAGACACTTTGCATACCTCAGTTACCAAGGAGCTAGCCATGGAGAAGCCAAGGAGCCAGATTGACCGAAGGGAGAAGAGGACTATGAAGATGGAGAAGAAAATGGCCAAGTCCAGACTTGCCCGGATGATCCGGACCCCCATCCGAACGATCCGGCCCTGCCCGATGATCCAGGCCCCGACCTGTACAAGGGATATCCCAGGACAGAATGGCCCTGAGCGAAGCCAGACCATCCGGACCAACTTCCGAATCATCAAGATCCACCGGGACGTCTGGACGCCGACCATACATCCGGATGCCCTACTGCCGCTACGATGTCCCCGGACAGTCGCCCGTATCATCTGGACCCCCTGACACCCGGATCATCTGGGCCACCACCCGGATCATCTGGACCCCACCTGCGTATGCATTTTGGGCCGAAGCCCATGTACCCCTTTGCCCCCTTAGACTATATATACGCCTCCTCCTCCACTTTTCTAGGGTTAGCATTGTGATAGCTCATTTTGGAGATAGAGCCTTGCTCATCCAATTGATACCTACTCCATTTGGAGACTGAGGCCTCCAAGGAGAAGATCTCCCAAGTGGATTCAAGACCCCATCTAGGGAATATCCCCTACTAGATTCAAGCCCCCATCTCCTCACGGATTGGGAAGAACTCGTTGCCGTTTGTATTGTCTTTTGTTGGATTTGGATCATGTATCTCCCTTTGTGTACTCGGATCTAGCACAAGTGTAATCGAATCTAATTGATTTGCATGTTTCCTCTCGTTCCCCCTCTTGTTTTCCCTTGTGTGTTCATCGTGTTCTTTGGAAATCCCCCTCCAAATCATGAAAGATCGGCCCCTAGGGTTCCATCCTACATCATTATGTGTCGTAGTAAACATCTCAGATATTATTGAGTGCATTAGCTAAGTCAACGATGATATCTACTATCAATCCTACTCAAGCGAAGATTCACATCACATCCCTTGTACTTACATACATATGTATGACTTCAGTCAAATCTTCAGCAAGATGCATATCTTCAAGGGGAGCGTGTCTTATCTTCATGATTATCTTCCACTACTTAATTTCCCTTTACAATACATTCCTTTATATCTTCATCTACCTTCTTTGTGTTCTTTTTTGGCAATAATCGTCCAAAAAGGGGGAGATTGTTGGTGCAAAGTCTTGGCCATTGTGTTTTGGAGATTGTTGCCAGAAACAAACATGGATTGATTTGTTTGCTAGTGCATACAGAGAGAAATAGTCCATGCAGGCCGAAGAGAATGCTATATTCCGTGTTAAGTTAGAGGAACTTCACCAAAGAATATCTTCTTGTAGAGAAGGATGAGCTATGTTTTGCTATGATGTATTTGCGAGAAGATTGAAGTCAAGGAGTTGACCCCTTAAAATTATTGCTAATGAGAAGTAATACAAGTTCAATGTTGTCCGAACAAATTGATTGCAGTCGAGAAGTTGAAGATGAATTGAAGACGTAGCATTTATTTCGTTGTTCTTCTTTCTCTCTTTTGAGTCATAGGACCTCCGTACTATTAATAGTGTTATAGGTTCTCGATGCTTAAATCCGTTGTGATGCTTAGCCGAAACACATGAAAGACTGAGAGTAATCTTTTTATGCTTCAAATGATTACCTGTCAGCAGAAGACGTTGTTCTTCGGTGATGCAGGAGATATCTTTTGAACTGAGGTGTTAGCATTTCTTCCTCTTCAAGGAATCTTACCGTTGTGCTCAATTTCCGATCATTGGAAATGTGTATGTCGGAGTAAACAACCACGGGTAGCCTCATCTGCTCCCCATGATGATTCAAGACATCGGGGCCAGCTACGCCCCTCAAGCCTCAACGACAAAGTACCGCCTTCTTGGGACCGGCTAGTGGCTATGACCGGCTGCTGGAGGATGGCGCTCTTCAGAAGAAAGCCATGAGATGGGCCGACTCCTGGCAGGCGGCCTCTAGAGAGGCCGGCACCTATCAGGCGACCCCTCACGCCCTTAAAGTTTGCACCACATTAAGGCGACAAGACGGGTGTGGCTACAGTACCATCTGCCACCCCCGAATCTAGGGCGGAGCATGGCCATAGTGCAGCGTACCGGACGGACATCCCCGTCCGGCGCGGCACTGTTGCCACACGGCCCATGACATCACCCATAGCAGAGAGGGCCATGCCCCCACTCCGGGCTGTCGGTACGGCCCGCTGGTGACGGGCCCTACCCGACCGTAAGAAGCCGGAAGGTGGCCAGCTTCGACCAGCCGGCGTAAGGGGAGGACGACTCCCAGCAGGCGGCCCTCCTCCTCCCTCAAAATCTGTGCGTCATTAACCAGAAGAGATGGGGAATGGCTATAGTGAATGCCCGCCAGGCGGCGACACTGTAGCCACGCCTTCCCTGACAAAGAACACATCATCAGTGGCATGGCCACAGTGTTAAGCTACCGGCAAGACCCGCAAGCGGCGGGCACGGCCTGTCGGTGAAGTACAAGACAGCCGGCGGGACCCATCAGGCGGCGGGCCCCAGCGACCGGCGGAGAAGCCGGCGACTATAGACACTGACTGCCAGGTCCTACACCCGACCAGATTACCGTTGTATCCCTGGGGGGTAGGCCTATATAAACCCCCCAGGGCACCCATGCAAAGGGTTCAGACTTTAGTCATCACACCCACACCCATAGAGAGAGGAAGCTAGGGCTAGCCTTGTTCTTCTTCCCCCTCTAGAGAAGCAGCTCAAGGAGCAACCTTGTAGCCACCATTGTTGCTTCAGTGATCATGCGGAGACCTCGCAGAGCAGGAGTAGGGGTGTTATCTCCTGGGAGAGCCCCGAACCTGGGTAAAGTTTGCTGGCTACGTGTCTACGCCTCATCCCATTTCCTGGCACCAGCGACGTCTTACTATCCCCCACCATGATAAGACATCCTTTGGCATATGTCGCACGACACCCCCGACATTTTGGTGCCCACCGTGGGGCCTGTTGCACCATCGTCTGGAGATCTGTTTTGGACGGGAATCTTGTTCCTCCCTAGAGAGCGCAGCCAGCCTGGCACGCCCGATGGCGCTTGCGCCGACACGCTGCATGGTGCGGAAGTCGCTTGCGCCGCGGCCTGCCTCGCCGATCTTGTTGGCGAGATCCGCCTCTCCGATGAGCCCGCGCCCGACGCGGGCGCACTCAGCTCCGAGAGCTACTTCGTCAACCTCCTTGGTAAGCTCCACATCGCCAACAAGCCCGCCACTGACCTAGAGTCGGTTGGCTCCACCGACCTGATGCTTGTTGACACTGATACGACCTCCTTCGACTCTTTCCCCACCAACATGGTGGTCATCGACGACCCGCTCCCTCACGCGGAGAGCGGCACCAGCACCATCACGGAGGTGCTCGTCATCAGCCACGATGGGGCCTCCGGAGGAGCCAGCCAGGAACCATTGCAGGCGGCAATGTGGGACCTGTCCACACCCATTGCGGCAGATGCTGATGCCGAGACGCTAGAGGCCTGTCGCGTCTCACTCGTTGAAAACGCCAGGAAGCTGGCTACCATGAGACGCCTCTGCGAGGCCTTCCAGCGCGAGGATGACCGCGCTGTTGGTAGCACGCCGACTGCTGGCGGGCCCAGCGCATGGGCATGGTCTGACAGCGAGGTGGCACCATCGTCAGCATGATTGGAGTAGACCGCCCTGTCTAGGCCACGCCCATGGAGAACATACGCGCTGCCCAGGCGGCAGCAGACGAGCTGGACCACCTGGAGGGCGACGAGCGTCGCTACATAACGAAGCATGTTCAACAGCTTATCAACGCAGCGGCCGCCCTGCAAGAGGCCGGCTGCCGTGCGGAAGAGCCCGGCCAACGGGTGGAGAACCCGCCCCTTCGCCAAGAGCATGGCGCAACTTCCCGGACGCCGACAGGTGGCGTCCGCAATAGATGAGACAAGGAGCCGGCTGCAAGCCGCAGCTGGACACGCATCACCATCGAGCGCGACCAAGACGGCCGCCCACGAGCAGTAGTGCAACGGTGCGACTATCCACCACCTCCGCCTCCTCGAAGGGAGAGGCGCGTTTCCCCGCCGCCTGTTGACCACCCGACACTCCGCGACCGGCTAGGCCGCCGAGGGAGCCGGAGAGAATGATGCCCACCACCCGATTGACCGCCTAGCACGATCCCTGCCGCTGGAAGAAGAAGACGCGATGGGCCCACCTTGATTCGGCCCCCTTATTCGCGATGAGCCCTTCCCCAATGAGTTCTCACTCCCAAGAGACACACCCAAGTAGAACGGCTCCGTGAAGCCAGAGGATTGGCTGGTGGACTACACCACAGCCGTAAGCATAGCAAGTGGCAACGAGCGTGTTGCCGTGAAATACGTCCCCCTCATGCTCCAGGGCACGGCCCGGACATGGCTTAACAGCCTCAAGCCCTACAGCATCAACAGTTGGGTGGATTTCACCGAAGTATTCATCTGCAACTTCACCGGCACCTACAAGCGGCCGCCCAAGCCCTGCTAGCTCTCGTTGTGCGTTCAGGGCCTTGATGAGTCCACTCGTGACTACCTAACACGTGGGCTGAATTGCGCAACTCCTTCGAAGGGGTGCATGAGGTCCAGGCGATCGAATACTTCACCGCCGGGTGCCGAGAGGGCATCTTTCTCAAGCACCGACTCCTTTGTGATGAGCCTGCTACACTCGATGAACTACTGATCATAGCAGACAAGTACGCCACTGTCGACTCCTCCATGAAGTTGGAGCTCCGAGTGGACACTTCCGGAAAGGTGCTCCCTCCGGCCCCTAGAACGTCGGCTGCCGAAAACAGTCGGCGGCAGCAGCCGAACGACAACAAGCACAAGGGCCCGCTGTCGGCTCCCACTAGCCAGCAGGTGGCGACAGTCGAAGATTAGCAGCCTGATGGACAACCCGGCCCCAAGCGCCAGAAGGGCGACAAGCCTGCTTGGCTGCCCTCCTTCTCCTACGAGCAGACCCTTGATGCTCCCTGCAAGTTCCACAGCAGCGCGAAGCCGTCCAATCACACCACCCGGTAGTGCCACTGGCTCACCCGAATCTCCAAGGGCGAAGGACTGCTTCCCCCTCCGCCTGCTGGACCGCCGCTGCCTCCTCCCCAGTAGTCGGCGGCCCGACCAGTAGTCAGTGCCATTCAAGATGATTACCCCAAAGAACATGGAGCCTACGTTGTCTTCACCAGTGTGGCTGACGATCGGCGTACTCGGCGTCAACAACACTGAGAGGTGAACGCCATTGCTTCAAGTGCTCCAGAATTCATGCATTGGTCCGAGAAGCCCATCAGTTGGAGCTGTGCTGACCACCCGGAGGTGATGCCCTCTCCGGGTTCTTATTCTCTGGTGTTGGATGCCACCCTTGCAATGGAGAGGCGAGCTGCTCGTTTCTCCCGAATTCTGATAGATGGCGGCAGCAGCATCAACATCCTATACCGCGATACCATGGAAAAGCTATGCATTAAAGAGAGGCATCTCCATCCCAGCCAGATTGTTTTCCATGGTATTGTGCCCCGCCTGTCCTGCTCACCAATCGACAAGGTCAAGATAGATGTCATTTTCAGAGACAAAGATCACTTTCACCGTGAGGCGATTTGGTTTGAGGTGGTGGACCTCGAGAGCCCTTATCATGTACTCCTAGGCCAGCCGGCTTTAGCCAAGTTCATGGCGGTGCCACACTATGCCTACCTCAAGATGAAGATGCCAGGGACCAAGGGCATTATCACGATATCCTGAGACTATGAGAAGTCGTCCGATTGTGCTGCAGCTAGCAGCCGGTTGGCCGAGTCCCTTGTGATTGCTGCTAAAAAGAAGCTCCTGGACCGGGTGGTGGCCATGACCAGCAAGCAGCCGGACATGTCACCAGAGCCCAAAGAGTCAGAGACCTAGGGCTCCTTCCAGCCAGCCAAAGAGATGAAGAAGATTCCCTTGGACCTAGAGCACCCGGAAAGGCACACTATCATAGGGGCCAACCTTGACAGCAAATAGGAAAGCGAGCTCGTCGATTTCCTCCGTGAGAATCGGGAAATCTCCGCATGGTCTCCCAATGACATGTCGGGTGTTCCGATGGATTTTGCCGAGCACAAGCTACATGTTAGATCAGATGCCAAGCCGGTCAAACAACCCCTCCACCGACTGTCGAATGAGAAAAGAAGAATTGTTGGTGGAGAGATAGCTCGGCTTCTGGCAGCCGACTTCATCATGGAAATATTTTTTTTCTAGAGTGGCTCGCCAACCCAGTCCTTGTACTGAAGAAGAACAACAAATGGCGCATGTGCATTGATTACACCAGCCTCAATAAAGCTTGTCCCAAGGATTCGCTTGCTTTGCCTCGGATTGACCAAGTGATGGACTCCATAGCCGGATGCAAGCTGTTGAGTTTTTTGGATGCTATTCAGGATACCACCAGATCAAGTTAAACCCGACATACTACCTGAAGACTGCTTTCATCACACCATTCAGAGCCTCCTACTACCTGACCATGACATTCGGCTTGAGAAATGCTGGTGCCACCTTTCAGCATTGCATGCAGAAGTGCCTCCTCAAGTAACTCGACAGAAATGCCCACGTCTATGTAGACGATATTGTGGTGAAGACGGAGAAGCGCGGTACGCTCTTGGAAGATCTCAAGGCAACTTTAGAAAATCTGCGCCGGTTTCATATCAAGCTCAACCCGGAGAAATGCGTCTTTGGGGTACCAACCGGCCAACTCCTTGGCTTCCTGGTCTCAGTCACGGCATTGAGTGCAACCCTGTGAAGATCAAAGCCATTGAGAGGATGGAGAAGCCCACCCAATTGCGAGACGTCCAGAAGTTCACCGGCTGCTTGGCATCCATCAGCCGCTTCATTAGTCGGCTGGGTGAGAAGGCTCTTCCCCTGTACCAGCTCATGAAGAAAACCACTCACTTCGAGTGGAACGATAAGGCGGACGAGGCCTTTCTCTAGTGGAAGAAGATGCTGACTACCCCGCCTGTCCTAGCGGCCCTGGCTGCCAAAGAGCCCATGTACCTCTACATCACCACCACCACCCAGGTGGTCAGCACTGTCATAGTAGTGGAGCACCCGTAGGCCGGCAGGGCATAGCCGGTCTAGAGGCCTGTGTATTACTTGAGTGAGGTGCTGTCCACCTCAAAGCAGAACTACCCCCACTACCAGAAGATGTGCTACGGCGTGCACTTTGCCGCCAGGAAGCTGAAGCCCTATTTTCAAGAGCACCCCATCATGGTTGTCTGCACTGCTCCACTTGCCAAGATCATAGGCAACAGAGATGTGTCTGGCCGAGTGGCCAAATGGGCCATCGAGCTGCCCCCCTACACCATCTTCTACCAGCCGCGCACTGCCATCAAGTCCCAAGGACTGGCCGACTTCCTCATCGACTGGGCCGAGACCCAGTACCTGCCGCCTGCTCCGGACTCCACCCATTGGTGGATGCACTTTGATGGCTTGAAAATGCACACCGGCTTGGGAGCCGACGTTATCCTCACCTGTCCCAAAGGCGACAAGCTCAGATACTCATTGCAAATTCACTTCGCCGCCTCCAACAACGTCGCTGAGTATGAGGCGCTAGTACATGGCCTCCGGCTGGCCAAAGAGATCGGCATCCGCCAGATCCTGTGCTACGGCGACTCCGACCTGGTGGCCCAACAGTCGTCTGGGGAATGGGATGCCAAGGATGCAAATATGGCAAGTTACTGCTTCCTCATTCAGCAGCTCAGCGGATATTTTGAGGGGTGTGAGTTCCTTCACATGCCACGGAACAAAAATGAGTCAGCTCATACCCTGGCATGGATCGGCTCCACCCGTCAAGCAATACCAGCCGGCGTATCCCTTCAGTGCCTCCACAAGCCGTCTATCAAGCCTCCTCCAGAGTTCGAGTCCATCTTCATGCCGGCTGCTCCTGAAGCAGTTGGATCCGACTCAAGAGATTCAGCAGCTGGCCCGGGGACTTCGGCAGGCGGCGCGGGGATTGCGGCAGTCGCACCCGGCCCGGGGACTTCATAGCCCGGCCTAGGGGCTGCTGCAATTGGCTCAGGGACTTCACCAAACGGCTTAGAAACCGCAGCAGCCGCACCCGGCCTGGTGACTTCATAGCTCGGCCCGGGGGCAGCGGCAGTCGGCCCAAAGACTTCAACAACACAACAAGTGGTGGCTGGCTCCAACCCGCCACCTCCCAACCCAACCGCCCCAGTACAAGTGGTCGTAGTGGCAGTAGAATAAATTCAAGCACCATCATGGGCACAGCCCATCCTCATGTTCCTGGTGACCAGAGAATTGCCAGCTGATGAGATCTCGGCCCGGCAAGTGCTGCCTCGAGCAGGAGCCTACACTATAGTCAACAGAGAGCTCGTCAGGCGCAGCGTGACCGGAGTCTTCCAACACTGCGTAGAAGCAGAGAAAGGTCAAGCAATCCTCAAAGACATCCATCAAGGCGAGTGTGGTCATCACGCGGCCTCCAAATCCCTTGTCGCCAAAGCTTTCCACCATGGTTTCTTCTGGCTGACTGCTTTGGAAGACGCCAAGGAGTTGGTCAAGCATTGCAAAGGGTGCCAAAAGTTCAGCTCCAAGCAACATCTACCGGCTTCTGCACTCAAGACCATCCCCCTTACCTGGCCTTTCGCCGTGTGGGGGATGGACAAGGTGGGGCCATTCAAGACAGCACGCGGCGGCATGACCCACCTGCTCGTCGCCGTGGACAAATTCACCAAATGGATTGAAGCAAAACCAATCAAGAAACTGAATGGTCTGACTGCTGTGACTTTCATTGCCGATATCACTGTCCGATACGACGTACCGCACAGCATCATCACCGACAATGGCACAAACTTTGCCAAGGGAGACTTGGTCCGTTTCTGCGCGATGCAGGGCATCCGACTGGACTTAGCGTCCGTTGCCCATCCGGAGTCAAACGGCCAAGTCGAGCGAGCAAACGGACTCATCATCTCCGGCATCAAGCCCCGACTGGTCGAGCCTCTAGAGCGATCGGCTGGCTGCTAGATCGTTGAGCTATTGGCCGTCCTTTGGAGCCTCTGCACCACTCCGAACAAATCAACCAGCTTCACTGCATTCTTCCTAGTTTACGGGGCCGAGGCCGTCATCCCAACTGACATCGAGTTCGACTCACCTTGCATCACCATGTACATGGAGGCGGAGGCGAAAGAAGCAAGAGAAGACGTCGTTGATCTGTTGGAAGAGGGCCGGTTGTTAGCACTCAGCCGGTCCGCCATCTACCAGTAGAGTCTACACCGCTACCACAGTTGGAAGGTCAAGCCAAGATCGTTCCAAGAAGGAGACCTTGTGCTCCGGCTAATCCAGCGAACAGCCGGCCAGCACAAGCTCTCAGCCCCTTGGGAAGGCCCGTTCATCATCAGCAAAGCTTTGGGCAACGACTCCTACTACCTCATCGATGCACAGAAGCCCAGAGCATGCAAGAGAGACGACGCCGGCAAGGAATCGGAGCGCCCGTGGAATGCAAATCTCCTCCGAAGATTTTACAGTTAAAAGCAGTATGTACCACGTCATCTTTTGTATTAAATTCTAAGACATCAGGACCCTCAAGGAGCACTCGGGGGCTACCCTCTTTATCTATATGACAAGTTCTATGTCTATGAATGTGTTATTTGTTATTGTGCCTGGCACCGGGTTCGACTAGTCGGCCCGGGGGCTTGCTGCCTTGTGCTATGACCATGCTACCTGCAGTCGGACAAGTAGTGTGCCGGCACCTAAGCCCTCTCTTGCCATCAGCCGCAGCTCGCAGAGCGACTGTCTGGCTGGCAAGACTTAAAGGCAGGAAATGGTGCCCACATGAAAAATGGCGAAGGACCAAAGCATTTGCATAGCCCAAGCCGGCTCCCCGCCTTGCCAACCGGCTGTTGAGCAGTCGCCCGGCCGGTTTCTACAACTTAACTTGCTACGCTCTACAAAGGTTAAGTACTTGCCTTCCCAAAAATGGCCAAGTACTTGACCTAGCCACAGACCACAGAGCGGCTGTCCGGTTGGCAAGACGACAATTAAGGGAAGGCGGCAAATGAAAAAAGTAAAAAAGAGCAGAAGAGCAAGGCAAGTTGGAAATTGGCAAAGATAATTTACATAATAAAAGGCCATTGGCCAGCATTCAACAGAGTTTGAATACACCCCCAGCGGGTGGAACTGCACAAATCTAACAAGTCTATTCCAAAGAAATTACAAAACATGAAGAAAAGATAACTTGGCCGCCTGGGCCAGAGGAGCAGAAGCCGGATCGGAGGGGTCAGCGGAGGTCGAGGCTTCGGGTGGTGGAGTGGCCGCGTGGTCGACCTCATCCTGGTCAACACCAGCGGTAGTCGGCTCGTCGGCATGCCGCACGTGGGTCGAGACTTGGTCAGGATGAGGCTAGCTGTCACCTCCATCATCTGGCGCATCGTCTTCACCGTCCTCGTCCTCGTCCTCCTCCTCTTCACCTTCATCGCTGGAGGCGATCTCCTCCACCGAGTCCTCGCCGCCTTCAGGGTTCAGCCCGAACCAGTTGGGCGGCGCCTCGGCGCCCTCCTCATTCGGCTCGGGGAGGAAGACGCTGGTGTCCGTGTACTCTGCTATCGCTGGAGCACGATGGTAGAGCTTGGGCGCCACCGCCGCCAACTCCTCGCTAACTTCGGCATGGAGGGTGGCCAACTGAGCTAGGCTCAGCCCAGGGTACCATCCCTTGACGAACTCCAGGGCCCGCCGTGTGCCTGCACAGGCTGTGGAGCCCTTCCACGCCTCGAAGCGGCCAATGGACACCTCTAACCAGTCGGAGGTCTAACTGGGGGTGCACAGAATTGGAGTACCTGGCCAGAGGGCGGAAATCACCTGACGTCCGGCGCTCTGTAGATGGCGGAGTGCTCGGTGGGCCGGCTGGTGGTGAGCTTGGATGGCAAGCAACTGCTCGGCCAGGGTCCGAGGGGCGTTGGGTGCAATTTCTGCACCAGCCAGCCTTCGCTCATCACGGCAGGCCTCGATGGCTTGGCTGGAGGCGACGGCATGACTAGGAAAATACTCTGCACAAGAAGAAAAAAGAAGCATGAAGTCGGAGGTCCGGCTTGAACGAGAAGTCGGCAGATGGAAGAAAGGGAAGAACGGCTTACCATCAAGCATGTCCTCAATCTCGTCATAGCCGTCGGTCAGAGACTTCTCCTTATCGACCCAGCTCGAGCGCTAGGTCTCAAACCCAGCCTCGAGTGCCTTCTCCGCGTCCTAGAGCTTCTGCAGCTCCACCTGGTGCTGGTCCGTCTGGTCAGCCAATTTCTTGGTCAGGTGGTCGCGCTCCTGCTCCATCCGGCTGCGCTCCTCCTCCTTGGCGCGTAGCGCGGTTTGCGCTTCGCCCAGCCGCTGCTACAAGTTGGCATTGGCTCCTGTGGAAGACAAAAAAGAAAAGACAGTTAGCAAGATAGCAAAAGAAAAAAGAGTAGTCGCTGGAAGATCCGGCCCGACTGCTCAGCAGTCGGCTTGAATCTTGGGGGCTACACCTCGCGGGTGCGCTTGCGTGCCCCCGCGTGAATAAGGAAGAAGCACTTACGCCGGCTGTCAGTCAGTTCAGCAGTCTGCTTGGCCAGCTCCCAGACGTGAGAGTTGAAGGCGGCCGCGTGGATGTTGTGATAATCCTGCAACCAAGACAAGAGAAGAAAGAAGAATAGGTTAGCACTCGGAGCTTATCTTAAATTCCGAGCCACCTACACAGTAGCCAGCCCGGAACTCGGGGGCTACACCCAATGGGTGCACTGGCACGCCCCCACGAAAGATTTCAAGAAAAATACAAGGATCAGGAGACATGCCCGAATGGCGGCCTGTGTCGCCAGGAACTCCTTGGTGTATTGTTGGAGGGCGGAGCTTTGGGCCTGGAGATGGGTCTGGACGTCGATGGAGGCACGGTTCAGCACATTTGTCCCGCCTCCGGGAGTCCATTCTGGCGGAGCGGCACTGCTGGCTTCGGCGTCGGGGGCCGAAGAGCTCGCGGCCCCATCTTCCAGTGGCCTTGGCGCCGACGCCGCCTTCTTCAGGCGACGACGCCCTAGAGTGCGGACCACCGGGGCTGAGCCCACCACCAACTCGTTGCCAGGTGGTGGCACCGGCGGCTCCTCTAGCCAACTACTTGGTGCGTCTGCATTCAGCGCTTGTAGGGGCTCCTCCGCCCCAAGATGACAGCGTCGCCTCCTCCACCTTCCGCGACCGGCTGGTCATCGCCGAATCCTCCAGTCGGCACCTCGGCCCCTTGCGCTGGAAGGGCGGCGCGCAGGGGGATGATTAGTTGCGACGCCTAGATGGACGTGGCCTTCTCTACCCGTGCCTTGGCGACCGTGTCTGCTTGTTCCTTGGCCGCAACGTCAGCCTGGGTCTTGGCGGCCGCATCGGCCTCTTCCTGTACCGCCTTGGATGCCGCCGCCTTCTACCGCTTGGCCTCTTCCCACTCCTCACGTGCCTCCCACACGTTCCTCTCTGTTGCCGGCTGAAGCTTGGCGCGTGGGTCTATGCGGCGGGTGTTGACAGAGCTCTCCATCCCCCCGATGATGGAAGCAGAGGCCGACCACTCAAGAGAGAGCGGGGCCCTGATAAAAAAGACAAGAAGAAATTCAGAAAGAATCATTGCAAGAAAGACAAAGGAAAAAACGCAAGGGGAGTCAAAGTACTTACATGAATACTATTGGGGGCTGCTTCGGGGCCCTTTGGAATTGGGCTGCCTTCGCGGCGGCCGGGTTCCTCGGCTTCTTTGGCTGGCTACCGAATAGCGGCTTGGAAGCTTGGCGCTTCTGTGTGCCACCTGACGCAGTCGGCGCAGCTGATGAGCTCCCGCCCGCCTTGTCAGCTCCATGAGGGCGGCGTGGCTCGTCTTCCTCCTCATCATCGTCCGGCCACGCCTCGACGCCGCCTCCTCCGGAGCCACCTACTCCGCTGCCACCGCCTGTGGCGTCGTCTTCCTCCAAGGTGCCCGCCCCCAACTCAGGGTCATCCACATCGCTCACCGTCTGGTCCGGCAGGTATTCTTGGCCCTCCTCCAAGGCGTCGGCTACCGACCGGGACGTGAGGATCTGCACAAGTGATTAATTGGACGGGCAAAAAAGAAGCAAAACTCGGCAAATGAGAAGAAAAAGAATTGAGGGCTTATTGCAGGCGGAGGGTTTGCGCGGGAATACGGCCGCTTGCCGAACTGCCACTCTTCCTCCGAGAGCTTGCAGTTCGAAATAAAGTTCACCAGGCGCGCTACCTCCACCTCTGGCATCTCCTTGGTGCACATCCGGCTCGGGTCTCGGTGCCCGCTCATCCGACTGACCAAGTGAGGCCGGGTTTGGAGGGGGAGCACTCGGGGCACCACGAAGGCGGTCGGCAGGTCCGAGGCCTTCAGGCCTTTCGACTCCGTCATCTCCCGGAGTCGGGCGATGGCGGCAAGGGAGGCGGCCGACAGTACCTTTGGCTTGAAGGTCCAATTGGTGTGGGGTTCGGCTGGCGGGCTGACCTAGTATGCCGGCAGATTGACAAAGTCGTGCTCCGGGTGGACGTTCTTCACGTAGAAGTACGACCGCTGCCACAGCTTGACCGACTGTGTCAGGCCGATGGCCAGGAAACGGTTCCCGGCACCCGGGTGACGCACTGCGACGAAGGCTTCACACTGAGCCGCCTCGTTCTTGGCAGCGGTGCCGAACTTGGTGTAGAAGAATTCCCCCCACAGCTCGAGGGTGGGGGGAATGCCAAGATAACCCTCGTAGAGGGTGATGAAGGCCGACAGCAACACCACTGTATTTGGAGTCAGGTGGTGCGGCTAAAGGTGGTAGAAGTGGAGGAAGGCTCGGAGGAAGTCGCTCGCCGGCAGGCCGAGGCCGCGGATGAAGTGCGAGTAGAAGACGACCCGCTCGCCTTCCTGTGGCGCCGGCAAGATCTCCTACTCGGGCGGCGGGCGTGCCCGGTCGTAGTTCTCGCCGGGTAGCCGCCGCATTTGGTGGAGGAAAGTGATGTGGTATTCATGCACGTTGGAACCATCCCAAGCTCCGGCCCGCGCCATGGGGCTCGGACTCAACGTAGGCGAAGAACTAGGGCAAGCGAGCGGACCCACAGTGGTGCGGCAGCTCTGCGGGCGAGACGCGCTCGGTGACTAGGAGCTGCGGGGGCGCTTCGGCAAGGCAACGGGAGCGCAGCGGCAGCAGCAAGCGGAAGAAGGAAGAGGGGAGAGTGGGGGCGCACGTGCGTCTGCTGCCCCCCACCTCCCCCTACTTATAGCCCCAGGCGGCGAAGCCGAAGGGGCAAGAACGTGGGGTCATGGGATTAACTGCGCCCACGCCCCAACGATCCCGCTTTAACCGTGCAGTAATGGTGTGTAGTTACCGCGCCACGGGATCCCAACCGTCCGCCTCGGCCGCACCGGATCCACGCGCGCGCCGATGCACAATAGTGGCCGGCCCCAGCTTGTGGCGACGTCCCGTCACGCGCATGGGCTGGCTAGCCGGCCCAGCCGACTGGCACCGCGTGGCACGCAGATAGCGGGTAGCAAAACTACCGCCCAGCTGGAACACCACCCGGCTCCCGCCGCGATGTTTCAAAATCATCTGACGGTCTGCCAGGTTGCGGCCGGCCTGTACTAGTCGGGATTTCGAAGGGCGGGCGGAACGAGATCACCAGACCACTCAGAGTAAGGAGCTGCTGAGGTTTCTCACTTTCTCAGCAGCGGTGCCCCACCAGCTTCGGGGACTACTATCGGAGTAAACGAACACGGGTAGCCTCATCTTCTCCCCATGACGATTCAAGAAATTTGGGCCGGCTGTGCCCCTCAAGCCTCAAGGACGAAGTACCGCCTTCTTGGGGCCGGCTGGTGGCGACGGCCGGCTGCCGGAGGATGGCGCTCTTCAGAAGAAAGCCATGAGATGGGCCGACTCCTGGCAGGCGGCCTCCAGAGAGGTCGGCTCCTAGCAGGCGACCCCTCATGCCCTCAAAGTTTGCACCACATTAAGGTGACAAGACGGGTGTGGCTACAGTACCATCTGCCACCCCCGAATCGAGGGCGGAGCATGGCCGCAGTGTAGCGTACCGGACGGACATCCCCGTCTGGCGCGGCACTGTTGCCACGCGGCCCATGACATCACCCATAGCAGAGAGGGCCATGCCCCCACTCTAGGCTATCGGTACGGCCCGCTGGTGGCGGGCCCTACCCGACCGTAAGAAGACGGAAGGCGGCCAGCTTCGACCAGCCTGCGCAAGGGGAGACCGACTCCCAGCACGCGGCCCTCCCCCTCCCTCAGAATCTGTTCGTCATTAACCAGAAGAAATGGGGAATGGCTACAGTGAACGCTCGCCAGGCGGCGGCACTGTTGTAACACCCTCGATGTGAGTATATCTCCCACGTGTCGAGGCACGACTTAGAGGCATAATCGCATTGAAGGCACCTGTCGCAAGTTAGGCAATCTTCACAACATCCCATGTAATATAGATAATAAAAGGGGAGATAACATAGTTGGCTTACACTCGCCACGTCAATCAGGGTACATAAATAACATTACATCATCCAAACACTCATGGCCCGACTATGGCGCCAAAATAAAAGATAACCCAACATGCGACACGGTCCCGATCACCCCCAACTGGGCACCACTACTGATCATCAGGAAAAGGAAACATAGTATCATTGAGAGTCCTCGTCGAACTCCCACTTGAGCTCGAGCGCGTCACCTGCAGCGGAATCATCAGGCCCTGCATCTGGTGTAATAGTAATCTATGAGCCACAGGGACTCAGCAATCTAGCACCCTCGTGATCAAGACTATTTAAGCTTATAGGTAAGGCAAGGTAAATATGTGGAGCTGCAGCAAGCGACTAGCAAATATGGTGGCTATCCTATTCGCAAAAGAGAGCGAGAAGAGGAGGCAAAGCGCGAGCGAGAAACTAACGAACAACCTGCGCAAGCATTACTCCAACACCGTGTCCACCTCCCGGGCTCCGCCGAGAAGAGGCCATCACGGTAACACACACTGTTGATTCATTTTAATTGAGTTAAGGTTCAAGTTATCTACAACCGGACATTAACAAATTCCCATCTGCCCATAACCGCCGGCACGGCTTTCGAAAGTTCAAATCCTTCCAGGGGAGTCCCAACTTAGCCCATGACAAGCTCTCATGGTCAACGAAGGAATAGACCTCCTCCCGAGACGTTCCGATCAGGCTCGGTACCTCGGTTCTTCAAGACACTTCGACAGGTTAAAACTAAACCAGCAACACCGTCCGAATGTACCGACAAATCCCAATAGGAGCTGCACATATCTCTTTCTCAGGGCACAATCGGATAAGCAATCCGTACAACTAAAACCAGCCCTCGAGTTTCCCCGAGGTGGCGCTGCAAGGGGCTCTAGGTTGGACCAACACTCAGAGGGGGGTTTAAAATAAGATGACCCTCGGGCTCCAGAAACCCAAGGGAAAAAGAGGCTAGGTGGCAAATGGTAAAACCAAGGTTGGGCATTGCTGGGAAAGCTTTAATCAAGGCGAACTATCAAGGGGTTCCCATTATAACCCAACCGCGTAAGGAACGCAAAAATCCGGGAACATAACACCGATATGACGGAAACTAGGGCGGCAAGAGTGGAACAAAACACTAGGCGAGAGGCCGAGCCTTAAACCCTTTACCAAATATATAGATGCATTAAGATAACATAGCAATATAATGATATCCCAACAAGTAAATAAAAGTTCCAACAAGGAACGGCCTCCAATCTTCACCTGCAACTAGCAACGCTATAAGAGGGGCTGAGCAAAGCGGTAACATAGCCAATCAACGGTTTGCTAGGACATGGTGGGTTAGAGGTTTGACATGGCAATTTGGAAGGCTTGAAAGCAAATGGTAGGCAACGTAGGATTGGCATAGCAAAAGAGCGAGCATTCTAGCATAGCAAAGATAGTAGTGATTTCGAGGGTATGATCATCTTGCATGCACAGTTGTCAGAGTTGACTGGATCCTCGAAAGCAAACTCAACGGGCTCCTCGTTAGCGAACTCGTCTCCTGGCTCTACCCAAACAAGACAAATAAGCAACAAGTACACAATCAACCACGTGCAAGGATCAACCAATATGATGCAAACATGGTATGCTATGCGGGATGCGATGTGGGATGCATATGCAAGATTTGACAAGGGATGCATGAACCTGGCCTCAACATGGCAAGCAATTCAAATATGACACCGGTCTGTGATTTACAGCAAGTGGCCATCTAAATGCAATGAGATGAACATGATACAGCAACCAAACATGGCAACAAAATACATGGCAGGGATGCATTCAAGATGCTTAACAAAAGTATAGCACTGAGCTACGGCCAATTCATCCATTAACAGGTTCAAACAAGCATGGCAAAAATGCATATGGCAAACAGATTTCAGACTTAGTGAAATTAACACTTGTTTGGAATTTTAGATCAGGTAGCACTCTTCGGAGCAACAAAACTACATACTGCAGGACCTGGACATGGCAAAGTAAAGCATGGCATGGAGCTACTCAAAGAGCTTAACAAAAGTCCCTTAGTGACCTTGAGCCAAAAGGGATCAGAAAATACAATTGCAAGCATGTGAAAAGGCAAAAACATAATCAGTTCTCAGACTTAGTGAAAACTGGAGCATGCTGAAAATAGATATCAAGTAGGCATGTTTACGAGCTCGATGCACTCACTACAGGGCAAGTCATGATAATCTAAGCATACACCCATCAATAATACACAAAATGCAAGCTATACATGGCAAGAACAATAGCATAGCATGCACGGATCAACTACAACATCATCGGCAAAATCGCTAACAAGTAGACAATCTGCCTAGATTCACGAAGTAGCAAAAGTAGAGCTCGATTGACTCAAGCTAGGGTGCTCCATAATTGCAAACAAAGACATGGATGGATAGAGCACTACAAGATTAACAAAACATCCTTACTGATCATCCTCAAAAGAGGCACGGATCACTAGGAAACAACATGAACATATGGCAACATGAGATAAACAGATCAAGGACTTAGTGGAAATGCTAAGTCCCTGAAATCAGCACTAACAAGTGCACCACTTTGCAAGCTTGTACTAGCCACCACACACATCACAAAAATACATGGGTTGCACCTCTCGCAAGATGGCAAAACCCTTAACAAAATATATGTAGAGCTCATGGGCATAACATGCACACAATAAACATGGCAAAAATGACAAATATCTAAATGGAGCAGCAGATCTGACAATTATCTCAAGTAGCCCTCTTCTAACAGCATTTCGGGCATCAAGATGAACTCTAATGAAAATGATACAATGGAAAGAAATTATTTACTCTCTAAGATGAACATTTTGATATGCTATATGCCAAAAACGGAGTTACGGATGCAAAGTTATAGCATGATGAAGACGGGCACATGAACTAGGGTTTCGGGCAAAAAGTCAACCGAGATATTTTCAGATCTGAGATCTGCGCGGATTACGAGGTCCACCGGAATCACTGTAGCTCGCTGGAGATGTCGACGGGGATCACGGAAGAGGTCCTTGAGAGGAGGAGGGGCCGGCCAGGGAGGCGCCGGCGACGAGGTCGGCGGGGTCGG